>NC_133658.1:429237313-429557116 GCF_037893015.1 Macrotis lagotis | reverse complement strand
AAATTTATTTATTCAATTAAAAACTTTTATTATATGCCTACTATGTATAGGGACTGTCATTTTCAAAGAGGCCCAATGACACCCAAAGTGGAGAGAGGGACCATATGTGTCAAGGGAATAAGAAGGTCTCTGAAAGGAGGAGCAGGAGAAGGATGAAGTTTGTCCTTGATTCTCGAAAAAGATCATGATATCAGGAAGATGATGCCATGACAAGCAAATGAGTTGAATTTGAGTGAAGGGGTACTGTGCTAAGTCATCAGTCTCATTTTCTCTTTTAGAGACATCTGAATCCAGTGACTAAATATGAATCAGGACAAATGAAAATAGTCCTTGATGTGAGGCAATCAGGGTTAAGTGACTTGCCCAAAGTCACACAGTAAGTGTCTGAGGCCAAATATTCGAACTCAGGTCCTTCTGACTTCAGGGCTGGTGCTCTATCCACTGCACCATCCTTAGCTTGAACTGACAGGTTGGGTCCCTAACAGGCAGCTACTATTATTCAAAGATTGTTGTTCCTCCTTCAAGACCCAATGACAGCACCAGAGTGATGTCTTGATTTGAAAGTAAAGTGGAGGAGCAGCTAGGTGGTGCAGTGGGGGGCGGCTAGGTGGCTCAGTGGATAGAGCACCAGCCCTGGAGTCAGGAGTACCTGAGTTCAAATTTGGCCTCAGACACTTAATAATCACCTAGCTGTGTGGCCTTAGGCAAGCTACTTAACCCCATTGCCTTGCAAAAACCTAAAAGTGAGGCAAAGCTGCACAAAATCATCAGCCTCACTCTCTTCTCAAGTCAGCAAAGTTCAGTTGCAAAACAAAAGTCAAGACAACTCTATGTGTAAGAAGCTGAGGATACAAAGAAGAAATAATACACAATTTCTGTCCTAAAGAAACTTATAATTTTGTGATACCCATTCCCCTCTTCTCTACTTATTCCATGCTTCTTTACCCTTCAGGGTTCAGCTCAAACACTACCTCCTCCAAAATGCTTTCTCAGACCACTCTGGTCTATGTTGTCTCCCTCTTCTCCAAAAGTTGCAATACCCGTTGTCTGTAGTTCTTATTTGGACACTTCAGAACTAGAAAAGAAACAAAGGGTCATTTAGTCCAACCCATGTCTGAACAAATATTCTTCTTCCAAGAAGGGGTCATTCAACTTCTGCTTAAAGACCCCTAGTGTTGGGAAATTCTCTCTCTGAAGGCATCCACTTTTTTTAATAACTCTAATTGTTATCAATTAATCCATCATCAATTTATTAAATACCTATTATATACCAAACACTGTGATAGACATTAGAAATACAAAGACAAAAGAAGTGATTCATGTCTTTAAGGGGTTTACATATTAATGGAAGAAACAACATATACCTGTATGATATATGTATAATGCATATATAATGATTTTGAGGGATAAGACTGGTACTGTGGAAGGATTGGAAAGACTTTCAAGTGATGACTCTTAAATTGGCTTTTCTTCAGTCTTTTTTCATTGTTTTTTTCTCTTTCCTGTAGGACCACAAGGAAAAAGTCTAAGTGTTCTTCCACATGGTCCATCAATTTTTTTGAAGACAGTTCATACATTCTAAATAAAGTCTGGTGGGGACTTTATCACTTTGTCAATCTTAAAACATAATGTAAATTCTATCTCTTGCTATTATAGGTTCTAGAACTCTTTTATATTCATGATCTCATTTCACTTCAATTCCATTAAACAAGACACCTACTACAGGACTATGCTAGGAGTTAAGAGAAACAAAAACAAGACTGAAACTGTCCTAGCACTCCTTCTACTGGGAGGATGCACTCTATATCAACATAAATTAACAATGTAAATAGATGGCAATTTGATGAATGAAGGAATACCAACAATTAGGGGACCTTCAAAAAAAAAAGTTTTACGTAGGAGATAGTATCTGAACTTAGCCTTAAAGAAAAACTAAGGCTCCCATGAGACGGGAGAGAAGCAATGAGGCAATAACCAAGGGGAAGGCACAGACAATCCATGTAATGCCAAGCTCAAGGAAACCAGTAGGCTACCTTGGTTGCAATAGAAAATGCATGAAGGGAACTGATTTTGGAAAGGTCATAGGGAACCCCATGTAGAGGGCTTTAAATAATGCATTTGTGTTTTATCCTAGTAACAGGAAAATGTCACTAAATTTGAATAGGGAAATGACATGGTCATCTTAGGATCATTATTTTTGATAATTCTAGAAGATGAATTAGAGAAGGGAGAGTTTGAAAGCAGGGTAACCACTTAAGAGGTTAGAATTAAGAGGCAAGAATTGATGCCTGCAGCTATAACTGGCAAGGGGCAACTGGAATGCCAAAACATTCCAGAAGGTGTAAACATTTTAAAAGAATTTTTTTTAAAAGATTGTGCATTTTCAAAATTTGTAACATTTACATTTTCATTTTGACAGCATCTTCACTCCTTTGCCTGTGTAGAAACAACTGAGCCTAGCATCTAGTTAGCAAGAATAATGAGTTAAACTGGGAAACTACCAGATGGTATATTTCCTACTTCTAAAGCTATATATTAGACAAACCCTTCTCTCATCCAGCCCTGATCCTTCTCCTTCATTGCATTAGTGTTGAGGTATCCAAGGGTCTCTGTCTCCCCACCCAGAGACTCTCTTTGTACTCAAATAAATTTATTTGAATTACTTTATTACTCCTTACCTCCAGTTCTGCATCTCTAATTGCCTATTTGGTATCTTTAACTGAATATCCCTCAGATGCTCAAAATGTCTCAGACTCAACATACCCAAAATTTAAGTTATCTTTTGTTCCCCTAAGCCTTCTCCTCTTCCTACATATATCCATACATACATATATTCTATGCTAGGAGTTAAGAAAAACAAAAACAAGACTGAAACTGTTACCACCATCTTCCCTAGTCACCCAGGCTCACAACCTGGGTGTCATTCTTTACTCCTCACTCTTTATCTCTTCCCATATAAGGAACAGCTAGGTGGCCCAGTGGATAGAGCACTAGCCTTGGAGTCAGGAGGAAAAGAGTTCCAATTTGGTCTTAGACACTTGATTCTAGCTCTGTGACCCTGGGCAAGTCACTTAACCCTGATTGCCTTGCATCCAGGGCCATCTCCAGTTGTACTGATTTATATCTGGCCCCTAGACTCAGATGGCTCTGGAGGAGAA
Source organism: Macrotis lagotis (assembly GCF_037893015.1). Lineage (NCBI taxonomy): Eukaryota > Metazoa > Chordata > Mammalia > Peramelemorphia > Peramelidae > Macrotis > Macrotis lagotis. The sequence goes on along the minus strand of NC_133658.1, from coordinate 429,553,958 downwards.
AGTGAGACTGGCTACTTAGTGCAGCCCCTCCTCACTCAAATCCAAGTCACATGCTTCCTGATGTCATGATCTTCTTTGAGAATAAAGGACAAATTTCCCATATTCAGTCAGTTACCAAATCCTACCAATTCTACTTTCATAATATCTCTATATGCCCCATTTTCCACTCAGATACTGCTGTCTTACTCATGCAGGTCCTCATTGCTTCATACTTGGTCTATTACAAAGCTTCTTGGTTGATCTGTCTGCCTCAAGAGACTTTTCTTTCCAATTGATCTTCCATTCAGCTGTCAAAATTATCTTTCTCCTGTGGATAAGTTCATTTATTTTCACTTTTCATGGATATACACAAAGATAATATGATTGACTCATGCATTGTCAAAGCTTGTTTAGTATTTGGAAGATTCTGAAGAAAAAACTGGGGGAGAAGAGGTATTAAATCCCCTACCAAACTGAAGGTCCATAGAGTCATTGTGCTTATCTCATTGCAAATCCTGGACAATATACTAGTGTCATGCCAGGAAACTGAATTGCTTCCATTGGAATTGTCTTAGGAAGACCCTGAAGATCACCTGAATGGACACTGAGTTCTCAGGTAGTTATGTGAGGTAAGGGAGAGGAGAATGCAGAATGACTCTGAGATTGCAAATGAGTTGAATGGAAGGTAATAGAAATAAGGATGTTGACAAGGGGGCTGGTTTTTTGAGGCAAAGATAATGAGTTCTATTTTAGACATAATGATTTTGAGATACCTTTGGAATATCCAGTTTGAAATCTCCAATAGGAAGTTGATAATATGGGACTGGTGCTCAGGAGACAAGATCAACACAATCAGGCTCTCATTATCTGAACAGACTATAGCAAGAACCTCATAATTGCTTCCAGTTTCTCTCTTCTCCAAACCATCCTCCAACTAAGCTACCAAATTTATCTTCCTAAAGCACAAGTCTGATCTCCTTTGCTCAAGAAGCATCTGAAGGCTCTGTATGGCCTCTTTGAGGGGAAAAACAAACAAACATAAAACCCCTCTGATTGTTATTTAAAGGCTTTTGCAATCTGATTTCAATATATTTTTCTAGACTGATTTCACATTTATTATATGATCAATATTTTAGTTGAAATGGCCTATATACTATTCTCTTCACATGAATTTGTAACTCCCATGCAATTGCATAGACCATTCACAGTTCCTTGAATGCTGGCCCTTATCAAGGTCAAATCATTTTGTTTTTTGTTTTTCAGTCCTGCCCTACTCTTCATGATGCCATTTGAAGTTTTCTTGGCAAAGATACTGGATTGGTTTGCCAGTTCCTTCTCCAACTTATTTTACAAATAAGGAAACTGAGGCAAATAGGATTAAGTGACTTGCCATAGAGATAGATGAACCTTTCTGACCCAGGGCTAGGTCTCTATCCTCTGTACCACTCTGCCCCCTTGGATCCCTTAATTTTCTTCAAAGCTTGGCTCAAGTTATCAGCTTTTACAATAGGTCTTTTCTAACTCCCCTGGATGTTTGTACTCCACTGGTTCTCTAAAATTATTTTACATATATTTTGCACAATTGGTTTATATGTATGCATATCAGTAACAGAGTAAAAACAAAACAAATCAACTCTAATTCATCAATACTTTCTATAACATTGTCTCTGTAGTTCTATACCTTTATTAATTATATATAAGAATATGGTTTTGTTTTTTGCAAAGTAGTACAGTGGATAGAGCACTGGCCCTAGAGTCAGGAGGCCCTGAGTTCAAATTTAACATCAGATACAAGCTCTATGATCTTGAGCAAGTCTCAGCCCCGATTGCCTCAAAACACACAAGCAATAAAGATATGGTTTTGCTTCTTAGAATGTTTACCTTCATGTTCTCTGCATCGTTACTCTAAGGAATGTAGTGATTCAGTTACCTAGGCAATTAAATTAGATACTAGACCTGGAATTAGGAAGATGAATTTAAATCTAACCTCAGTACTGACTAGCCATGGGAGCCTGAGCAAATCATTTCACCTTGTGGTCTCAGTTTCCTCATCTGTAAAATAGGACTAATAATAGCCCCAACATGATTGTGAAAATCAATGAGATAATACATACAAAGCCTAAAGCCACTGCAAATTTTAGAGTACTCAATAAATACTTGCTGTTATTTGTTTTTAATCAAAATTGCTTTCAAGAGACTATAAGTGCAAGAGAAGAGATTTAGTCCTCACTTCCCAACCCTGTAGCTGATACAGTCACAGAAAACAAAAAATAAATAACAGCGGTAGTGAAATATTTCTGCGTTACCAAGGTAATAACATTCAATGATCCCTTTATGAAATGTAAACACCTTTCTCTAATATATTAAAGAGAGCAACCTCATTGAAAAAGAAAAATAAAGGTTTATTTTTGCAGAGCTAAATACTGGATGAGTTTGACTGTTTAAAGGAAAGCAGACCAGGATTTACTGGGAATATGATCCATGCAGGGAGGAGAAAGAGATGTCTCATCCTCCCTACCCATCAGGTATGTAGTTTTGAAGGGGACCTACTACATCTGTAAGAGGCACTTCATCATTTGGAAAGCAAAGACTCAAATTCAAGATAGAAAAAAATACAAAAAGAGATGTTCACTCAAATCCAGGAGCAGCTTCAAGACTTCTAGCAATAGAAAAGAGCCCTCTATGGACTACAAAAAAAGTTAGCCTTGGGTATAGAGAGTAAATCTAAGGAAAGGAGCAGACCCTGGGAGCCAAACAAGTAACTGGCACATCAGAGACTTTGCACCCAGGAAGAGTTTTGTGAAGGATCCACATAGTTGTGATTTGCTTTGGGCTGGCATTCTATGTGACTACCTCATGAACATTGTACTCCAAGCTGGGCCCACTCTTCTCACTTGAGTGTGTTTGTGGAAGAGTGCACTCCAAGTTTTGGGAGAAAATGTTTTATAGCTGTTATTTTTGAGCATATTAGATTTAAAATCAGGAAGGAGTTTTTTGATTCTCAATCAGCCAATTGTAAACTATAAGTCTTGTAGCAATGTAGAAAAGATTGTGAAAGGCTTTAAAAATCAAACAAAGAATTTTATAGTTTATCTCAAAGGTAATAATAAATAGTGAGTCAGGAAGCTAGGTAGCAAAAGGAATAGATCACTGGACTTAGAGAAATAGTCATCTTGGGGGCAGCTAGGTGACACAGTGGATAGAGTACCAGTCCTGGAGTCAGGTGTACCTGAGTTCAAATCCGGCCTCAGACACTTAATAACTGCCTAGCTGTGTGACCCTATTTCCTTGCCAAAAAATAAATATTCATCTTTATGAGTTTAAATTTAATAGTTACCATTTAGGGCTCCAATTTACTAGTTTGACTGTATAATGGGATGAGCACCCCAGAGAGGACACTATACACACCTCTATAATTATTGATATTACTAAATGGGTATTTTATACCCCTGTTAGGCTTTGTATATTTGAAGATTATTCCTGTTTCTCCTGCTGAATTTGAGTTTGCATTTTAAAGGTAGAATGTGTGGGGGGGGAATAAGAACTTCTACAAGACCTTTAATTACTCACTTGAGTAAGGTTACCCTCTCTCTCTCTCTCTAACTTCATAAATAATATTTTCCCCCAATTATACATAAAAATAATTTTAACATTCTTTTTTTAAAAAATCTGTGTTCTATGGGGGTGATGATTAACCTTGATGGACACGCTTATTTCATCAATGCAACAATCAGGGACAATTTGGGGCTATCTGTAATGGAGAATACCATCTGTATCCAGATAAAGAACCGTGGAGTTTGACTATTCCCTTTAATTTAGAAAAAAAAACTGCTATCTTATTGTCTGATCTTGTTATCTCTTATACTTTATGCTTCTTCTTTAAGGATATGATTTCTCTTCACACTCAATTTGGATCAATGTATACCATGGAAACAATGTAAATACTGACAAATTGCTTTCTGTGAGGGTAGGGTGGGGGGAGGGAAGTGAGATGGGGGAAAAATTGTAAAACTTGAAATAAATAAAATCTTTAATTAAAAAAAAAATTGTGTTCTAAATTCCCACCCTCATTCCTTCCCCCTGATCCTTCCCTGAGAAAGTAAACAATTTGATATAGGCTATCATGTGCAATCATGCAATACATATTTCTATAACCAAAGCTATTTTCCTGGCACTTTCAAGATAGTTGGCATTAATCTTGTAAATGGTAATTACTCTTTTATTGTTGCTTTTGCCCCTGAAATTAGTCAAGAATTCTTTTTCTCAGTCTCTCTCTCTCTCTCTCTCTCTCTCTCTCTCTCTCTCTCTCTCTCTCTCTCTCTCCCCCCACCCTGTTTATCTCTCCTTCGCTCTACTCTCTCCCTCTTCCCTTCCCCCTCCAATAATAGCCTCAGAGATAGCATGTCCATCTGTGCCCAAGCAGCCCAATTCCACCAGGCATGCTGGATAGATTTCTCTACAAACCTTGTTTTTAATCTTGATAAGGGTGTATTCCAGTGCTGTTTTCAAGTCCCTTTATACCAGTTATTGTGTTTACAAATCTGAAAGTCAGAGGGAACATCTAACAGTTTGCCATCCTAGGAACCACTCCCGCCAAGAACTTTCCTAAGGAATGTCATGAATAGGACTTTCCTTTAGGGCATACAGGGAGCCCATCTCCAAAACTTACTAGACAGACTACTGGTCCTGGAGTCTGGAAAGTTTGAGCTCAGTTCTGGTCTCAGACATTCTCTAGTTGTGTGACCCTAGGCAAGTCATTCAACCTTTGCTTCACCTTCCTCAGGGAAATCAGAATAATAATAGTATCTATGTCTGAGAGTTATTGAGGATCAAATGAAAAAACATTTGTAAGGCACTATGCACATGATACATAGTAGGTACTAAATAAATGTTTATTCCTTAAAAAGAACCATCATCAATGAGGTAATATTAGTATTAAACATATATGCAACAAATGGCATCATATCTAAATTCTTAAAGGAAAAGTTAAATTAATTATAGGAGGAAATAGTTAATAAAATTAACTAGAGAGGGAATTCAACTTTTCCCTCTCAGAACTAGATGTATCTAACCATAAAGTAAATTTTAAAAGTCAAGGAGATGGGGCGGCTAGATGATGAAGTGGATAGAGCACCAGCCTTGGAGTTAGGAGTACCTGGGTTCAAATCCGACTTCAGACACTTAATAATTACCTAGCCTTGTGGCCTTGGGCAAGCCACTTAACCCCATTGACTTGAAAAATCTTAAAAAAAAAAGTCAAGGAGAAGGGGCAGCTAGGTGGCACAGTGGATAAAGCACCAGCCCTGGAATCAGGAGTACCTGGGTTCAAATCTAGCCTCAGACACTTAAAATTATCTAGCTGTGTGGCCTTGGGCAAGCCACTTAACCCCATTTGCCTTGCAAAAACCTAAAAAAAAAAAGTCAAGGAGATATCTTTCTACATAACTACTTCATGACCATTGTACTCCAAGCTGGTACTCATTCTTCTCAATGATACTGTGTGTATTTTGGCAAGAATGCACTCCAAGTTTTTTGGGGGGAAAAGTTTTATAGCTATTATTTTTGAACATATTAGATTTGAACTCAGGAAAATGAGTCTTTTGACTCTCAATTAGCCATTTGTAAATTCTATGTCTTGCAGGAAGGTAGGAAAGATTGTGAAGGACTTTAAATATCAAACAGAGCAGTTTATATTTTATACTGGAGGAAATAGTGAGTCAGGAAGCTAGGTATATGACACTTTCACAAAAATTACCAAGTATTAGACCAAAGCAGAAAAGCATAAATATTAAATGTACTCTATTCAGACCATAATTCAATGAAAATTAAATTTAATAAAAGTCTATAGAAGCATAAATTGAAAGTTAATTGCAACTAAATAATCTAATCCTAAAGAATGAGTGGGTTAAAGAACAAATCAATAATTTTATTAAAAACTGTAATAAATTTGTGGGAAGTAGCCAAAGAAGTACTGAAGAGAAGAATGTATATCTTTGAATGCATGCATCAATAAAAGAAAGAAAGGGGAGCTTAGTGGATTGAGTGTACAACTAGGAAGAAAAACAAATTAAAGATTTCCAATTAAGCAGAAGCAAAAAAAATATTGTACCCATTAACAACAATATTATGGGTTTTATTTGAAAAATAATTAAAACAAGTAATATTGTTTAATTTGAATAAGAAAATGAAAGAAGAAAACCAAATTACTATGATCAAAAATGAAAAGGGTGAATGCATTACCAATGAAGGTGAAATTAAATAAATTGTAAGGAGTTACCTTGCTCAGATATATGCCATTGAAAATGACAATCTAAGTGAAATGAATGAATATTTACAAAAATTAACACATTGCCCAGATTAATAGAAGAGGAAATAGAATATTAAAATAACTATTTTAGTAAGAAAAGAAAACGAATAATGCATCAATAAACTCTCCAAGAAAAAAATCTACAGGACTAGGTCGATTCACAAGTGAATTCTATAAATCTTTTAAGGAAAAATTAATCCTAATACTATATAAACTATTTGAAAAAATAGATAAAGGAGTCCTTTTATGACACGAATATGGTTGTGATATCTAAACCAGGGAAAGCAAAAACAGAGAATGAAGACTATACCAATTTCCAACCAGGTAGGATTTATACCAGGAATGCAGGGCTGTTTCAATATCAGCATAATTAACAATAATAACAATAATAACAAAAATTATATGATTATGTCAATAAATGCAGAAAAAAATTTGAAAAAACATATCACCCCTTCCTATTAAAAAACAGGAAAACTTAAAGAGTCTTTCTTAAAATGATAATAAATAAAATAATAAACTAATAAGTAGTATCTATCAAAATTAAGAGCAAGCATGATCTGTATTGAAATTAAACTTGAAGCCTTCCCATTAAGATTACTGCTATTAGCATTATTGTACTAGAAATGCAAGTTTATAGAAATAAGACAAGAAAATAAAAATAGGCAATGAGAAAGCAAAATTATGACTCTTTGCAGATGAGTTTGCAGGGAGTTCTAGAGAATCAACTAAAAACTTAGTCGAAACAACTTCAGAAAAGTTGTAGGAGGTAAAATAAATCATAAATCATCAGCATTTCTACTCATTAACAACAAAACCCAGTAGAAAGAGATGAAAGAAATATTTCTTAATTTCAGATGATACAAATAAAAGTCTACCTGCCAAGATGAATCCAAGGATTATATGAACACAATTACAAAGCTCTTTTTTACACAAAGAGAGAGATAACAATTAGAGAAACAGTAATTGCTCACAGGTAGGCCAAGTTAATATAATAAAAATGACAATTCTACATAAATTAATTTATTTATTCAGTGCTATACCAATCAAACTACCAGAGAGCTAGAAAAAAAAGAGTAGTACAATTCATCAGGTCAAGAATGTCAAGGGAATCAATGGAAAAAATATTAAGGAAGTCGACCTAGCAGTTCTAGATTTCAAACTATATTACAAAGCAGTAATCGTGAAAATAATCTAATACTCTTTAAGAAATAGAGTGATGGATCAAAAGAATAGATCAGGAACATAATATACAGTAATAAATAACCATACTAATCTAGTGTTTGATAAACCCAAAGATCCAAGCTTTGGGGATAAGAACTCAACGTTTGACAAAAAAAAGGCAAAAAAACTGAAAAGCAGTTTGGCAGAAACTAGGTATAAGCCAACATCTCACACTGCATACAAAGATATGGGTAAGTGATTTAGACATAAAGGGTGATATCATAAATAAATTAGGGAAGCATGGGAAAATGTACCTGTCAGATCTACAGCAAAGAGTTTATAACTAAATAAGATATAGAGGAAATTATGGGATATAAAATAGATAAATTTGATCACATGACACTAAAAATCTTTTCCACAAACAAAAATAATGCAGTTAAACTTAAAAGGAAAACAGGAAACAGGAAAAATGTTGCAGTAAGTTTCTCTGATAAAAGCTTCATTTCTCAAATATATAGGAATTGAGCCAAATGAATTGTCCTGGTTGATAAATGGTCAAAAGATATAAACATGTAATTTTCAGAAGAAGAGCTCATAACTATCAATAGTCATATAAAAAATGTTCTAAATCATTACTGTTTAGAGAAATGCATATTAAAACAACTCTGAGATACCATCTCACACATATCAGATTTGCTAGCATGATTAAAAAAATGAAAATAACAAATGCTGAAGGGGATGTAGAAAAATTGAATCATTAATGCACCATTGGCAGACTTGTAAACTAATCCAACCACAATTGAGAACAGTTTGGAACTATGCCCAAAATGCTATAAAATTGAACAAACACTTTAACCCAGCAATATTACTATTTCTGGGTATGAATCCCAAAGAGATCAAAGAAAAGAGAAAAGGATCTAAAGATACAAAATAATATATTTATAGCAGCTCTGGTGGCAGCAAAGAATGAGAAATTAAGAAGATACCCATCAATGGGGCATATCTGAACAAGTTGTTGTATGTATTTATGATGGAGTACTATTGTGCTATAAGAAATGACAAGCAGGATGGTTTCAAAAAAAACTGAGAAGACTTATGTGAACTCAGTAAAGTGAGCAGAATCAAGAGGTACATGGTAAACCCAATATTGTTAGAATGATTAACTATAAAAAAATTAATCACTTTGATCAAGACAATGATCCAAGACAATTCCAAAGGACCTATGATGAAAACACTATCCATCTCCAGATGAACTCTGAATGAAGATTGAAGCATATTTTTTATCATATTGTTATTGTTTTATTTTGATTGTGTTTTCTTTTGCAACATGACTAATATAAAAATTCTTTGCATGACTTCACATATATATACTGAAACTCAAATTGCTTGCCTTCTCAAGGAAAGGGGAGAGGCAAAAGAGAGAAAATTTAGAACTGAAATTTTTAAAAAAAGATTGTTAAAAAAATTTAACCTGTAATTGGGAAATTTCTAATGAATTAAAATAATCCTTAAAAAATAAATGCATATTCTAGCTGTGTGGCCTTGGGCAAGCCACTTAACCCCATTGCCTAGCAAAAACCTAAAAAATATAATAAAAAATAAATAAATGCATGCTTCTTTTCCCCTCCCCCATATTTGGAAATCTAATTTAGCATCCTACTTCCATGTCAAGGTAGCTAGAAAGTATATTCTTCAGTAAATCTCCTTTGGCCATAGAAGTGATGTATGTTTCCTTTCCCCCTCACTATCCAGATATTATATATATATATATATATATATATATATATATATATATATACATATTTAAAATCTCTTATTTGGTGAAACATTTTTGTCAGACAAAGAACTTTTCCTCACTTTTAAATTCTTAGAACTTATAAACCTTCCCAGTGTTTTTTTGGAACCATCATTTCTTTTTTATTTTATTTTAAAGGTTTTATTTGATTTTTACAGCTTTTCCCCCAATCTCGCTTCCCTCCCCCACCCCCCTCAGAAAGTAGTTTGCTAGTCTTTACATCATTCCCATAGTATGGATTGATCTAAGTTGAATGTGATGAGAGAGAAATTATATCCTTAAAGAAGAAACATATAGTATGAGATATAGCAGAATTAAATAATAAGACAATATTTTTTTAACATTAAAGGTAATAGTCCTTGGTCTTTGTTCAAACTCCACAATTCTTTCTCAGGATACAGATGGCATTCTCCATCACAGACACCCCAAACTGTGCCTGCTGGCTGCCCTGTTGGTATGAGCAAGTCATTAAGGTTGATCATCACTCCCATGTTGCTGTTAGGGTGTACAATGTTCTTCTGGTTCTGCTCATCTTGCTCAGCACCAGTTCATGCAAATCCTTCCAGGCTTCCTTGAATTCCTAAACCTTGTCATTTCTTAAAGCACAAGAGTATTCCATCACGATCATATAGCACAACTTGTTCAGATTCAGTCTAATTGTTCCAGTGAATGACCCTAATTTAATGTTGTTTCCCTTTAAATTATAGCTACTGAAAGACTTGAAAAGATTGAAATTTTTTCCTTTGTGTGCCTAACCCAGAACACTATATCTGGTCTATGGTAAATACTTAATAAATGCTTATCTAATTGAATTGCAGGTAGATAGATCAGGAAGGATGCTATTATAATTAATCAGTCAGTCAATTAGTATTTATTCAGTGCAGGCTATGTATCAGGCACTGTGTGCTAAGCACTTGTTCAAGAGAGATGATGAAGATTTGAAATCTAGTGGTGGCAGCATGAGTAAGGAGAAGAGAACAAATGGGAAAGGATGTTAGGAAAAGAACAAACTGTAGTATATATCTAAAGGGCTCCTGTTTAGGTGCAGGTTGACTTTAGAGGTTCCTTCCCATTCTTGATAAATTATGAGTTTCTGTGACAATTGGATTCGGGAAGGAGGGGAGGAAGATCAAAGATTCAAAAATGATTTTGATGTTTCTGTTGTGGATTACTAGAAAGATGGTGTTGCTATGAACAGAAATACATAAGTCAGGATGATAGCAAGATTTGGAGAGAAAACGAAGTTCCTTTTAGAAATTGCTGAGTTTGAATTGCTAATGATAGTAAAAGTGGAAATAATCCAACCTTTTGTGGTACTAGTGGGACTAGACTTCAGGAAAGAGTCTGGAACTAGATATGCAGATTTGGGAGTCATTTACATAGAGGTGATAATTAAGACCTGTGGAATAGCTAGAATTCACCCTGGGAGAGAAAGTAGAGAGAAGAAGGAAAAAAAATTGTATACATAGCTTTTTACTTTTAAAAAACATTGATTTTTAAGAACTAGAGTCACTAAGAACAAGTTTCAAGGGATCTGGCCCCACAGAGACCCGAGAGCTACTGAGAAACTTAATAATAAGGAAATGGAGAAGAGAAACACATTCTCACTCAGAATTCCCCTCCTGAGGGGCCTATCAGGAATCCCCAGGTTGCTGCTATCTGAGAGTGATCAGGAGTAGGAGGTAAGAAGCAGGAAATTCTAAGAGAGAAGTCAGTCTTTGCAATTAGTCACCCGGGACTGAGGAACTGGATGTGGGGGGGAGGAAGAGGCTTGATGATGAAAGGAAAGGAGTCTGAATCTGATAGGAAACCACTATATCTGCCAAAAGGAACAGAGAAGAGCCCAGGAAAGATGGGCACACTAATTCATATTAATGGAGCTATCAATTGCCTTATCATTTTGTACTGAAAAACTTACTAAAATGTTCATTCCCTTTAATCTAGTAAGCTTTCCACTGGGCACATGCCTCAGGTAGATCAAAGAGAAAAAAGACAGACAGACAAAAAGAGAAAGGTAGGTAGATAGACAGATAATATATATATAGGTATATATATATAGTAAAGTGGTCACAAAAAACTGGAAAGAAAGATGTGCATCAATCAAGTAATAACTGAAAATACCGTGCTAAAGGAATATAATGGAACATTATTACACAACAAAAATTAAGAATGAGAAAAATATAAGACAAGATATATAAATTAATATAAAGAAAGCAGAACTGTAGAAAAATGTGCACATTTACCACAATAATATAAATAAAAATAAAGGCAACTGAATTCACAATAAATGAAATGACCAGTATTAGTCCCACAAAATAGATGATGAAACATATTTCCTTCCCTTCAGGAGAGAGGTGATGGACACAAACTTATCATATTTGTTTTATTTAATTTTTTTCTTTATTAAAAGGCAATGTCCTAATGCAAGGGGTGGTATATAACAAAATCACAATGTGCAATAAATAAATATATGTATATATATATATATATATATATATATGTGTGTGTGTGTGTATGTGTGTGTGTGTGTGTGTGAGAGAGAGAGAGAGAGAGATATTTATATTTGCCTCAGTGAAACTGAAAAAAAATTAAAGCACACATACACACACACACACACACACACACACACACACACACACACACACACGCGCGCGCGCGCATATACACACACACACAGAGTCAGGTGCTCCACAAGGCTCCTATTGAATCCTCAAAAAAAACATTTGCCTTGGAATCAGGAATTCCCAGTTCCAAGTTTGGTTACCTTGGGCATGGATTCCAGAGCCTCAGGCTCCTTATTTCTAAAGTGGGGAGTTGTGAGGATCAAATGAAATAGTGGAGAGAAACCATTTTGAAAAAGGCAAAGCATTATTTAAACATAAACTAATATAATCCCCTTCTTTCTCAGTCCCAGCAGAGATGAAGGAAGGAGCCATGACTATACAAAATGAGATGAAGATCAAGGAACTGAGACTGGCTAGAGGAAGTGATGGTGGGATGTAAGGCTGGGCTGGCATGCATGCTTTTCTAGAAGGGGAAAGGACAAAGGAGAAATCAGATAACTGCACTAGGCTAGGGCCTCTTATACTCCATTCCAGTTGTTTGGACAAGACAGAGAAAACTGAGCATGTCCTGCACCATGAAGAGCTCTGCCCTAATTCTCTCTGGTGTAAAAGAAAGCAAACATGACCTTCTTGTCCTATACTTTTCATTGTTAGATCTGTCAGCGAGAATGAACAAGTGAGAAATATTCCAGGTAAGATTCAACTAAAACTTAGCCAGTGAATTGAATCTGAAGCCCTGAAGTATGTTATTGAGCTCAAAGCAAATTGTCATAAATGCAACAATCGATAACAAACATGACCCAGGCTTGTCTGCAGAGAAGTTGTTGTTGCTGAGTTATTACCAAGTCTTCTTGACTCCATTTGGGGTTTTCTTGGCAAAGATCTTGGAGTAATTTGACATTTCCTTCTTCAGCTCATTTTATAGAAAAGGAAAAAGAGGTAAATAGAATTAAATGACTTGCCCAGGGTCACACATGTAGTATCTGAAGCTGTATTTGCACTCGTTTGCTTGATTCCAGGTCCTGTACTCTATTTTTCTATTCTACACACAGACAACATCAATATTATCATTTGAGCACTGAACTGTGTTTCTTCCACTTTTGAATTGTAACTAACCTGAAGTCACAAAAGGGTTTGGATGACTTGAAATGGAAAGAAGCTAATAGTCTGAATTAAGTGCTTCAATTGTTCAGTTTTATTCATTTTCTCTTATGTTTACAAGGAAGAGGGCAGAGTCTTCCAGTAAGTGGGGGCTAAGCCAAGAGGCTACTGGATCAATTCTCATTCAAAAAAACCTAACGGAGATAAGTGATGTCACCCATAAAAGGGGAGAATTAATCAGCTGTATGAGACACATAGAGAACTTGAGATTTTCCTAAGTGAACCTCAAATGTTGGGTGAGATGAACATCTGATTAAAACTACCTGACTCATAACTGAACAGAATTAGCTAACTAGGTGGTAATATTGCTAGTGGATAAAAAGTATTATTTTTATTATAGCCAAACTGTGAAAAAGGAAGAAGTAGGTACACTTTTCTAGTCTAAAGAAGAAAATAATGGAACAGATTTGCCCCGTCTGATATTGTGATTAAGAAACAAAATCTACGAGAATCCTAAAAGCAATAAGTTAGTGCTTTCTACAAATAGTAACTCCTAATAGACTATCTAAGATAGCCATCAAGCACACCAAGCACAGACTTCTTCAATTTCTTCCAAAAGCAAAATGTAAAGGAGCACTGGGCTTGAGGGTCAAAAGACCTGGGTTCAAATCTCCAATCTTAGATTACTAGTTTGTGACTTTGGACAAGTCCCTCTTATCTTTGGGATCAATTTCCTTTCCCTGAAAATATAGCAGTAGACTAGAAGGTCTAGATTCCTACCAGAGCTACCAGTCTGCTTTTGAAATGACTACAAATGCTAGTGGAAGTCTTAATATTCACAGATTCCACAAAAGTCAGACCTGAAGGGTCAAAGGTTATCCAATCCAACTACCTCCTTTTACAAAGGAAGAAATTGAGTCCCAGAAGAGATATGAATTGACCTCAAGTCACACAGCTTAATATTTACATTGAATATCAGTTTAAGGAATCAACAAAGAGATAGCAATCTGGCCCTGGATCCAAATCAATAACAAGGAATGATAATGAAACATTCCTTTAAAAAAAATTTAAATTTTGCCATGCCTTACTCCAGAGGTGATCTTATCTGGGTGATGCCAAAGGAGGGCATGTGCTGAAAGATCCCAGCAAGCTGGAAAGGCTTTAAGCATAACCTAGGAACGTACTATGCATCTTTCCTCCAAGTATCAGAGAAATTCAAAGTTTCATCAGTGAGTTAGCTATCAAGATTTAACTGGGTATTTAGACATCTGTCAATTATACAGGTAATAAAAATGTATAGCCACATTAAATTATGAAGATTGCTTCCTAAGGCAAATTATCCAATTAATAATAATTAAAATTTTTATCATGTTTATTTTTTAAAACATGACATTTACTTCACAAGTAGAGTAAGAAGAGAACAGTACAGTTCTTTCCAAGATCTGTAGACATACTGTCTCCCATATTACTTTGGTCTATCAGGAGAGTGGTCTCAGGCTTAATGTATTTGCCTCACAAAGTTCACTTTCTTTTATCCTTAAATTTAAATTTATTCTTTTTCTGATTATTTTTAAATAAGTATTATTTTTTCCTGATTAAAATTTTCTTTCTTCCACTCCCTCCATCTCAGTTAAAAAGAGGGAAAAAAGGGGCAGCTAGGTGGCACAGTGGAAAGAGCACTGGCCCTGGAGTCAGGAGTACCTGAGTTCAAATCTGGCCTCAGACACTTAATAAGTACCTAGCTGTGTGGTCTTGGGCAAGTTACTTAACCCCATTTGCCTTGCAAAATGCTAAAAAAAAAAAACAAAAAAAATTAAGAGAGAAAAAGAAGAAAAAAGACATTGACCATGTCTAAAAAATGTCTCATTCTTTATTTAAGTCCATCACTTTGTATATCTATCTATCTATCTATCTATCTATCTATCTATCTATCTATCTATCTATCTATCTATCTATCTATATGTATATGTATACATATGTGTGTATATATGTATGTATATATGCATATATATATATATATATAACTTCTAATATTCCTTTATATTCACATATTCTACTTTTTAAGATATTTCCCCAGGAAAAGAACTGCTATAAATATTTTAAAATATCTATTCTTTTTATTATTTTTTTGATTGCTTTGAGAATAGTGGTATAGCTGGGTTAAAGGATATACACAGTGCAGTAACTTTTAAGGTATGGTTCTCAAGTGCTTTCCAGAATGGCCAGACCATTTCACATTTTCACCAACCATGCATTAATGTGCCTGCTTTCCTACAGTTGCCCCAACATTTATTATTTTCCTCTTTATAAATCTGGGAAATATGATTTGAAACCTCAGATTTTAGTAGGGTATAGCTGATGAATGAGTTTTAGTACCGCTGGGCTACATCCTACAGGTCATTCCTTGGGGCCTTGATGCTAGACTGACTGGACCAACAGGACTAGGAGTTTTCTCTTCACAATCTGACTTTCAACAAATTACAACATGTTTCCAGCCCTCCAGTGACTCATTCTCCTGACCTCACAAGATTGTAGTCTTCTATGGTTTCCATCACTTAGAAGCAGAAGAGAATGGGGATAAGAAACAGAAGCAGCAACCTCCCAGGTGAGAGAGGACTGGACACCTTTCCCCTCAGGAGCTCCTTCTCTTCCTCCAGTGCCAGAATAAACCCTCCATAAAAGCTTTTGTTTGTTGATTTTTTTTAAACAAACTACAGCAAACTTATGAGGTAGGTAGGTTATTCAAGCATTAGAATAATCATATTATAGAAAAGAAAACTGAGCCACAGAAAGGTGAAATGGTTTGCCTGATGTCATCTATTAATTGTAGGAGTTGGAACTTGAATTAAATTCAGTATGACCCTGGGCATGTTAGTTAACCTGATTTTCCCTCAGTTTTCTCATCTATAAAATGGGGATAAGAATAGCAGCTACCTACTAGAGTTATTGTGAAAACCAAATGAGATCCTGATTGTAAAATCCACCACAAGGCAGACTACATCAATGCCCACCAGAGGAAATTATGGATTCCTAAAGAATTGAAATGTGTGTTTTTGCCATGATTTCATAGCACAATCATTGCACTTATCTTTTCCTTCCCCCATCTGGGCTTTTTTTTTAAAGTAGTCAAAATAATAATAATAACAATGGCAACAGGATTGTTAGGATAAAGTGAAATAATATTTGTAAAGCACTTTGCAGATTTTAAAGTACTACATAATTGTTAGTTTTTAGTATTAATAGAAACGAAGAATCCACACCCAGAGAAAAAGACTATGGATTTTGGATGCAGAACAAAGCATACTATGTTCACTTTTTAAAGCTTCATTTTTGTTTTTTCTTTCTTTCTCATGTTTTCTCCCCTTAGTTCTAGCTCACCTTTCAGTGTGACTAATATAGAAATATTTTAAATGCTATTTTGCATGTACAACTTATATCAGATTGCTTGCTATCATGAGAAAGGGGGTGGAAAGAGAGGATGGTAAAAAAAACTGTGGATCACGCAAAAGGATGAATGTTGAAAATTATCTTTACATGCAATTAGAAAATAAATAAGGAGAAAAATAAATACATAAATGTGGCAGAGTCTGCTTCTGAGAGGAAAGAAGGATCTGTCCTTGTACCTACACATACTCACAAACACACCCAACCACCAAATTATTGAAATACTTAATGAAAACCCTGCTTTGTACATACTGATCCAAAGAAGTTTAAAATGCAAAAGAACATTTTCCACTGAGGTGCATTCTCTACCTGATAGGAATTGACATGGGGTGGAGGTTTGGAGGGAGGTGGAAGATGGGAGGATGTGCAAGTGGCAGTAGTTGATCAGAACCAATTTCACTATTTTCTGTTCCCCAGCAGTGCTGTTTCTGGTAAATATTCAACATCTAGTTCTCTGGGCGGGGGGGGGGGGGGGGGGGGGGGGGAGAATGTATGACAACACACTTTAAAATTTAATTTTAATTATTAACATAATTCTCCATCACTCTATTAAGTCTATACAATCAATAAAATAATAAATCAAGCCCCTAATCTGTAACTATTCCTCATCTCTAAGCATTCTGTGCATGCTTATGATGAAAATTTCTCAATCAGCTCTCAGTGAATCTGTTCAAAATGACTCTAGTACATCCTGATCCCAGGAAAATTTTTGTGAATGGTCTCCAATTTTTTAATATTGATTTAATGTAAAATCAGGAAGATATCAATAATAAAGCAATGCCCTTCCATGAACTTTATTCTTTTGACCATTTCAGGAATATCCATGTCCTCAGGACATACAGTCCCAAGTCTTTTCAAAGATCATAGTACAAAAGGAGATGGGAGAGATAATGCATGTAGACAAATAGCTATAAGCAGGATATAAAAAGTACAGTAAGGGGGCAGCTAGGTGGCACAATGGATAGAGCACCGGCCCTGGAGTCAGGAGTACCTGGGTTCAAATCTGGTCTCAGACACTTAATTACCTAGCTGTGTGACCTTGGGCAAGCCACTTAACCCCATTGCCTTGCAAAAAAAAAAAACCCTAAAAAAACTAAAGAAAAGTACAGTAAGCTATCTAAACAAAGTACCCCAGTGATTCAAAGGATAGAAGCATTGCTTTTGGCTGGGAAAGAAATGCTTACAGTGACTTCTGATTTTTTAATTTTTAGGTTTTTTGCAAGGCAAATGAGGTTAAGTGCCTTGCCCAAAGCCACACAGCTAGGTAATTATTAAGTGTCTGAGACCAGATTTGAACCCAGGTACTCCTGACTCCAGGGCTGGTGCTTTATCCACTGTGCTACCTAGCCACCCCGACTTCTGATTTTGAATCAAAACTTGAAAAGCACTATCAGGTCAGTTAACTAGAGTTGTAGCTAGTCAAATTATTTTTCACTAAAACTAGGGCAAATTCCTTTGGAAATGTGGTTCCACAACAAAGTATAGAAGCTACCACAGCATTGTAGAAGATAATTTGATGGGGAAGAAAAGAATTTGGTCAAGCATAAGACAGTCCCATGCCTAGAGGAGTTGGTCTGCCCCTTAGAGATTAGTGTCTAGTAGTTGACCCCATTACCTCCTGAAGGACTAAGTAATTGAAGAGATTCAACATTCATGGAAGGATCTTGTCAATCTAGGAAAAGCTTATGCTGGTAACCAAGATAATCTACTGGATTAAGACTACAGAAATCAGTCTGAACAGGATCATCTGGTATATTAGAGTTAATGCTGTAACAAAATGAACTCTCATAGTCATTCAATAGTTAACAAAAGGAAATGTATTTAGCTGCAGCAGATGAAGGATATTCAACAGGAATGTCACTGAGGATACCTTGAGTTGATTTAGCTGATTCTTTTGCCAGAGTTGCCCATGAGTTTTTACCAGCTAAACATAAAAGAGAATATCTGTATACTTCCTGGCTGTTTGGTATTTTGGCAATCAGGAGATCTGAATAGCCAGATCCATGTCTCCTTAATCAAGCCACAAGGATCATCCTAATGCATTTTAAGGACTTCAAAATAACTTAACTTGCACGGGTGCTAAGGTTGGGATAGTGCTTCTGCTATACCAGCAAAGTACCAATCAAATTCTTCTTTATAGAATGAATATGGAAGAACAAAAGATCAAGAACATGAAGGAAAAGAATTAAAGCAAAGTAGGAAAGAAGTGTGACTGGCATTACTAGATCTCATAATTTTATTATGAAACAAAAATTATAAAACCATATGGTATTGGATGAAAGATAAAAAAGTAGATTGGTAAACTAGATTAGATAAGCAAGATATAAAGGAAATGCAGGTGATGATCTTATGTTCAATAAACCCAAGAACAGAAACTAGAAGGGAAAGAATTAGAAAACAAGGGAAAAGACCCTATTCAATTAGAACTATGGGGAAAACTCATGAGCAGTTTAATGGGAGAAAGTATCTGATACTATAATAACACAAAAATTCCAAATGGATAAAATTTGAGCATTTAAGTCACCCCAATAAAATATTATAGGAAAATAAGTTAGATATGTTTAACTTTAGATAGGTGGGAGACCTATAACTGGAAGTATTGATAGAGGAAATTATAAAAATTAAAATAGATGCTTTATAATATTCTAATCACACAAAACTCATGCAAAACTTTATAAAACAAAAATAATGTAGCTTTAAAAAGTAAGAAAATATATGGATTAGGGAAAATTCTTTCCATTCTTTCCAAATCTCTGATTATGATAAACATAGAAGCCATTGCCCAAGAGACAAGTGAGCCAAAGATATGAAGTTCCTAAAAGAAAAAATGCAAACTGTCAGCAGTTATCTGGAGGGAAAAAATCATTAAAAACAAGAGAAATAAAAACATAAACTTGGGGTAACAAATTGCCAAAGATGGCAGAAGATGGAGATATACAATGGCAGAGAGGTTGCAATGTTTGGTAGAGCTGTGAATTGTCCCAACCATTCTGAAAAATAATATAGAATGTTGCAATAAAAGGTATTAAATTGTTCATAGATTTTGATCCATCAATCCCACTACTAAGTGTTATCTCAAGGAGGTCAATGATAGCAAGAAAAGACTCACAGGTCCAAAATATTCATATAAAACTTTGTGATAACCAAAATCTAGAATGAGCTACATGCCTATAGACTCTGAATGACATTGCATAGGAATTTAGATTCTGGTTCTGCAACTTACTATATGGAAAATGTAATCTCACATCTTAAGTTTCTTCAATTAGGTTTGGTGAATGAATGAATTAAAAACAATATCCCAGATCATAGATTTTTAGTACCTTGTTAATAAAAGTTGAAAGGTACTTTAGGGGCAGCTAGGTGGTGCAGTGGATAGAGCATCAGCACTGGAGTCAGGAGTACCTGAGTTCGGATTAGAACTCAGACACTTAAAAATTACGTATTTGTGTGGCCTTGGGCAAGCCACTTAACCCCATTGCCTTGCAAAAAAAAAAAAGGTACTTTGAAAATTGGGGCAACTGGGTGGTTCAGGGGACAGAGTGCCAGTTCTAGAGTCAGAAAGATATGAGTTCAAATCCAACCTCAGCTACTTAGTAGCTGAGTGACCCTGGGCAAGTCACTTGTCCCTGTTTGCCTCTGTTTCCTCATGTGTAAATGAACTGGAGAAGGAAATGGCAAACCACTCCAGTATCTTTGCCAAAAAAAACAAAATGGGGTCACGAAGAGTTAGACAGAACTAAAATGATTAAATAGCAATAAAATTAGAATTTATCTAGTCTAACCCTTTCATTTCACATCAGAGGAAACAGAAACAAAGAGAAGAGAGACTTTGTTCAAGATCATTCTGCTATAGTAGTAGATCTGGATGTGAATCCTAGTTTTGCTACTTACTATTTATATGACCTTAAGGAGGCAGTTCACTTTATAATAGCTAACATTTATGAAATACTTTAAGGTTTTTGCAAAGTACTTTACATATGTTATATCATTTGATCCTCACAAAAACCCTAAGAGTTAATGGTTTCAGGTGTTATAATGTCCATTTTACCTATTTGAAACTCAAAAGATGAAGGAACTTGCCCAGGGTGATACATATAGAAAGTAACAAAGGCAATATTCATAGCCAGATCCCCTGATTCCAAATCCACTTCTTGTCTGGTAACATTATATCTTTCCACTGTCATATTAGTTTTTTGGGTCTTAGTTTTCTCCTTCAAAAAATGAGGGGGTTGGACTGATCTAATAGGTCTCTTCTTTCTCTTAACCCTATGAACACATAGAAGAAATTTAAGCTATTGTTATTATGCCTCCCTTCCTTAAGGATGTAGAAGTTGAGTTTGGAAGTGTTAAAAATATACCAATAAAAACATTTATTTTGTTATCTAGAATATCTAGTCTAAATCTTAAGTCTCTATTTGCAATTTATTAGCAGAATCTATCAGTGGAATGCTTCTCCTGAAATGGTTTGTTCTTTGTCTATTTGGTGGTCACCATAGCTACCATTTCAATCTGTTAACATATGCCAGAGGATCGGGACTTTGTTTTAACTCTTTAATCCCAGGCACAATCAAGGTTTTGTCTTTCTCTGTCTGGATCTACTCCTCCCCACCTTGGCCTGAGAAGTTTGTTCACCCCTGTGCCTAGAGCAAGGATGTGTCTCTTTTTCAGACCTGGTTTGGAGTCTGTGATCTCAGAACTCAATGCACCATTGTTAACTTTTTCTTCCCC
Organism: Macrotis lagotis; assembly: GCF_037893015.1. Classification (NCBI taxonomy): domain Eukaryota; kingdom Metazoa; phylum Chordata; class Mammalia; order Peramelemorphia; family Peramelidae; genus Macrotis; species Macrotis lagotis. The sequence continues at coordinate 429,532,879 of NC_133658.1, read as the reverse complement.
TACCCAAAGCCTGTTACTCCCTAAATTTTAAAACAAATTCCATGCTGCATAGTCCAAGACCTAATGCCTAGATTATAGGGACAAAAAGGTAAAGGATATAACATTTTTCAGAGGACAAATTTGTAGTGTAAGAATATTTAAGGAGGACTGGGGTGAGAGATTGCTGAGAGCACTTCCCTTTTTTTTTTTGGCAAGGCAATGGGGTCAAGTGACTTGCTCAAGGTCATAGCAAGTATCTGAGACCAGATTTAAACTCAGGAAGATGAGTCTTCCCTAACTCTAGGCCCAGGGCTCTCTGCACTGTGACACCAATATTCTCAAAAATGACCAGGGAGGAGATGACAGAAAAAAAAAACAGATCTATTAAAAACCAGGAGGGATGGAAATTCAGGGAATCCTGGAAGGATCTGCATGAACTGATGCTGAGTAAGGTGAGCAGAACCAGAAAAACACTGTACACCCTAACAGCAATGTGGGGGTGATGACCAACCTTGATGGACTGGTTCATTACATCAGTGCAACAATAAGGGATAATTTTGGGGTATTTGCAATGGAGAATGCTATCTGTATCCAGAGAAAGAAGCTTGGAGTTTGAACAAAGACCAAAGACTACTACCTTTAATTTAGAAAAAAAAACCATTATCTTATTATATAATTCTGTTCTCTTATACTTTATTTTTCTCCCTTAAGGATATGATTTCTCTCTCATCACATTCAACTTAGATCAGTGTATACCATGGAAACAATGTAAAGACTAACAGACTGCCTTCATGTGGGGAGAAGATTGGGGATAAAATTGTAAAATTCAAAATAAATAAAATCTTAAAGGAAAAAAAAGAAAGAGAATGAAAAGAGAACTGAATTTATAGTCACAAAACCTGGCCTCAAATCCCAATTTTTTTTTGTCACTTTAACTGTGACAAAGGATGAACTTCCTTTATCTGACCACAATTTCTTTTTTTTTAGGTTTTTGCAAGGCAAATGGGGTTAAGTGGCTTGCCCAAGGCCACACAGCTAGGTAATTATTAAGTGTCTGAGGCCGGATTTGAACTCAGGTACTCCTGACTCCAGGGCCGGTGCTTTATGCACTGAGCCACCTAGCCACCCCTGACCACAATTTCTTACATGGAACCTCCCTCTCTCCCTCTGCCTCTTTTCCTAAACCTCTTCTTCATCTATCTTACAACATGCCTTTAGAACCAAGTTCCTTCCTGCTGACTCATCCTAGAACTTCCCTCATTGCTGACTCATCCTTGAACTTCCCTCATTCCTGGGGCTGACTTGTCCTTGACTGTCTGTGTCCCATTCCCTACAGACTATCCTTGTACAACACCTGCCCCCTTCTCCCATTAGTGAGTTCCTTCTAGAGCTTCCATTTTTAAATAGGTCAAGTCTAGCCTGCCTTTATTCCTCTGCTGTCCCTTTCTTGACTATCTCTGATCTTGAAAACCAAGTTTCCTACCAAGGTAACCTTTATATCCCATCTCCTCTTCTTCAGCTTCCTTCAGTCTTCCCTCATTAGAATGTAAGCTCCTTGAGGACAGTAACTGGCTTTCTTTTTGCTTTGGTATTTATATCACCAACTTTTTTTCCCCACAGCTTCTAGCACCTGTAAGCTCTTAGTAAGTGGCTTCTTCCTTCCTTCCTTCCTGTGTGACTTTTCTGTCATCTATTTTTTTCTAATTAGTCTAACAGTCTCTAACCAGAACTATAAATCCCATGGATTTTGTGACTAGTTATCCTTTTGCCAGTGGTTGTTACACTGAGACAGGGCTCATCCAGTAATAATGGTGTGACCAATTCTATATGAAAATTGCACTAAACCAGAGATTGAGGTGGTATAGGAGAAAGTGTGTTCACCAAGTGTCTGAGGAAATGTTTATACTTTAATGCTGGTTATATCTTTGAAGTTTATATTCCTTTGTAAGAAGTAATTGATGCTAATGGGTTAAATGGAATTGAAATGCTAATCACTGATGGCTAATAGGAAGGGGAGGGGGTCCATTGAAATGGGTTCTTGAGCCAATACCCCAGTCACTTGGGGTCTCACTTGATGGGAAGATGTAGACCACTTAGCTCTAGAAAAGTAAGTAAACATGAACTGTAATTATTTTCTTTCTTACAGGCTCAAAAGAGATAATAGTGATGTTATACCTTGTAAGCAACTGTAAAGTGGTCTATGGAGGTGAACTATGATTATAGTTATGCACTACTTTATACTTTGCAATGTATACTTGCATACATTATCTGACTTGATCTTTTACCACAACCTCAGCAGGAAGAATTGTCAGGTGTTATTATCAACATTTTACAAGGAAGAGCCAAGTAGAGTTAGGAAGATGAAGTGACTACTTGCCAAAGGCCAGCCCTCAAACTTTTGGTTCACCCTGCAGTTTACTTTCCTATAAGTAGGCAGTTGCCTCCTTTAATTAGAGTGTGAGCTCCTGGAGAGCAGGGCTGTATTACCTTTTTAGTATCTCAGCTTCCCATTTAATAAATGTTTAATAAGTGTCTTTCATTCATTCAAAAAGGGGAGGGAAGGAGAAGGGAGGGTAAAATTTCTCTCTTCTCAAATCTCTCCCTAAGCCACCTTCACTAAATCATGACAGGATTTAGGTTGCAACAACCAGATCAACTTTTTTTAAAAAAATATTTTCAACAATGAGGTATCACCATGATTGAAGAGGTTACAGTTGAAAAGTAGATACTTTTTGGGCTAACATGTCAGGAGGGTTGGATCATCTGGCCCTGACCCTATTACTATCCTTCTTTTTCCCATACTGGGGATGGGGAGAGGAAACTATCATCTGATTTTTCAGCTAAGAGTCAGGGTTTTGAGCTATCCCCTTTAACATGTAGAAGGAAAGAGCATTATTTCTCATCTACTGTATAGTTGACTCACCCATCATTTCCATCAGTCCTCAGAAAGTGAGGTTCAAATGGAGGTTTCTCCTCAACTTCCAGTTATCAACATCAGCAACCCTTGATAATCTTAAAGCAAAGGGCAGGGTCACTCAGAGATGGGACCAACTCACTGCCCCAGACCACCTATCACCTCCACAATGCTGGGATTATCTTGCCAAGAGTTCTAAAACTTCAAGATCAAATATCACTTTCTAAGACCTTTGGGTAAAATCTGTTAAGCTTCCTTAGTTACTTCCAGTGCTTTTAGTCCCTGTAGCAATAATAACAATTTGGGAGACCTAGGGGCAAGTCTACACAGAAAACAATTAGACCAATTTGTTCTATTTGAGAAGTTTCCAATTCTGTTCAATTTTATGTCATATATACACTCAACATTATCCCCAGTTCTCTATTCCTTTATTCCACTTAAGAGGAGATGACAGCCTTTCTTGAAAAAAAAAAAAAACAAGCCCCTCTCTCTAATACTTAATGTCACTTTATTCACCCTCCTTCCAGATATCTACAAACATGCCCTGATCTCCAGGAATCCTTAAAAATCCTTCATTTAACCCTGCCTTCCACTCAAACTTGTCCCATATAACCTTTTCTCTTGGAAAACTCACATCCACTGACTTCTCTTCTATCTCTTGCAATCTGATTTCTAACTTCATTACTCAAATGAATTTTTTTTCTTTTGCCTTTTAATGCCATCATAATAGCCTTTTCTTATTACTCTCCTTGATCTCTCTATAGCATTTGACTCTGATGATTTCTCCCCCAAATCATAACCAGATATCCTCTCCCCACCGCCACCCCCAGATTTTTGTAATGTCTTCCTAGGTTCTCCTACTAGCTGTCTGCTCCTTCTCAGAATCCTTTGTTGAATCACCATCCATGTCCTAGAGGCTTTGTGGGGATAAATATCAAGAATCTGTCCTAAATCCTCTTTTCTTCTCTTTCTCTACATGTTCTCTTAAGGATCTCATTATCTCCCAGGGGTTTACTTTTATACAGATGTTATCCAAATGTACACAACCATTTGTAGTATCTCTTCTGAACTCTAGTCCCACTTCACCAATTGCCTGCTGGAAATTTCCATCTGGATTCCCATAGGCATCTGGAACTAAATGTGTCCAAAATGGAACTCATTATCTTTCTCTGCAAACCTCTTCCTCTTTCTAATTTCTAATTTTTAACTATTTCTATTGAAGGTATTACGGGAATTTAAAATTTTCTTTTTAATTTTATTATACTATTTCTCCTGAAATAATTGGCTAACTGAAGTCTGTTTTCCTGTTGTTATTATTAACTTCACTTAGTTAAAAACTGACTCATGGGATGATGGCATCAAGGGAAGACTTTCTGAGATAAGAAACTAAAGGAGAGGAAGAAGGGAATACAAAATGCAGGCAGGGAGGCAGAGAGATTTGTGGAAGAATTTTTCTGACTCCAACCTTTGGTTATCTTTGTGGCATGTAAATCTCTTCCATTAAATTAGTTCATTGTAACTTCTTTAAAATGTAGCTCTGTAGTTTTTAAAAGTTTAGGATTTTGCAAACTCAGTGTTTAAATTATTAACTTAATCTATTTACTAATTTGTTCTAAATTATTTTGTTCAACCTTAATTGAAGGAATAATGAAATAATGAATCTTTTTGACTAACCCTCTGTAACTTGTATGAACTGAGACTATTAGACTGTCATATGTTAAGAAATTATTTCTCAGTCTCCTTGACCTAATTTATCTGTAATTTTTCTCGCTGTTTATCAGAAACTCTATTTTTTTTTTAGGTTTTTGCAAGGCAAACAGGGTTAAGTGGCTTGCCCAAGGCCATACAGCTAGGTAATTATTAAGTGTCTGAGACCGGATTTGAACCCAGGTACTCCTGACTCCAGGGCCGGTGCTTTATCCACTATGCCACCTAGCCGCCCCTTACGCCACCTAGCCTCCCCTAACTCTATTCTTTCTTCAGGGTAATTTTTGTACTTTCTGAACCTGAGCATAAGCATAATAAAATGTAGAATTTTACCTTTATAATTTCTGCATTGGGCTAGGTGTATTTGTGTATGGGTATATTTGGGAGTAACCTACCACATGAGCTTAATTAAAGAGCTTTCTGCTGTGGCAAATCAACATCCTTAATAGTCACTAGGCTATCTTTAACTTGAACATCTTTAATTCTTCACTGTACCATATCCTACATTCCAGTCAGTTGCTAAGTACTATTGATTCTATCTCCACGTCTTATTCATCCACTGCTCTTAACTCATGCCTTCAACTGCAGTCTTCATCCACTCCTACCTAGACTCTTACTTTAAAAAGTCCCTTCACTGGTCTCTTTGTATTGTCTCTCTCCTCAATCTATTCTTCACATAACTGCCAAATTGATATTCTTAAAACATAGCCCTGAATATCATTTCTCAGCTCAAATAACTCCCATAGATCCTAAGATAAAATACAAAATTTACTGTCTGGCATCCAAACAGTGCTTTCGCTAGCTGGCTCCAGCCTCCCATTCTAGAGTGATTTCACACAAGTCCTCCATCAGACACTCTGCATTTCAGTCATATTAAACATGTGTCCATACATGACATCCCCTGCCTCTCTGGTTCTGTACAATCTGTCTGTCTGCCATGCCTAGGATGCTTTCCCTCTTCTCCATCTCTTGGAATTCCTAGCACCTTCAAGGATTACCTCCCCTTTAAGATCTTTCTCATCCCTCCCTTCCTAAATAACTTTGTGTTTACATTGTATTTATATAATTTTTTGTTAACATGTCATCTCCCTCCCTCTTCTCTACCACATATGAAAATTTAAAGTCCTTGCATATCTTCATATATATATATGTACATATATGTGACTACTTGTATATATGTATTACATATCAGCATGTGTACCATGATAGAAAACTATTTGGAAATTTGCAAAGAAAGTGTACATACTCCTTGAGTTCATATTCCATATATCCTCAGGAGTCCCTGGACAAGAAGAAGGTTCCCATTTATACAAAAATATTTGTAGCAGCACTATTTGTAGAGAGAGAGGCACACAAATAGAGGGAAGAGAGACAGAGACAGAGACAGACAGACAGAAAGACAGAGAGACTGAGACAGAGAGAGATGCATCCTGACTACTGTTTCTACAGATGTTAAAGTTATAGCTAACTGAAGACCTAGAAAAGAAAGTTCTTGGCCCTTAAGGTCCTAGTAATGTCCCATGGTTGAAAATCACAAACTGATATGACTTCACTAGTGGAAAGGACATTAAATAAGAGGCATTATTAGCTACTTTGCCACCATAACCTAGGACCATGGGTTGTTTTTTTTTTGAGGTAGAAACTTTCCAAAAGCATCTTCCCCATTAGAACATGATCTCCTTGAGAGCAAAGGTTGTCTTTTTTATTTGTATCCCTAGCATTTATCACAGTGGTTTGCACATAGTAAAGATTTAATGAAAGCTTTTTTCATTCATTCTCTCTTACATGGTACTTCTCTCCAAGTACCCTGCAGTCAAATTATACCTGCTTACTTCTTGTTTCTCACAAGTGATGTACCCACTACCACCATCACCACCATCTCCATATCTGGAATTTTCTCTCTCCTTTCCCTGTCTTTAAGAATCCTTGGTTTCCTTCAAGATTCTGCTTTAAGTGCCATCTTCTCCAGGAGAAATTCCCCTTCATCCCACCTACATTACCTAAGGTTGTTGTTGTTGAATCATTTTGAGTTGTGTCCTACTTTTTGTGACCTCATTTGGAGTTTTCTTGATATTGATATTGAAGTGGTTTGCCATTTTTTTCTCCAGCTCATTTTACTGATGAAGAAACTGAGGCAGGGGGCAGCTAGATGGAGCAGTGAATAGAGCACCGATCCTGGAGTCAGAAGGTCCTGAGTTCAAATCCTACCTCAGACACTTAATAATTACCTAGCTGTGTGACCTTGGGCAAGCCACTTAACCCCACTGCCTTGCAAAAACCTTAAAAAAAAAAAGGAACTGAAGCAAGCAGGGTTAAGTAACTTGTGAGGGTTACCTTGTACATATTTACTCTGTCTTGCACATATCTATAGATTCACATGATGTTTTCACATTAGAATGTTTTTATTTTTCTTTGTATTCTAAGTTTTTAGAATACTTATCTAGCTTAATAAATACTTTTCAATTGATAAATAGATTCATTGACTGTGCATACATCTTGTCATTCTTGCTACAGGTCTTCTCAATCCCAGCAGATAACAACCATCCACTTCTTCCATTCGACAGTGCATCTCATCCTCTACTGCATTGGGAACTCCCTGTATTTCCTGCCTTATTCCCTCAGTAATTGATGACCTTCATTGAAGAAGAATATTTTAGATTACAGCAGGAAAAGGAGAATTGAATTGTACCCTCAAGATGTGCAACAGGGAATGGGAAGATCTTATTAAGTGTGGGAAGGTGAGATAGTCCCTGAAACAGAATCTTCCAAAGCTGAGGTGCTCAAGGGGTTAGGGAATCCCAAAGTGATCAAAATGAATGTGAAGTTGTTAGACTTGGAAAGTTTTCTGTCAATGCTCCAGGTGTTAGAATTGAAGTTATGAAGCATAATATATTGAAGCCATAAAATATAGGAAGACTATGTAGAGAAATATCCAATTGTTTGATAAGAAAGGGGACAACATAGTCATGGAGGCTGAAAAACAGCATGTCATCATCTCCCTGGAGGAGAAGATGGAGAAGTGGAAGTATGTATGGCAGGGCATGAAGATAGCAACGAGTATATAAATTTATGAAAAGCTAGTTGGGATAGTGCTAAATCATTGAGAATTCCCTTCTCTTCTCACCCAGAATTCTCTCCCTTTCTTAGTATGAAAATGATTCTCTTATCACTTATGTAGCAATATTCTCCATATTACCAATATCTTTACTTTCATTCCACACCATATATCCTTCTTGAATTATTTGTTCCCAGTTTTCACCAAATAAACTTGCTTATCATCTGATTTGAAATTTTTTTTAAAAAGATGAGTATTTTAAAGGCTTTTTTATAGCACATTGTGTTATAGTTCAAAATACCACTATAGACCAGGGTTCTTCCATTCCAAAGTTTATGGTTTCTGCAACCTGACACTGAGGATCATAAACATTCTCTACTCCTCTAGTCAACTGTGGGTACTTTTTCCTTTCTAAAAATCTCACCCCAACTTCCTGCGAATTTCCACATAGGAGAATGGGTCAGGGAAGCCCAATGTCAGGGCACTCCTTGCAATATCTAGGGTCAATGGATTAGCAGGAGAAACCTACACAATCAACTCAGTCAGTCAATGCCAGGGAAGAGAAACTTATTGCTATCCTAATTTTATAAAAGAAAGTAATCCTGAAAAAACTGGAAATCTTTAGATGCCTCTTAAGCAAGCCGTAGGAAATGAAGTCTGCGAACAAGAAGGGAATTTCCATTTGACATAGGAGAGTCTTAGGACAAAGTACTTATGCCTTCTAGGTAAGGTTTGATGATTTTATTTACTGTTGCTTTCAACAGGATACTTTACTAACTCCAAATAAAATGGTCATTTCTATATACAGAATAAAACAGAAAAAGATTGTACTTGAAACTGCAGATTTCAGTTATATACAGCTTGCTTCTCTTTTAAAATATAGAATAAATTCAACAAACAACTCTCTAAGCCAGACTTCTTGTCTATAGTTCTTTCTGGCCCTCATTCTGTTCTTCTCTTTGCATTTTGTTTCTTTTTTTTTTTTAGGGTTTTTTTTTTTTGCAAGGCAAATGGGTTAAGTGGCTTGCCCAAAGCCACACAGCTAGGTAATTATTAAGTGTCTGAGACCAGATTTGAACCCAGGTACCCCTGACTCCAAGGCCCGTGCTTTATCTACTATTCCACCTAGCCACCCCTTGCATTTTGTTTCAATGCTTCATAACCCTTTTTTTCCCTTTTTCTTTTTTTGGCTACCCTCTCCTCAGTTCAGGCAGGTGGCTAAATGGATAGAGTGCTGGGACTGGAGTCAAGAACACTCATCTTCCTGAATTCAAATTCATTCTCACACATTTACCAGCTGTGTAACTCTACTTTTTTTATCTTTTTTTTTTTGGCAAGGCAGTAGGGTTAAGTGGCTTGCCCAAGGCCACACAGCTAGGTAATTATTAAGTGTCTGAAACCAGATTTGAACTCAGGTACTCCTGACTCCAGGGCAGGTGCTCAATCCACTGTGCCACCTAGCCACCCCAGCTGTTTAACTCTGACAAGTCACTTAACCGTGTTTGCTTTAATTCCTCATCAATAAAATGAGCTGGAGAAGGAAATGGCAAACCACTCCAGCATTTTGTCAAGAAAACCCCAAATAAGGTCATAGAAAGTCAGATAAGACTAAAAACTGCCTGAACAATAACAATAACAATATTTCATCTCTCCCTTACACTCTCCCCAACCTTAGCCAAGCCTGGCAACAAATATGCAGACCAAAGCCCAACATTGGTAATGTTCAAAACATGTCTTCTTCTGAATCTTGAATCAATACTTCTCTGTTAACAAGTAGTATCACTAGTTCTTTGGAATCATGCCCAATCATTCCAATGATTTCAGTTTTTAACTCTTTCAAAGTTGTTTTACTTTACAACACTGTTATCATTGTATAAATGGTTCTCCTGGTTCTTTTCATTTTCATTCTTCATGAGTTTGTATAAGACTTCTTAGATTTCTCTGAAATCATCCCTTTTATAATTTTTCATGGCACAATAATAGTCTTGTTAATGTAACATAATTTGTTTAGCCACTGTCCAAATGATAAGCACTCCTTTACATTCCAGTTCAATACTATAACAAAATGAGCTGCCATAAATACTTGTAGTATCAGTCAAGGCCAGGACTTGCCCAAGGTCACACAGCTAGGTAATTATTAAGTGTCTGAGGTCAAATTTGAACCAGGCCCTCCTGAATCCAGGACTGATGCTCTATCCACTGCACCACCTAGCCACCCCCCACATTCTTTTTCACAAAGACTAGAACAAGTAAGTCATAGCTTCTCTAAGAATGCCACCATAGGCTTTAACACTTGCAACTTGTCTACTTCTGAAATCTGCAAATTCCACATTGTTCTTATTCTGCTTTTTGGAGCCAAGATGAATAAGGCAAAAAGTCAAACCTTTCATACATTTTTATTGTATTCTCTCTTTCCGATGTTGTTCAGGCTGAACATCACTAGCTCCTTTAATCAATTCAATTCCATTTTTACCATATGCAACATGCTATTCTAGGCACCAGGATTGTAGAACTCTTAAAAGATACAATCCCATTCCAGGGATCTTCCAGTCTATTCCCAAGAATACAGCCTACATTGATAAGAATAACACAAGGATGACAGAAAAATATGGGTTGCGATCTTGTTCTCATACTGACTATGTGACCCCTGGCAAATAACTTCTCAGAGCTTTAAAACTATAAATTGCAGAGAGAAGATGCAGATTAACACACACACACACACACACACACACACACACACACACAGAGAGAGAGAGAGAGAGAGAGAGAGAGAGAGAGAGAGAGAGTTTTTTCACTCTAGAGTTTCCTATTCTAAAGAAATGAGAGTACTGGGGGGATGAGGAAGAGCATTTGATCATAAGATTATAGGATTCTAGATTTAAAGATCAAAAGGATGTCAGAAGTCATTAGTCCAACTCTTTGTTTTATACCAGAGGAAATAAAGGCCTGGAGGATTTAGTGCCTTTGCCAAGGTGATACAAGTTGTAAGTGGCAGAGGCAGGATTTTAATCTGACTCTGGTTCTTTCTATTGTTCCTTACTGTCTTTGATCTGAGCTAAACCCTTAAAAGAATATAAGAATTGTGAAAGTCAAAGATGGAAATGAAGTGTGTTGTAAGCACTGGAGGTGGAGGGCATGGCAATGCCAGAAAAAAAAAACCCCAAGGGGGGGCTTAAAGTCCAGGTTCATTTATAGTGAAAAACTCAGGGAGAAAAGAAAGGCTTAAACTTTAATTCAAAGACTGCACAAACAGTTTACAATTTACCACAAAAAGTTGACAAATGAGGTTCTTTATAGAAGCAGTAAGATAGTGAAGCTCAGTGGAAGAAGAGGGCGGGAGAGTTTGGGGAATCATACTCCCCTAAAGCAGGCTGGCTTCCCACTGGAAGATAAGCAAGCAGGGGATATGAAGAGCAAAGTGATTGGAGAGTTTGAGGGATGACACTCCCCCAAGAGCCTGCTACCCTCCAAAAGCAGAGGAGAGAGCTGAGCTTTTAAAAGGGATTGGGGGGCGGGGGTGAGGGGGGAGATATATTGATAAGAAGCTGTCCCTCTGAGAGCAGGGCTGAGATAATGAAAGTTTTGCACATGAGGGGTGGTAGGTCAAAGACTTAATCCTTTCAGACTAAGGCAAGGATCCTTTGTTTTATTGATAGAGGGTAGTCTTTTGCCTGGGAGGGGCAAGGTACTTTACTAAAAGTTCAATGACCTCTCTCATAGCTTGGGCATTGGGATAGAGGAGGGGGAAACTGGAGAAGAGAGGCATGGTCAATATAGAGGGTACAGATTAATAACTCTAAAACATATTTCTCTATCCTATATTTCCCCTAAATCAGTAATACAAAATTTGTCCTGTCTTTATATGTACAACAGCGTGGACACAAGTCCTCTATACAGGAAAAGACCCCAGGAAATCTATGGTAGTCCAAGAAACTTTGTGAGTGAACTATCTTAAAAACCCCAACTCACAAATCTTTACTTACAAATTTTCTTTTACTAGTAGTTTTTTTTTTAGGTTTTTGCAAGGCAAATGGGGTTAAGTGGCTTGCCCAAGGCCACACAGCTAGGTAATTATTAAGTGTCTGAGGCTGGATTTGAACTCAGGTACTCCTGACTCCTGACTCCACTGCACCACCTAGCCGCCCCCACTAGTAGTTATTTTTAAATCATTTAATGAAACAGAAAATCTGAGGCACATGCTTGGGGAGGGTAACAACACCTAGAGAATATAAGTAGCCAGAACACACGTGTGGAACACCATGCATGTAGGGAACACATGATGTTGAGATGTATGTGTTAGGCCATCAACATCTTTAGGTGATATCATTATATCACTCTCATTAGACCTGTTCCTCACTAGTGTGACATGGTGTACAGTCTCTTCAAAGCAGGCTGGTTTTCCATGACTATTGCATTCTGATGCTTACTCAGTCCCACAGTCATTGCTGTTCCCTCTTTGGGACATAAAGCAAGCTCCCCCTACCTCCTTAAAAAAATTCTTGCCTTAAGAGCTCATAGATTAATGGGAGAGATAACATGCTAAAAAAAAATCATAACCATAAGATATATACACTGCAAATGGCAGGTAATCAATCTCCAAGGCAAATCACTAGATTATGATACCATTCTTCTCCTTAAGAGGAAGAAGAATGAACTCAGCCATCTCTTTTTTAGCTTAGAACTCAGAAACTAAGTTTGTCTATCCTCAAAACTATGACTATGATAGATTTCTTCTCTATCCAAGGTGACTCTTGGCTAAATAGTTCAAGTTCTTCTAGGATAACAGAACAGCTGGTCAATTAAATAAGAATGACAGACATTAAACCTATTTTTTAACCTCAGTATACTGCTCAGAAAAACAACATCTTTAGGTCAAGTTTCTAACTGATTTAGGTCAGAAAGTCCTTGTAATTCCTGAAAGTTTCTCTTTTAATTTTGGGGTTTTATGAAACAAATTTTGTGACTTTTGATACTTACTAGCCATGTGATCTTTTGCAAAATGAGAAGAAAATTAAAATCTGTCAGTCTGAACAGTCAAAAACTGGTACCAATTGATTCTGTGTGAAAAATAGGACAGCTGTGAAGGAACACTGACCTTGAAAATGTTTGCAGAATCTATACAGAGTGGTCAGCATCCCTTTTCATGCTCCAGAGGTTGAACTCTGAAAAAATTTTGACTCAGGGTCTCCTTCATCAATGGAAATTATAATCTTTCCACATCGTGTCATCCTGTGCAATTCTCATCCATAACCTCTTCTTAATTTGTAGAGATTACACCCCCTACCACTTAGAATCTTTCTCTGGTATTTTTGTTTTTTAACTATCTCACTAGTGTAGTCAGAAGATTGTTGTTATCCTCCCTTCATTTGGGAAGCAGCCTCCAAGAGATCCCTACTTTTGTTAGAGCTGCCTTTTTCCTTCTTCCCTATCTTAACTACTTGACTTGCCTCAGCAGATCTTTAGTCCTTTGAGTATACAGCAAGAGAAGGTATGGAAAACCTAGAGGAGGAAGAGGAGTAGAGGTAGACAAGGACTTCAGGACTCTAGCCTAATGGGCTGCCCTCCCTTGAGGAAGTAGTCTGTCAGATAACTTGTCTTTTGATCAATCTCTTCCCTCTCATTGGAAGAACTGTGTTTAAACAACAAGAAGATGATGCTCTGTCTCCTCTCCCTCCCTGCCTTTCGTACTGCTCTTCCAGAAAAGAGCCCATTCCTACCTTAGTCCTGGAAATTTCCTCTTCTGAGGCAAATTTACCACTTTTTTGCTCAATCAAAAAAAAAGAAAATTTGTATTAAATGTATATGTCAGAACAGCTAGGTGGCATGGTGAATAAAGCACTGGCCCTGGAGCCAGAAGGAACTGAGTTGAAATTTGACCTCAGGTACTTAATGATTACCTAGCTGTGTGACCTTGGACAAGTCACTTAACCCCATTACCTTACAAAAACCAAAAAAAATGCATATGTTTTAAGCATTGGAGTTACAAAGACAAAAATGAAGCAATTTCTGCCTTTGGTCAGACAATAATCTTGGGTAAACTTTAGCTTGGGGTAAAGTTACAGATTTTGTCCCTCAGGGTAAAACAGTGGTATTTAAGCAGGCAGAGCCTTGTGCTACAGGATATAACTGTCTTTTAAAATTTTGCTGATTTAGGAGATCCAGGTTGAGCAGTTAACTCTTGGGTAAGCCTGAAAGAACTTCTATGAAGCAACTCTATTCTAGAACATAAGCCCTGGATTCCTTAGGATCGTTTTATATTTTATTTCATGTATACCCATCTATCTATTGTCCTTCATTCCTGTCAGGGAACCAACTCCCCTCCTTTCTAGACAGATAGGATCTTGATTTTGTGTTTTAGATGCTTTCATTGTTCCATAATTCCTTTCAGCCTATGGATGTCCTTCATCAACCTTTCAGTCACTTGTGATTTCAGTCAATCAATTCACAAACCTCTATGAAGCCCTTACTTTGCACCAACTGTTGCACCAAGCTCTTGCCTTTCGTCAGAGTTCAAACAACATGAACATTTATGAGCATCTGATATAAAATAAATCTAAATATGTAAGTTTGTAAAACAAATCCCCTTTTAGACTTCCAAATGGTCATACTTGTAATGTTGAGCAATTAACAAATTTTACCTCCTGGAGTAGTCCCTTTTCTCAGTCGACTAATTTATGTAGGGGCATGGGATAAACTTTAAATCTAGGGAAGCCCCAAGGTCCAGAGCTCCTTTGCGGTTATTGGCAAAACAATCATTGCTAGTTTATGGCCTGGAGTGCAAAAAAGCCAATTTGGGAAGTGTATTGAAGAATCATCCTAAATTGGGACCAGGTTTCTGATTAGGGGATTCAGTACCATGATTGAAAGAAATAGATAAGCCTTCTAGCGGAGTGGCTTTTTGATCCTTGGACCATTGGACTTCTGCCTAAGAAATAGCAGGCCCTGGGAAGCAGAACTAGGGAGGTTTCTGCTCAGTCTAGGATCAGAAGTCTTCTCTACATTAAACACTATATTGTAGCAATATCTGGTAGCAAAGTATCAAAACGGTATTCAGCCAAGCAGCATCTGTTAGGGCTAGCAGAGCCCTAATGCAAAAGCAAGGCCAACAGAAACAGGACGACCTAACTGCAGCTCTGGAACATTAGAGATGAGCATCTCCTCCTCACAAACTGTAGCAATGTCTCTCCTTCTGGGTGTCCCCCTTCAGCCCTGGGCATTTCTCTGGTATTCCCCAGTCCTGGAACAGTCTCTTCATCTCTACCTATTTGGTTTCCCTGGCTTCCTACCTAAAATCCCATCTTTTAAGCCTTTCCCAATTTCTTTAAATTCTAGTTCTTCTGTGAATTATTTCCTATTTATCCCATATATGTCTTGCTTTCTACAAACTTCTTTTTTTGATTTAATATTTATTTATTTATTCTCATTTTGTACAATTATTTTATACATAAATAAAATATTTTAAGAGTAAACAAAATACCCCCTCCCCCAAAAAAATATAGACTCACTTGAGCGATAAAATAAAGGGGAGAGAAAAAAATTAAAATTAAAAATAATAGTAATAATTGTAGGTATGGCCAGGTGATGCAGTGAACAGAGCACCAGCCCTGTAGCAAGGAGCACCCAAGCCCATATCTGGCCCCGTACACCCAACAATCACCCAGCTGTGTGACATGCAAGCCACCCCAACCCCACTGCCCTGCATAAACCAAAAAAAGAAAAAAAAGACATAGAATAAAATAGTAATAATAGTAGGGGTGGCTGGGTGGCAGACAGAGCACTGGCCCTTGAGCCAGGAGCACCCAGGTTCGAATTCGGCCTAAGGCGCCCAATGATCACCCTGCTATGCAGCCCCAAGCAGGCCACCCAGCCCCATTTGCCCTGCACCCCCCCAAGATAATAATAATAAAAAATGTGCTTCAGTCTGTGTTCCAACACCATCAACTTTGTCGCGGGTGGATCACATTCTTTATGACAAGTCCATGGCAAAAAGTTACTTCCATATTTTTCCACCATTGCCATTGCTGATTGCAACTGCCTTCTTTCATATTTCTCCACTACCATGTACTATATTTTCTCTCTCCTTTCACAGACTCTGCTGTAGGATAGCTGAGTAGCACAGCAGACAGATCCCTGGTTCTGGGGCCAAGAGGCCCCAAGCCCCAATACCACCCCTTAGGCCCAGAATCCACCTGGCCCTATGGTCCCGGACAGGCCATCCAATCCCAGCCCCCTGCAAGAAGTAAAAAAGAAAATGTGTTATATCTGACCACTCTCCCCCATGGTCCATCCTCTCCTCTTTCATTCACATCCCCACCCCTTCCCCCTGTCCCCCTTCTCTCCTTCTCACTCCAAATGTCTATACCCCATTGAGTATATTTGCTGTTTCCTCTCATAGCCACCTCTGATGAGAGTGAAGAGTCCCTCATTCCCCCTTGCCTTCCCCCCTTCCATATCATTGCAATAGCTCATTGTAATAAAGAAAAATCTTATTATATGAAATATCATGGCCTATCCCCCCCTTTTCCTTTCTCCCATTACATTTCCCTTTTTTTCCTATTGACTCCATTTTTACACCACATTTTATCTTCAAATTCAGCTTTCTCCTGTGCTTCATCTATAAAAGCTCCTTCTACCTTGCTCTGTTAATTGAGAAGGTTCATATGAGTATTATCAGTGTCATTTTTCTATACAGGAATACATGCAGTTCATCATCATCATTAAGTCCCTCATATTTTCCCCTTCTCCTATGCTTCACCTGAGTCCTGCATTTGAAGATCAAACCTTCTGTTCAGCTCTGGCCATTCCAACAGGAACATTTGAAATTCCCCTGGTTCATTGAAAGTCTATCTTTTTCCCTGGAAGAGGACATTCAGTTTTGATTCTTGGTTGCATTCTAAGCTCTTTTGCCTTCTGGTATATTATATTCCAAGCCCTATGAGCTTTTAATGTAGTTGTTGCTAAGTCCTGTGAGATCCTGATTGCAGCTCCATGGTATTTGAATTGTGTCCTGGCTGCTTGTAATATTTTCTCTTTGACTTGGGAGTTCTGGAACTTGGGTATAATATTCCTGGGGGTTGGTTTTTTGGGATATCTTTCTCGGGGCGGGGGGAGGAATCTGTGGATTCTCTCCATTTCTATTTTGCCCTCTGCTTCTAGGATATCAGGTCAATTTTCCTGTAGTAATTCTTTGAAAATGATGTCAAGGTTCTTTTCCTGATCATGACTTTCAGGTATTCCAATAATTTTTAAATTATCTTTTCTAAATCTGTTTTCCATATCAGTTGTTTTTTCAATGAGATGTTTCACATTTTCTTCTAATTTTTCATTCTTTTGGTTTTGAAGTATTGAGTCCTGATTTCTCATAAATTCATCAATCTCCCTGAGTTCTATTCTTTGTCTGAAGGATTTGTTTTCCTCAGAGAGCTTTTTCCATCTGGCCAATTTTGCTTTTTAAAGCATTCTTCTCAATAACTTTTTGAACTGTTTTATCCATTTGACCTAAGCTGGTTTTTAGCATGCTATTTTCTTCAGCATTTTTTTGGATTTCCTTGACTAAGCTGCTGACTTCATTTTCATGTTTTTCCTGTATCTCTCTCATTTCTTTTCCCAGTTTTTCTTCTAAGTCCCTCATTTGATTTTCAACGTCTTCTTTGAGCTCTGTCATGGCTTGAGCCCAAGGAGTCATTAGATGCAGGAGTTTGTGCTTTCTCATCTTCAGACTGCGTGTTTTGATCCTTCTTGGGCTCATAGGCAAAATATTTCTCAAAGGTGTTCCTCTTGTTTCTCTGCTTGCTCATTTTCCCAGCCTGAGCCTGGTTTTGGGGTGCTTCCTGAGCTTTTGGGACACTCCCACAAGGGTCTCAGAGTGTGAGGCTCTGTCCTCCCTCCTGGTCTGTGAATGACCATATGTGTCCCCCTCTGCCACGGGGCTGAGGTGGGAGAGGGCCCTGCTGTTCTACAGGGGGGCCTAGACTGGGATCAGGATCTGAATGTGGTCAGAGCCTCAGCCTCCTGTTCCAGGGGCAGAGGACAGAGCTCTGCAGTCTCTCTTCACTCCCCTCCCTAGGTTCAATGGGCTCATGCCCTGGGGGCTCCTGCTTACTAGCTCTGCCTGCTTCTGTTTCCTAAATCTGGACTGCCTTGGCCAAACTGCTCTCTGTGTGCCCTGAGGGCTGTGCTTCACGTGCTCTCTCTGGCAGAGGTTTCCCCGCTGTTCCCTCAATTTGTATCCAGTGCTCCCCTGGGCATAGATCAGGAGATTCCCCCACTGCTGTGAGCCACGGCTCGCTCTGGTGGGCCACCCCTCTGGTGGGCCTCCCCTCCAACCCCGGTGAGCAGAGCCTTTCTGCTCTTTTCCAGGTTCCTTGAGTAGGAGAACTGCCTTACTGGGTCCCTCTGTGGGTTCTGTCTCTCGAAAATTTAATTAAAGTCCTTAGTTTAGAAGTTTTATGTGTGAGTGCCTAAGAAACAATCCGCACTTGTCGCCATCTTGGCTCCACCTACAAACTTCTTTGCATGTTGTTTCTCCCATTAGATTATAAATTCCTTCAGGGCTTCTTTTTTGTATGCCCCATGGTTAACATATAGCAGGAGTTTAATAAATGTTTATTGAATTTATAACAGATCTTTTGTGGTGATTAAAGATTGGAAACCAAGAAGATTTCCAATCAATTGGGGAATAACTAAACATGCTATGGTATATGATTGTGATAGAATATTATTGTGTTATAAGAAATGACAAGCCAGATAATTTCAGGAAAACTTAGAAACACATGAAGTAATGCGAAGTGAAGTGAGCAGAGAGAACAGAACAGTTGTGCAGTAACTATATGATATTGCATGATGAAGACCTGTGAATGATTTCACTGTTCTCTTCAACACTCATGATAAAGGAATCATGAAAGAGCATGCTGTCCTCCTCCAGAGAAACAACTAAAATTGTCTGATTAGACACTGAAACATGCTATTTTTCACTTTCTTGAATTCATTTTTTATTTGGTCTTCTCATATAAAATGATTACTATGGAAATGTTTTCCATGATTGAACACGTATAAACAATATTGGTTGCTTTACCATCTCAAGGAAGGTAGAGGGGAAGGTGGGAAAGTATTTAGAACTCAAAACTTTTTAAAAGTGTTTTAAAATTGTCTTATGTAATTGAGGAAAAATTACATATATTAAAAATATTTATTAATTATTCATTGATCTTGTGTCATCGCTCTCTTCACTGAAGCTGTGGGACTTGTGGGATAAGGTGTGCTAGGTTTAGGTGAAAATGTATATCTACTATGCTACTCTAGTAAATGCCTTTATTTTGAGCTTATTCTGTCTTCCTTCTGTCTAATGAAAGACAAACATATAAGTAAGATTGTGTACCTACAGAGTACTTAGAACTTACTGTGATTAACAGGTGCCTAACATACAAATGGGAAGGAAAGGTGTTAGCCTAGAGAAGCTATAAACAAGATCTATAAAAAATAAGTACAAGATAATTTTTTGGGAAGAGGCTTTATCAATTGGTGAAATTAGGAAAGGCTTCATGTAAGACAGGGTTGTCCAAATATGGCCCCAGGTTTCATGCGGCCCCCAGTGTGGATTTTATGCACCTGCCTGTGGGTTTTAATTTTCACAAATGAAAAAATAAAATAATAATTTGCATGGAATGTGTATTAGATTTTTTTTTTTTAGTTTTTGCAAAGTAATGGGGTTAAGTGGCTTGCCCAAGGCCACACAGCAAGGTAATTAAGTATCTGAAGTCGAATTTGAACTCAGGTACTCCTGACTCCAGGGCTGATGCTCTATCCACTGCGCCATCTAGCTGCTCCCATATTAGGTTTTTTAATTCCATCACTAATAAATAATCTCATTGATGCTAATTTTCTTTTTTAATTTTTTTTCTTAAGTTTTTTTTTTTTTGCAAGGCAAACGGGGTTAAGTGGCTTGCCCAAGGCCACATGGTTAGGTAATTATTAAGTGTCTGAGACTGGATTTGAACCCAGGTACTCCTGACTCCCGGGTCAGTGCTTTATCCACTATGCCACCCAGCCACCCCTGATGTTAATTTTCCTTGATTTTTTTAAGCAATATTAAGATGGAACATATGACATGGAATTTTCAATCGATTTGTGGGATAAATTCTGTCTGTAAAATGCAGACTAGTCAGTATGCACCTACCTTTATACTGTTGTCACTTTGTTACTTTGTGTTTGCTTTCACGTTTTTGTGCCTTTGCCTGTTATACTGATGACCCATGTTCCCCCACTTTCTAAGTAGTTAAAAGTACCATGACTTTTTCATAGTGCTTGTTGAACCTAAGGTAAGACTACAAATTAACTATTATATTAGTGTATTGTATTTTTTATTCTAGGTGCAGCCCTAGAATAATTATTTTATTTTAATGCGGCCCTAAGATAACCTAAGATTGTATAGCTCTGATGTAGGAGCTTGAGTTCAGCTTTGAGTTCTAAGTATTTTAAGATGTGGAAGTGAAGAGAGAGTAAATTCCAAGCATGAGGCGCAGTCTATATGAAGGGATGAAAATGGGAGATGGAATATCATAAAGGATGGAAAGGTGGTGCAAGTATTATCATCTTCATTTTACAGATGACAAAACTGAGTTTTTCTAAAAGGGGAAATGACAGTATGTTGGCATGACACCTTGTCCAAAGTTATATATATAGTGGTATGATCACTGGACTAGGAGCCAGGAAACTTCAGTCCCATTTTTTCGACTAAACTGACTGAGGGATGATCCTGGATAATAATAATAATAGTAATAACTGGCAAGTTTATAATGCTTTATGATTACATAGAATTTTGTAGACATTATCACTTCATCAGATACTAAGAATATTACTATTATTTTCCCCATTTTGCAGATAAGGAAACTGAGGCCCAGGAAGGGGAAATAAATTAAAGCAGAATCACAGAATTTGAAAACTGGAAGGGACTTCAGCAATTCTCTAGGCTAATCTGTACATAAAAGGAAACCCCACTCTAATATAACTGACTAATGGTTTCCCAGACTCTACTTGAAGACTTCTAAGCAAAGAAAGTTCATCACCTCTCTAGGCAACCCATTTTTCCTACCATCATTTTACAATAGTATTCCATTATATTAATAAATCACAAGTTGTTCATCCATTCCCCAAATGTTGGGAAATCTTGATTTCCAATTCTTTTTTCTCTTTTGGTTTTTGCAAGGCAATGGGGTTAAGCAACTTGTCCAAGGTCACACAGCTAGGTAATTATTAAGTGTCTGAGGTCAGATTTAAACTCGGGTCCTCCTGACTCCAAGGCCAGTGCTATATCCACTGAGCCACCTAGCCACCCCTCTATTTCCAATTCTTAACCACTTCAAAAGAGTTGTTATAAATTCAATAAAATTTTATTAAATTCCTGCCATGTGTCAGGCCATATATTTTTGTACATGTGGGTCCTTTCCCCTTTATAATTTCTTCGGGATACAGATTAATAGTGATATTGCAGGATCAAATGGTATGCACTTTGGGCATAATTCCAAATTGTTCTCCAGAATGGTTGGATCAGTTCACAGTTCCACTAACAATGCATTAATGTCTATGTTTTCCTGCATTCTCTCCAACATTGATCATTTCCCTTTTCTTTCTTGTTAGCCAATCTGATAGGTGTGAGGTGATACCTCAGAGTTTTAATTTGCATTTCTCTAATTAATAGTGATTTAGAACGTTTTTATATGACTATAGATAGCTTAATTTCTTCATCTGAAAACTCTTCATATCCTTTGACCTTTTATCAATTGAGGAATTTGATTTCTTATAAATTTGATTCAATTGTCTATATTTTAGAAATAAGGCCTTTATCAGAAACAATGGCTATAAAAATTGTTTCCCAGTTTTCTGCTTTCCTTGTAATCTTTGTTGTATTGGTTTTTACTGTGTAAAAATCTTTTAATTTAAAGTAAGCAAAATTATCCATTTTGTATATTATAATGTTCTCTATCTCTTTTTGGTTATAAATTCTTCCTTCTCCATAGATCTGATAGGTAAAAGTATTCCTTGCTCTTCTAATTTGCTTAGATGTAAATTATGTATCGATTTGGATCTTATCTTGGTATATGGTATGAAATGTTCATCCTTGTCTAGTTTCTGCCATACTAAGTTCCAGTTTTCCCAGAAGTTTTGTCAAACAGTGAGTTCTTATCCCAGAAGTTGGAGTCCTTTTTTAGTAAATGGGGGTGGTTAGGTGGCACAATTGATAGAGCACCGGCCCTGGAGTCAGCACTGCCTGAGTTCAAATCCAGCCTCAGACACTTAATAATTACCTAGCTGTGTGACCTTGGGCAAGCCACTTTAACCCCACTGCCTTGCAAAAACTAAAAAAAAAAAAAAAAAAAAAAATTAGCAAACAGTAGTCATTAGCTAAAATAGGGTTAAGTATTTTACTTCTATTAATCTGGGCAATTTATTTTTGGTACATATTCATCCATTTCATTTAAATTGTCAGATTTATTGCTATACAATTGAGTGAAATTGTTCCAAATTATAGCTTTAATTTCCTTTTCAGTGGTGGTGAAATCACCCATTTTATTTTTGATACTGATTTCTGTTTTTTTTTCTTTATTTTTCTTAATCAAATTAACCAAAGTTTTGTATATTTTATTAGTCTTTTCATAAAAATCAGGTCTTAGTTTTACTTATTAATTCAATTGTTTTGTTACTTTCAATTTTATTCATATCTCCTTTGATTTTTAGAATTTCTAATTTGGCATTTAATTGGGCATTTTTAACATGTACTTTTTAAAAGTTTTTTTTAGTTTCATCTTCAATTCATTGATCTGATCTTTCTCTATTTTCTTTCTTTCTTTTTTTTTTGCAAGGCAAATGGGGTTAAGTGGCTTGCCCAAGGCCATACAGCTAGGTAATTATTAGGTGTCTGAGACATGATTTGAACCCAGGTACTCCTGACTCCAGAGCCAGTGCTTTATCCACTACGTCACCTAGCTGCCCCCAGATCTTTCTCTATTTTCACTCAAGCAGTTAAAGATAAAAAATTTCCCCCAAGAACTGCTTTGGATACCTTCCAAAAATTTTGGTATATTTTCTCATTATCATCATTCTCTCTAATGAAATTATTGACTGTTTCTATGATTTGTTGTCTAACCCACTCATTTTTATGAATTAGATTATTTAGTTTTCAATTAATTTTTAATTTATCTTCCCATGACCCTTTGTTACATGTAATTTTTGTTACAACATGATTTGAAAAGGATGTATTTAATATTTATGGCTTTCTACATTTGATTATGACAGTTTTATGCCCTTAATTTTTGTGTAAGTGCCACATACCACTGAGAAAAAGGTATAGTTCTTCCTATCTTCATTCAATTTTCACCAAAAATCTATCAAATCTAACTTTTCTAAGTTAAACCACCCTCCTTCACTTCTTTCTTGCTTATTTTATGGTTAGATTTATCTGAAAGGGGGAGGATGATGTAAAGTTTTACTATCTCTTAATATAATTCACATAACTTCTCTAAGAATTTGTAACCTATGTCACTGGTACATATATGCTTAGTATTCATATTACTTCATTGTCTATGGTCCTTTAAGCAAGATATAGTTTCCTTATCTCTTTATTTGCTCTATTTTTGCTTTTGTTTTATCTGAGATCAGGATTGCTGCCCCTGCTTTTTATGTCATCTAAAGCATAATCTATACTGCTCACCCTTTTACCTTTATTCTATGTGTATCTCTCCGCTTCAAATGTGTTTCTTATAAACAATATATTGTAGAATTCTGTTTTTTAATCCACTTTGCTATCCCCTTCCAATTTATGAGAGAGTTCATCCCATTCAAATTCATAGTTATGATTACTGCTTATTTCCCTCATCTTATTTTTCCCTTGTTTATACTTTTCTCTCTCCTTTCCCCCATCCTTCCTCACCAATGTTTTGCTTCTGACCACAACCTCCTTTAATCTGTTTTCCCTTCTAACAACCCCCCCCCTCCATTTTCTTTCCCCTTTCCCCTCCTAATTCCCTAACAGGTTGGAGAAATATCACTACTAAGTTGAATGTGTATGTTATTCCATCTTGGAACCAAATTCAATGAGAGTAAAGTTCAGAGCAACTATGTGGTACAGTGGATAGAGCACTAGCCCTGGAGTCAGGAGGTCCTAAATTCAAATCCGACTCAGACACTTAATAATTCCCTAGCTAGGTGATCTTTGGCAATTCACTTAACCCCACTGCCTTGCAAAAAAAGAAAAAGAGAGAAAGTAAGGTTCAAACAATGCTCATCCCTTTCCTTCTTTCCCTCTACTGTAATAGATCATTTTTTGCCTCTTCATGTGATGTAATTTATCCTATTCTGCCTCCCTCTTTATTTTTTTCCCAGTACGATCTTTTTTAAACCCTTAATTTATTTATATTATCACATAAAAGTCAATTTATACCCAAAGCCTCTATCTGAGATATATAACTTATAACTTATAACTCCCTAATAGAGACACAAGAATTACAAGTACCATCTTACCATGTAGGGATGTAAACATTTTAACCTTATTATTTAATATTTTTTTTCCTTTTCTGTTTACCTTTTTATACATCTCTTGAGTTTTGTAATTGAACGTAGATTTTTCTGTTTAACTCTGGTCTTTTCATCAGTTCTTGATTGTGATCCAAGTTTTTTTGCTTTCCTGATTGTCATATTCCAGGCCCTCCAGTCCTTTAAAGTAGAAACCGCTAAATCCTGTGTAACTCTGTGGTTCCTTGATATTTGAATTGTTTACTTATGGCTGCTTGCAGTAGTTTATCCTTGATGTAATAATTCTGGAATTTGACTATAATATTCCTTGGATTTTTCATTTAGGGGATCTTTTTCAGGAGGTAATCAGTGAATTTTTCTAATTACTATTTTACTCTTTGATTCTATCATATCAGGAAAATTTTCTTTGATAATTTCTTGAAAGATGCTATGTAGGCTCTTTTTTTGATCATGGCTTTCAGGTGGTTCAATGATGTTTAGATTATCTCTTCTGGATCTATTTTCCATATCAATTATTTTCCCAATGAGGTATTTTACATTTTTTTCTATTTTTTTATTCTTTTGACTGATACTTGATGTCTCATAGAATTATTAGCTTCCACTTGTCCAATCTAATTTTTTTTAAGGTTTTTTGCAAGGCAAATGGGGTTAATTGGGTTGCCCAAGGCCACACAGCTAGGTAATTATTAACTGAGGCCGGATTTGAACTCAGGTACTCCTGACTCCAGGACCAGTGCTCTATCCATTGTACCACCTAGCCGCCTCTCCAATTCTAATTTTTAAGGAATTATTTTCTTAAATTAGCTTTTGTACCTTATTTTCTATTTGAACAATTTCTACTTTTTAAGGAGTTGCTTTCTTCAGGGTATTTTTTTTTTTAGAGTTGGGCAAATGTATTTTTTTTTATTATTATTATCTTCAGATAATATTTGTCCTTTTCCTAAGGTGTTGATTCTCTATTCTATAACTCAGAATCTTTTTCAAGCTCTTTACAAGAAGGTTTTCTTGGGCTTGATACCAATTCATCTTGCCCTTTAAGATTTCACATCTGTAGGCATTTTGACATTATTATACTCTTTGAGTTTGTGTTTTGATCTTCCCTGTCACCACAGTAACTTTCTATGGTCATGGTTCTTTTCTTTTTAAACTCATTTTTTTAGCCTGTTTTGTGACTTTAAAAACTGAGTTTTACTTCTGGAGCACTGTTCCAAGTTTCTGGTCCTGGGAGCCAGAGACCTAGTATCTTGCTATAACCAGGGCCTCAGGTACTGTTGGCTTGCCCACTGCAGTGGGTGGCCCTGCCAGGTTGTACTTTCTGTGCTGGGGTTTCCAGGCTGGAAGTTTGCCTTTTGCACTGGGGCTGGAGGTCTCATAACTGGCCTGCTGTACCATCAGCAAGAGGACTTGGTTGCTGATCTGTGTGATGGCTAAGAGCATCCCACTGCCTTACCTGGACACCATCTATGCTGGTGGCTGTGCTCTCCTTTTACCCAAATGAGATAGACCTTTCCTGAAGTCCTTCTAAGTTATCGTGAGCTGGAAAATTATTTCATTTCATCTTTCTGTTACTCCAAAATTCATTTAGAGGCTTGATTTTTAATATTGTTTCCAAGGCAAATTGGGAGAACTCAGGCAACTTCCTGTCTTTTCTCTGCCATCTTGGTTCCATCCCCAAACTTTAGTGTATCTACTGCTGCTTTTACAGAACCATGTTGTTTTCTCAAATTCATCTTCAGTTACTGAGCCTTGCTTTCATTTTTCATTTTTTAAATTTCATTTTTTAATTTAAAGAAAATATTCTGAACTTAACATAAGACATTCATTTCCATAACCAGAGAACACAAAAAAAGGATTTCACATTTTATTGCAACTATTTTATTGATATATAATCATATACTATGCATAAATAACATGTTCTATATCACGATATGTATTATACATAATTTTTTTTTAAAATTCAGGTTAGTTGATGAGTTCCCTGGGTATCTTCAGACAAATGATATTTTTTTCCTCCTCAGTGGAATTGTTTCCCTTTGGGTTTCCCTTCAGACACAACATCCTACAAATTAAAGGTAAAAGCAGGATTCAAACTCCAGTCTTCTGACTCCAGAGCATTCTTCTCAGTACTTTGTCCTTCCCCAATTTGGGTTTCTGTTTTCTTCTTTGGCAAAATAAGGGCAAAGGGAACAGATGATTTCTAAGTTTCCTTCTAGGCTTTCCTTTTATGTTTCTAAGACCTTTTCTAGGTGTGATGTTCAAAATAATCAAGTTAAAACTGCATAAGATTTTAGGGACTCCCTGAATTTTTGTTACATTTTCTGCCTCCATATTACTTGGGGTAACATAGCCCAGATGCTCTTGTGGTCCTCAGGAAGTTGTGACTCATTTTTCTTTTCAGGGAGATTAACAGGCTTGGATTTTGGGGTCTCCTTAATAGCACCTAGAATTTGGATATATTTTCCTGAAGCTATAAAAATTCTCAAGGGATGATGCCAGGGATCTAAGCTGCCCTCCTGGCCTCTTGGGACCACACAGGAGCATGGTAAAGTGCTTGTCAACATGCACATATAGCATTTGCATCTCCTTTCTCAAGAGCACCAGGAGAACCTGGCTTACCCCAGATCCAGATCATCCAGGCTGGAAGGGAAGGAATCCAGGAATGTGTCCAAATATAATCATGTAGACAAGTTTCCCAATGACTGACTGAAAAATGCCTATTGGGAGATAGAAATGATGACTCACACATGAAAAGAATTTAATTAAAATGTATACTCATACACAGATCAAACAGAATTTATTAAGTTACCATGTGCATATGTCTATAAGCTGAGTACTTACAAACTAGACTTAAAGCAACAGTCCCTTTCTGATCTTCAGAAACTGGGGACCTCAGGACCTTTGAGCATAAAGTTTCCTTTTTAAAAAATGTTATTAAAAAAGTTATTACTTATTTTTTCTAACATTCTTTTTTTAAATGAGTTTCTGATTCTCTTCCTCCTTCCTATCCCTCTTCTACCTACTGAGAAAACAAATATCAGTTACCCCTGTGAAATTACATCATGTGTTATTTCATATATGTTTCATGCACAAATTCATATTTCCACATTAGTCATATTGCAAAAAATAAGATAAAAATTATATTTCAATTTTCACTCAAAGTTCATCAGTTTTCTCTCTGATGACTCATCATATGACTCATCATAAGTCCTTTAGAATTATCTTGGATCAGTGATTGCTCAAAATAATCAACTCTCACAGTTGATGATCATTGCATTATAGTTACGGTGCACAAATATCTCGCAGATCTCACTTCATTTTGGATCTATTCATATCAGTCTTACCATATTTTTCATCACCATCATATGCCACAACTTGTTCAGACATTCCCCAATTGATTAGTATCCCTTTAATTTCCAGTTCTTTGTTACCACAAAAAGAGTTGCTCTAAATAATTTTGTATTTCTTTGATCTCTTTGGGACATAAACCTAGTAGTGGGTCAAAGGGAATATTCAGTTTTATAATCCTTTGGACATAATTCCTAACTATTCTCCAGAATAGTTGGACCAGTTTATTACTTTACTAATAGTTCATTAATGTACTTATTTTTCCTCATTTTCTCTAGCATTTGTCTTTCTGATATGAGGTGGTACTCCAAGTTGAATTTGCTTTTCTTTAACCAATAGTAATTTAGAACTTTTTTCTTTGACTATAGGTAATTTTGATTTTTTCTTTTGAAAACTACCTGTTCAAATCTGAGAAATAACTCATATTTTGTTTAATAAATTTGGCTTAGTTCCCTACAGATATGAGGAATGAGGCCGTTATCAGAGAAACTTACTGTAATTTTTTTTACATTACTTCATTTTATTTTATTTTATTTTATTTTATTGGTTTTTTGTAAGGCAGTGAGGCTAAGTGACTTGCTCAAGGTTACACAGCTAGGTAATTATTAAGTGTCTAAGGTCAGATTTAAACTCAAGTCCTCCTGACTCCAGGGCTGGTGCTCTATCCATTGTGCCACCTAGCTGCCCCACATTACTTCATTTTAACCAAATATAATTTTCCTGATTATCTTTTTAAATTAGGTCTATTTTTGCTTTGTCTGAGATCATGATTACTACTTCTGTCTTTTTTTTTACTTTAGCTGAAGAATAATAGTTTCTGTTCCAGCCTCTTATTTTAACTCTGTGTGTGTCTTTCTGCTTTGAGTCTCTTGTTCATGACATATTGTTGAATTCTGGTTGTTCTACTTGTTTCCATTTCAAAAGTGAGAAAGTGCTCCTAGTCTTTCCTCATATGATGATATAAAAGAAGCACTAACATAAAAGGAAGCCCCTATTACAAATAAAAAAAATCTTCCATCAGCCATGAGACCTAGATGGCAATGTAGTTTACAGGGAACATGTTCAAATCCTGGCTTTATTGGTGAGATTGGGTCTTACCATTCTGGTGAGTTTCCTCATTTGAAAATGAGGCCATAGGATTAGATGACTTCATAAGGGCCCTTCCAACTTAAAATCCTGGAATCTCTTTACAATTCTTAGAGTATCCCAGAGATGAAATAGGGGTTGCAATGGACTGAGTCTGTCTCAGGCTAGCAGCCTGATAGTATAGATTCTATATTAAAAAGACAAATGACACTTATAGGTCATTCAATAGTTACCAAATTTGAGGTTTATTTAGTTGTTGATACTTCTTGAAGTACCTTCTTGAAGAGGACCATGATAGAAGGAAGGTGCTGCCATGACCCAACTGAATTGGGTTTTAGAGAGGGAGGGCTGTGCAAAGTCACCAGCCTCTCTCTCTCCTCAGGAGCCATCTAGTGCAGGGGCCAGATATGGATCAGGGGAACAGGAAATGACCTTAGATATAGTGGGAGACCTTGGCCTTTTTAACCTAGGGTCTTTAACAGGTCTTAGTTTGGCTAAGGCACTACATAGTGTTTAAGGCTAGGTCAGATAGAAAAGAGGCAAAGATGGACCTCTTTAACCTAGTGAGGAGGGTAGGAATCAATCTAGGAGGGAGAGCTTCTCAGGGTTTCTGATCAAAATAGAAACAATTGCTATTTACATTCACTCTGAGGCAACAGGATGCAAACAATGACCAAGAAGGACCATAGAAAGTATTTCACTAAAAATCCATCACTCTTGGCTTCCTCTTCTCTATATGGAAACTCATCTAGTCAGTATACCAAGGTGTTTTGACATACAGAGCCTAGAGACATCCACCAAATACAAAGGGCTTTAACTCCATTTTTTTTTCTGTAGGATTTTCTTCTTTTGTTGTTTGTTTAGGTTTTTGCAAGGCAATGGGGTTAAGTGACCTGCCCAAGGTCCCACAGCTAGGTAATTATTAAGTCTCTGAGGTCACTTCTGAACTAGGGTCCTTCTGAATCCAGGGCCGGTGCTCTATTCAATGCACCACCTAGGCTGCCCCTGGAGGATTTTCTTTTGAAAAACAAACCCAAATATTTTCTTTTAATTTATTTCTGGATGCTTTTTTAATTTAAATTTTACATTAAATTGATAGTTAAATTTTTAAAAAACTATATAAAGAATCTCTTTTAAAACATTTTAACTTGATTCTGAAATTTTTTAATTTAAAATTATTTTAAACTAAATTTTTATAAATTAAGTTTTATTTAAATTCAATTTTTAAGCATAAAGAAACTTTTTGAAAAACAAAAATTCTTTTAACTTAATTCTGGAAGGGTTTTTTTTAGGTTTTTGCAAGGCAATGGGGTTAAGTGACTTGCCCAAGGTCACATAGCTACCTTGGGCAAGTCACTTAACCCCATTGCCTTGCAAAAATGGCTGAGGTTGGATTTGAATTCAGGTCCTCCTGACTCCAGGGCCAGTGCTCTATTGACTGGGCCCCCTGGCTGGCCCCTATTCTGGAAGTTTTTAAATTTTAAATTAGATTTTAAATGTTTTAATGCATTTTATTTTTAATTTATGGAATAGAACAAACATTTCCATAAGATTATAATTTTGAAAAGAGATTGCCCATGAAACTGGAAATCTATTATGTACAACTTACTATTCCTTTTATGTATATTTCCTCTTTTTTTCTGAATTAGAATTTTTATCATAATTTTTCTTAAGGTTTTTATAATTCAATTTAATAAAATTCAATTTAGAAATTATAAAGTCTTTAAAAACAAACTAAAACATTTTCTTTGAACTTAATTCTGAAGGTTTTTAATTATACAATTATACTTTTTAAAAATTTTATAATTCAAAAACTTTCCAGAATTAAATTTTTAAAAATGTTTTTGTTTGAAATTGTTAAAAGGCATCCTTTGTAATTTTCTTTTTTTAATATTTATTTATTCTCATTTGTACAAAGATTTTTTTATACATTAATAAAATATTCTTGTTTAAGAGTAAACAAAATACCCCCTCCCCCCCAAAAAATAGACTCACTTGAGTGATAAAGTAAAGGGGAGAGAAAAAAATTAAAATTAAAATTAAAATTAAAAAAATAATAGTAATCATTGTAGGTTTGGCCAGGTGGTGCAGTGGACGGAGCACCAGCTCTGGAGCCAGGAGCACCCGAGCCCATTCCCAGCCCCATACACCCAACAATCACCCAGCTGTGTGACATACAAGCCACCCCAACCCCACTGCCCTGCATAAAGCAAAAAAAGAAAAAAAAAGACCTAAAATAAAATAAAATAATAATAATAGTAGGGGCAGCTGGGGGCGGACAGAGCACTGGCCCTTGAGCCAGGAGCACCCGGGTAGAGTCCAGCCTCAGACACCCATCACCCTGCTATGTGGCCCTAGGCAGGCCACCCAGCCCCATTTGCCCTGCACCCCCCCAAGATAATAATAATAATAAATGTGCTTCAGTCTGTGTTCCAATACCATTAACTCTGTCGCAGGTGTATCACATTCTTTATGATAAGTCCATCACAAAAGTTACTTCCATATTTCTCCACTGTTGTCATTGCTGATCGCAACTCCCTCCTTTCATATTTCTCCACTACCGTGTACTACATTTTCTCTCTCCTTTCACTGACTCTGCTGTAGGGTAGCTGAGTGGCACAGCAGACAGATGCCCAGCCCTGGGGCCAAGAGGCCCCGAGCCCCCCTACCACCCCTTAGGCCCAGCATCTACCTGGCCCTGTGGTCCCAGACAGGCCATCCAATCCCAGCCCCTTGTAAGAAGTAAAAAATAAAATGTGTTATATCTGACCACTCTCCCCCCATGGTCCATCCTCTCCTCCTTCATTCACATCCCCACTCCTTCCTCCTGTCCCCCTTCTCTCCTTCTTACTCCAGATGTCTATATCCCATTGAGTATATATATTGTTTCCTCTCCTAGCCACCTCTGATGAGAGCAAAGAGTCCCTTATTCTCCCTTGCCTTCCCCCCTTCCATGTCATTGCAATAGCTCATTGTAATAAAGAAAAATCTTATTATATGAAATATCTTGGCCTATTGCCCCTCTCCTTTTTCTTTCTCCCATTACATTTCCTTTTTTTCTATTGACTCTATTTTTACACCACATTTTATCTTCAAATTTAGCTTTCTCCTGTGCTTCATCTATAAAAGTTCCTTCTAACTGCTCTGTTAATTGAGAAGGTTCGTATGAGTATTATCAGTGTCATTTTTCTATGCAGGAATACATGCAGTTCATCATCATTAATTCCCTCATATTTTCCCCTTCTCCTCCAATCTCTATGCTTCACCTGAGTCCTGTATTTGAAGATCAAACCTTCTGTTCGGCTCTGGCCATTCCAATAGGAACATTTGAAATTCCCCTGGTTCATTGAAAGTCCATCTTTTTCCCCTGGAAGAGGATATTCAGTTTTGCTAGGTAGTTGATTCTCAGTTGCATTCTAAGCTCTTTTGCCTTCTGGTATATTATATTCCTAGCCCTACGAACTTCCAATGTAGTTGCTGCTAAGTCCTGTGTGATCCTGACTGTAGCTCCACAGTATTTGAATTGTGTCCTTCTGGCTGCTTGTAATATTTTCTCTTGACTTGGGAGTTATGGAATTTGGCTATAATATTCCTGGGGGTTGGTTTTTTGGGATATCTTTCTCGGGGCGGGGAGGGGGAATCTGTGGATTCTCTCCATTTCTATTTTGCCCTCTGCTTCTAGGATATCAGGTCAATTTTCCTGTAGTAATTCTTTGAAAATGATGTCAAGACTCTTTTCCTGATCATGACTTTCAGGTATTCCAATAATTTTTAAATTATCTTTCCTAAATCTGTTTTCCATATCGGTTGTTTTTTCAATGAGATGTTTCATATTTTCTTCTAATTTTTCATTCTTTTGGTTTTGAAGTATTGAGTCCTGATTTCTTGTAAATTCATCAATCTCCCTGAGTTCTATTCTTTGTCTGAAGGATTTGTTTTCCTCAGAGAGCTTTCTTATCTCTTTTTCCATCTGGCCAATTCTACTTTTTAAAGCATTCTTCTCCTCAATACCTTTTTGAACTGTTTTATCCATTTGACCTAAACTGGTTTTTAGCATGCTATTTTCTTCAGCATTTTTTTTTGGATGTCCTTGACTAAGCTGCTGACTTCATTTTCATGTTTTTCCTGCATCTCTCTCATTTCTTTTCCCAGTTTTTCTTCTAACTCCCTCATTTGATTTTCAAAGTCTTTTTTGAGCTCTGTCATAGTGTGAGCCTAATTTCTGTTTTTCTTGGAGTCATTAGATGCTGGAACTTGTGCTTCCTCATCTTCAGACTAAGTGTTTTGATCCTTCTTGGGCTCACAGGCAAAATATTTCTTAATAGTGTTCCTCTTGTTTCTCTGCTTGCTCATTTTCCCAGCCTTAGCCTGTTTTGGGGGCGCTTCCTGAGCTTTTGGGACACTCCCACAAGGGTCTTGGTGTGTGAGGCTTTGTCCTCCCTTCGGGTCTGTGAATGATCATATGCACCCCCACCTCTGCCAGGGCTCTGAGGTGGGGGGGCCCTGCTGTTCTATGGGGGGGGGCCCTAGACTGCGATCAGGATCTGAATGTGGTCAGAACCCCAGAGTTCTGTTCCAGGGGCAGAGCTCTGTAGTCTCTCTCTTCGCTCTCCTCCCTAGGTTCAATGGGCTCATGCCCTGGGGGCTCCTGCTTACGGGTTCTGCCTGCTTCTGTTTCCTGAATCTGGACTGCCGTAGCCACGCTGCTCTCTGTGTGCCCTGAGGGCTGGGCTTCATGTGCTTGCTCTGGCAGAGGTTCCCCTGATGTTCCCCAAATTTGTGCCCAGTGATCCCTGGGGCGTAGGTCAGGTAACTCCTCAGCTGCTGTGAGCCAAGGGTCGGCTCCCAGCCCCCTGGGACTGCCTCCAGGAGGCTGAAGTTCTTTCACTCTGGCGGGCCACCCCTCTGGCAGGCCATCCTTCCAACCCCGGGGAACAGAGCCTTTCTGCTCTTTTTCAGGTTACCTTGAGCAGGAGAACTACCTCACTGGGTCCCTCTGTGGGTTCTGTCTCTCAAAAATTTAATTAGAGTCCTTAGTTTAAAAGTTTTATGAGAGAGCACCTAAGACATGATCCACTCTTGTCGCCATCTTGGCCTTTGTAATTTTCTAACCCCACTTTGGTGGGGTGTTTTTATTCCCTAACTCCACTTAGTAATACTCTTAGGCAACCACTTCAATCATATCCAGAAACTACCAGGAAGGGTCAACAGTCACCTGGTGTGGGCTTTATTTGTCTGGAGTCACCCCAGTCTTAGGAATAGCTTCCTTGACTTTAGGAAGGAAAAACCCTAATCTTCATAGGAGGTGGGGAGCAGTTAATCCAGGCTTATAACATTGATCATATGTGGCAGGAATGGGGATGATGGGGAGAGAGTGGAATAAGAGAAGAAAAGAAATGGAGCTTAGGGGATAGAAATGACCCACTGTCTGTTATCTCCACATAAATTGTAGACATTTTCACCTGAATGTCCCTTCATTCACTTAAGGAGAAAGAGTTGGAATTTGAATCAGAAAACCTGAGTTTTCTAGGCCACAATTTTCTCTTCTGTATAAAGGGCTTGAACTAATGATCTTTAATATATGGTCCCTTCCAGATCTAGATCTTATGACAAACAAACTGAGTTTATCATCTTCCTCCATAAACCTGACCCTCCTCCTAACTTCCTTACTTTTGCCATTGCACCTCCCAGTCCACCCAGGCTTGAACCTTCAAAGTCTTTCTTGGTTCTTCCCTTCTCCCTATCTCCCACAAGCAAGCAATCACCAAGCCCTATCAACTACTTCCTCAGAGGCCACACCTCCTCACAATGACCACTCCCATAGCCACAATTAACTCATTTCAGGGCCTCATTACCTCAATCTTATTTTATTGCACCAGGCTCATAGGTAAGTGTTCATACCTTTTAGAATTGGGAGGCAGAAAACCTTAGAGAGATCATCAAATACAAGTCTTCATTTTATGGACTTAGGATACCAAACTCTACAGGGATACAGAGGAAGAATTCAAATACAGGGTTTTTTCCCCCTACCTAAGATTAGTACCCTACCTCCAGTCTTTCCTTTAACAATCTAGTCAATCAATCTAATAGCTCATAGTTGGCATTTAATCAATGCTTATTGACAGACTGAAAAATATTAACTACTATGTATGTAGTTGAGGATGGGGTGAGAAGAATAAAAAGTATATGGTTGACTATGTTGAAAGGTGCCCTTTCTTAAAATGAAGGTTCCAGAAAGAAATGACTAATCAGGGAAAGGGTCCAAGAAGGGGAGGGGCTCTTCCAGGATGAGAAGGTTGCTGACACAGATGGGGACAAAAGTCTAGAGAGGAAGAGGGCCCAGAGAGATCCATTCCACTAGATGAGTCTCTCTAAACAACAACTTTCTTCAGTTTTCTCCCCTTCTCAAAATCCTTCAAGGGTTTCCCTCCAATCCCTCCAGCCTTTTATTGTAGCTTTTCCACCTTCTGCTCCCTTTCATTCACACTTTGCTTTAGCTAAGTTAGACACATCAAGCCCATTCTTTGCTCCTATCATTCCATTCCCTACCTACACACTCTTGTCTCTTCACCTTAGTCATCATTCAAGACTTAGCTTAAATGCCCACTCCTCCACCAAGCCTTCCCTGATTTCTATCCCACAGCATTCCTGCTAATAAATAGAATATATCCTTCCTCCAGACTTCCTTAGTATGTGCATTTGTATTTTTCAAGGTCCTTATCATGTTCATCTTCATAGAAAAATGTATTTGTACTATGTATGTTTGTGTTTTATATAACCCTTTCTCCTCTAAACTATGTTTCCTCACCTCATTTTATTGCCATTTCCAGATTTCACAACTTCTACTTCACTCCAAATTTATTTGGATTCTACCCTGCTGAAACTCTCAGGGACTCCAAAAGATGGACTTTACTTTATCTTGACTAGATCCAGACTTCAGCCCATTTCCTCAGCATCTCCACCTGCCCCAGTTTGTGAAACATTCTCCTTTTCCAGAATGCTTTTATGTGTATTCTTTTCCTATTAGAGTACAATTTTGCTGAGGATAGGGACTGTCTTGTTTCTTTGTATCCATATCCCCAATTCTTAGAATACTCTAATTAAATTGCTGTTGTTTGTTCCTCATGGTAAATCTGACTGTCTCTAACTCTGTCTGTTTTAACTCTGTCTCTGTATCTATTTCTCTGTATCTCTGTCTCTCCCTCCTGCCTGCCTTCCCTACCCCACTTTCTCTCTCTCTCTCTCTCTCTCTCTCTCTCTCTCTCTCTCTCTCTCTCTCTCACATCTATCAATCCAATTATAACTAGACATCTATATGCCTGTTTCTGTGGTCCATAGAGGAAAGAGTGGTACATTAAGTCAGAGACCTCAAGTTTGAATCTGGTGCTCTGTCTTTGTGACTCTGGGTTATTTGGCCCATATCTCTGTTCTGATTTCAGCATCCATATAATGGGAATAATAATACTCACACTACCCTCACAGGGTTTCCCAGCTGCCTGCTAGGGAAAGTCTGAAAAGGAGGAGGATACAGGCTGTGCCCTTTCTGGTATCTACAGGACTCCATTAAGTCCTCTCCCTGAATGAGTGGTCTTTTTTTTTTATTGAAATTTTATTTTATTTTTCCAGTTACATGCTGGGGTAGTTTTTCAACATTCATCCATTTGCAAATTTATGTTAGCATTTTTCTACCACCCTGAATATTCTGGTAAAAGTTGTACATGTACATTTTTTGTGTTTAACATATTTACATATTAGTCATCGTGTGAAGAGAAATTACTGCTACAAAGAGAAAGAAAGAAAACCTTGAGATAAAAAGGAAAAACAGGAGAAATTTTTAAAAAGTGAACATAGTATGCATTCAGATTCTGTGGTTTTTCCTCTGGTTGTGGACAGCATTGTCCATAGCAAGTATGAGTGGGTCTTCTACATATATATATCTTAGGTCTGCTATTTGAGTAAGGATAGTGTTGCAGGAGCAGGTCTACATGACTCTCTGAGTCTTCTCTGAGACAGAGGAACCTCTTGCTGGTCCCCAGAAGCATCATAACAATTCATCAAAGAGAGAGATGGCCTGTTTCCCTGGAACACTCCCAACTATTGCAGCTAATATGACCTAAGGGCTCTAGGCTGCCTGGGCAAACCACCCACTGGCAAGCTCTGCCACGTCAGGACCCTCCAATAATGCCCCAGCTCTCAATTATCTGGAGATGGATTTCCTACAGTTCATTTTTAGCCATAATGATATTTCATTTTTATACAATATTTATTTCTTTTTTTAAAAAAAAAACTGATCTTATAGTATTTTTACTAGAGGAAAAATGCTTCACTCCCAAAGAAGTTCCAAGATATCTCCTCCTACCATCTGACTCATAGGGAATGCAAATTAAAATGCCCTGGGCCGGGAATCAGGACACCTGGATTTAATTACCACCTCTGCCACTGAGGAACTCATTTTGTTACCATGGACACACCCTTTGCCTTTTCTGGGCCTCAGTTTCCTCATCTATAAAATAAGGTTATTAGACTAATGATTCTAGTCCCAAAATTCTGCATTCTAGCTCCTCACTCCTAGCTCTGACCTTTTGTTTTCTATCATTCTTTGGCCCTCTCCCAGTCCTTCTAGGTTCTATAATTCCAAGGGTCCTTAAAGCTCTAATACTCAGTAAATCTATGACAGAACTCAGGATACTGAGGAAAGTGACCCTTTCTTTTTTTCCATTCATAGTCCCTCAATACCCCCAAATTCTATATTCCTTCCACAAAGGAAATGCTGGTGCTCTGAAGACCAGAGGATGCTCTGGAGTGGTGGGTGTGGCCAAGTTCTGTCTCCAAACCTCTGGCCTGGCTGCCCAGCTGCCAAGCCTGTTGTTGGCTAAAGGGCAGAGCCCCAGAGGAAGCCCTCCTGAGGCCTCCAGGTGTGTGGGCGACTGCCTCGGTGCTGAGGAACAAGCAGTTCATTTTCCCAGGTTCAAAGAAGGAGCTGAAACACTGAGTCATTGCCTGAGCCCTGCCCCAAAAGTCAAAATTACCTGTTCTCAAAGTGTATTCCCATGAATAGGGGGAGGTGGGGGGATATGCAGAGCTGGAGCACAGGATCAAAGGTTTGGGGATTGGAAGGGGATCTAGTCCAAACCCCTGATTTTACAGGGGAAGAAAACTGAGACCTGGAGAAATGACTTGCTCAAGGTCAGACTCATGGTTAGTAGTATGGGCCAGGATGCAGGCCCAAGTCATCTCCCTTCAGTCAGCTCCATCCAAGTAATTTGTCCTGCTTCCTGAGAGGCAGGAGCTGGGCTCTCCAGACTGGCACCACTGCCAAAGTGTGGGGATAATTTGGCAAGGATGGGATACAGGGAATTTGAGGAAAACAGGAGGAATAAAGGCTCTCTCTCTCTCTCTCTCTCTCTCTCTCTCTCTCTCTCTCTCTCTCTCTCTCTCCCCCCCCCCTTCCCCTCAATCTCCCTTCCATCTTCTCCTTCTCCCTCTCCCTCTCTCAGCCCCTCCCTCTTTTCTTCGACTGCACTCTCCTTCTATGTCTGTCTCTTTCCTTATTTGTAACTGCCTATGAAACCTATATGATTTTCTAGGTTGCATATCTACAGGCATCCTGAATAAAAGGAACTGTGTTAATTAGCTTCCTTAAGCCTCCCTCTGGACTGAGTCAGTGATGTTGAAAGATTCTTAGAGAAATGGCTCTCTAGCAGGAATTTTGCTGGAGTTTCCTCCTGATGCTGAAAGTACTAGATCCTCCATTTAAGCTTCCATCACTCCTGATGCTCCTGCAATTCATATTTAGGTCCTCCTTGGGTAGCAGCAAGTCCCTACACCTCTCTAGACCTTTGCAAATTGAGGAAACCAGAGTAGGTGGCTGATCTAGGACATCTATACAGGCATATCTTATTTTATCGCATCTCTCCTTATTGCCCTTCCTAGATATTGCATTTTTTTTTTTAAATTGAAGGTTCGTGAAAACTCTGCATTGAACAAATTTCCTGGCACCATTTTTCCAACGGCATGTACTCTCACATTTTGGTAATTCTCACATTATTTTAACCTTTTTTCATTATATCTAGTATGTGAACTATGATCAGTGATTTTTGATATTATTTTAATTGTTTGGGGGAACCACAAACCACACCCATGTAAGATGGTAAATTTAAACCATAAATACTGTATATGTTCTGACTGTAACATTGACCTGTCATTACTTCCTCTTCTTCCTCTTTCCCTCTCTTCAGGCATCCTTATTCCCCTCTACATAATAATATTAAGGTCATTAATAATCCTATAATGGCCTCTTAAGTTTTCAAATAAAAAAAAGAGTCAATGAATGGATGGGCAAACTCATACTGAGTTGGCATCCCAATAAAACCTCTAGGACTTTTTCAAAATATTAAATAATTTGATTATTCCATCTTGTATTGGGAAGAAGTTTGTTTTTTTTAACTCAAATATAAAGTTGTTAATTTATCCTTAATTTCATCTAATTAGATATATTTAGCTCAGTGTCCCAACCTGTCAAGATCTCTTTGGATACTAACTCTGTCTTTCCAGTTGGTAAAAATTTTTAAATCTTTTTTAAATTATGAATTTGACAAACACCAACAAACAAGAAAATGTCTGTATACAGAGAAAGACAGAAAGATAAGATTCTACATGAAATCTCTATAATGTACACCCATATCTTTTTGGAAGTAAATATTAAATTTGTTCTCATAGTACCAAAATTTCCTGCTTGTCCATGTTGCTGTTTGAAATTCTTCTGCTCTTTGCTGTGTATTTTAAAAATATCTTCCTTGACACTCTTTTCTTCTGTTTTTGCATCATTATCACTACTCCCATTCTTCCCATAATTCTCCCCACCAAAAGAAAAGCTCTTCCTTGTAACAAATATGTATTATACATAAAACACAAATTTTACATTGATTGTGCCATAACATACATGTCTTAATCATTGTTCCCTCTAAGCAATCATGTCCCTGTCAAGGGGTAGGAAACATGCTTCATAATTAGTCTTCTGGCTTTGTAGCTGGTCATTTGTATCTTTTCACCTGTTGCTGTATCCTTCACAGGGACCTTTCCCTACTCTTCACCTGCTTTCCTGCTCTCTTATAAATGTTACCTTTCTCCATTAGAATGAACTTCTAATAAAAAAAATTTTTTTAAGAGTGTAATGATTGGGGCGGCTAGGTGGCGCAGTGGATAAAGCATGGGCCCTGGAGTCAGGAGTACCTGGGTTCAAATCCGGCTTCAGACACTTAATAATTACCTAGCTGTGTCACCTTGGGCAAGCCACTTAACCCCATTTGCCTTGCAAAAAAACCCTAAAAAAAGAGTGCAATGATTAATGTAAGTTATGGTGAATAGTCAATAAACATTTATTAAGCACCCCTAATTTTTTTTTCTCTTAAATATAAGCTGCTGGAGGTTAAAGACTATCTTGGTTTTTTTTTTATTACTCTAACACTTAACACAATATCTGGCACATGGTAACTGTTTTAGTGAATTATCTATCAATCTATCCATCCATCCATTATCCACTCATCCATCATCCATCCATTTTCTATCTATCCATCTATCTATCTTCCTAGCAATCAATCCATCCATCTGTCTAATGACCTGGGCTCATATCTATCTTACCTAGCACTTGTTTAATGATGGAAAAGCCACTTACTATCTCTGACCTTCAACCTCCCTTCCTACAAACTAGATGGCTTGACTTCTCATCCTAACATTATCTTGTTCTATGATATTTAAGTCCCTCTACCACTTTTAATATTCTATATTCTAATCTCCCTTCCAGGTATGATATTGTAAGTTCTAGGTAACATCTTGTTATTGTTCAATTGTATCCACTCTTGGAATTTTCTTGGCAAAGATACAGGAGTGGTTTGCCATTTCTTTCTCCAGCTTATTTTACAGATGAGGAAACCAAGGCAAATAAGATTGAGTAACTTGCCCAGAGTCATATTGCTAGTAAGTATTTGAAGCCACATTTAAACTCAGATTTTCCTGACTTCAAACCCAGCACTCCATCTACTACACCACATAGTTGCTACAGATTTCATCTTCACACTCATATATGTTCTGAGATTCCTTCCAGTTCTAACATTCTTCCATCAATTACTATGATCAGTTAGGTCTGTTTTGGCTCTGAATACTAACATGTGCAGAAGCTCTTGTCTCTCTCTCTCAGGGACAAGCTGATTACATCACACCCCTCCAGTTTGCTATTCTTTTCAGCTTTAACTGTACTCCATCCATTTACAAGTGTTCAGTAATTAGCACTCCAGTTTGAATAAACTATTTAATACTAGGTAGCTTTTACAAAGAGATTTATTTCAAAGATAAGTCAGAACAAAATGCAAACATCACTCTCTCTCCCTCTCTCTCTCTCTCTCTCTCTCTCTTTTAGATTTTTCAAGGCAATGGGGCTAAGTGGCTTGCCCAAGGCCACACAGCTAGGTAATTATTAAGTGTCTGAGGTCGGATTTGAACCCAGGTACTCCTGACTCCAAGACTGGTGCTCT
Source organism: Macrotis lagotis (assembly GCF_037893015.1). Taxonomy (NCBI): domain Eukaryota; kingdom Metazoa; phylum Chordata; class Mammalia; order Peramelemorphia; family Peramelidae; genus Macrotis; species Macrotis lagotis. Next base: position 429,491,736 of record NC_133658.1, on the reverse strand, counting down.
ATTCACTGTGCCACCTAGCCTCCCATTTACTGTGCCACCTAGCCACCCCAAACATCACAATTCCCTGCTCCTCTCCTCTATACAGGCATCTCAGTCTTAGGGTAGGGGAGAGATTAGTTTCAAAATTTAGCTTAGGTCATACAGAGCATTAGGTTCACATTGAAGACAGCATCTCTGTGAGCTTAAGCTGGACCTGAATTCTGGACCTGTGCTCCTAAGGGAATCAACACTGGACTAACAACAACACTCTGCTTGGATTCCTTAGAACATCAATGTTGCCTTAGTTACAATAATCTACCTGGATCCTAGACTTCCAAATACCTGTAACTGGACCTAGAAAGAAAAAGAATAATCAAAAAAGCTAAGAACTCAGGCCTATCTCTAGGAGGACCATATGGCCTCAGGAAGGGAGGAGGCAAGAAGGCCCTACTTCCTCACCATATGATCTCACATACCACAAGGGAGAGTCACTTTGCTCCACCAGACTCTAATGTAGCAATGAAAGCCAGTACAAACTGAGACAGGCCCCTTTGAAGACATGACTATTTGTATTCCAACAGGAAAAGATTCTAAGTCAAATGGAACCAGTTCCAGATGTTCCATATGTGCACTTCCCTCACGTATCATCATGGTTTCTCTGGAAGGAGTTCCTTTACATCCTCCAATTTTGCAGACATTCAATTCAGAGACCATCCAAGGGTGCATACTGGTTCCAGTTTATCATGTGGGGACTTTGAGGCCTGCTTCTGCTTATGTGATGGCCCAGCAATGGGAGGATGTAGCATTTTGGCATGACATGATGACCCAGAGGAGTCCTATAGTCCTCCCCCCAAAACTATGACAGTGGCAGGTAGGTAGAGTGTTCCAAGTCAGTTAAGAGAAGGGCAGTTTCTGACTTGTCCTCTTGCTCTGACCATCATTTAGCAGGTGGTGAACTCTCAAGGCCCCAGTGAAGGAAAGTCAAGTATTGGGTAGCACCCTTTCCCTCCAACCTATCAGGGTTTCCACAGAGTGTGGACTGAATTAAGTAAGCTTGAACATGGTCCTGAGGGCTTCCTTTTCTGTTCTGTATTTCCTTTCCTGAGAAGTTGATTGAAATTCATTCTCCAGCAGATATATCTAACCTTGGAGGAGACCTTGTGGAGTGGCATGGACCTCAGGCTCTCAGGGCCCCTTTGAGTTGGAGTGGTTGGAAGCAAGGGTAGTTTCTATGTACAAACACACATAGAGAGGATTGTTGTTATACTAGTAAACATGTCCTAAAAATTACTTGGACAGTCAAAAACCGAAGGGAAATGTAAAATGCCTAATTAGCAGCCTTGCAAACTGTTTTTTGTTCTGATGAGGTTTACAGATCAGCCTCCCAGCAGATTGTAAGTGTAGTTATAAGTTTAGTCATTTAATTTTAAGACATTCCATTTTATGCCTGCTTGTATGTTGTGTGTAGAAATAAAGACCTGTGCCTAACCTGATTCAGATTTCTATTTCTCTCCCCATTTGGGGAGGGGGATCCCGAACTTGCACCAACATTGAAGCTTCAAACAATTTATCCTTAGGGTCCCAGGGAAGGGTTTAATGAGCTGGAGAGGAGTGTGAGACAGGGAGCCTAATGTCTTTCTTTAGAAGCAGCTCCCCCAGACCTGAATCTAATCCAAACAAATGCCTAGGTTCAGAGCAGAGGGACCTCATGGGTGCAGGAGAGAGCGCTGAAGCACCCTAGACCCCAGGGGACCAGCAGAATTTCTCTGAGGTTAAACTCTGAATCTATAAGATGGGGGGGGGCAGAGGGTCAAAAGATGTGGAAGATGCCAACTCCAGGGCTGGAGAAGTCAGTTTCCAAGCTGGACACAAAAAAAGAATTTGTAATAGGATGCAACCTCCCAGAAGTGATGGACTGGAAAGGAAGAGGGAAATAATTTCATGCTTCAGAAGGAAATCCTGTATCTTAATATTGTTGGATATAGGATTTATAGGTTAACCCGGAAAGATTAACTTTCAGAGACTGAGAAAAGGAACCTCAGAACTGAGCTGGTTCAATTCTCTCACTTTATCAAGAAGCCATATGGTAGAGAAGTAGGAACTAGTCATGGAGGTAAAGGACCTGAAATCAATGCTCTGCTTCTTGCTGTATCGCCTAGTCACTGATCTCTAAACCTCAGCTTTCCTTCCTGTAAAATGAGAGTAATAACTTTTTTTTTCTTGTTCAGTTGTGTCCAACTCTTCATGACCCTATTTTGGCTTTTTTTGGCAAAAGATACTGGAAGTTTGCAATTTCTTTCTCCACCTCATTTTGCAGAGAGGAAATTGAAACAGTTAAATGACTTGCCCAGGGTCACACAACTACTACAGGTCTGAGGTTGGACTTAAATTCAGGTCTTCCTAACTCTAGACCTGGTATCTATCTACTCAATCACGTAGCTACCCCAAGATAAATAATATTCATAGAGTTACTATGAGGAAAGCTACGAGGTATATTAAGTAGCTATTATCTCTCTAAGATTAGAGCTGATTGGTAGTGTATTAATACATAGAATGCAGCTCAAAGGTAGCATGATCTAGGATCTGGCCCACTTTCGCAAAAAAGGGCCCTCCCTGCCACTACCAGTGGCATACCTGGAATTTGGAAGAGGCAGGGTCCAGGAATAGAAGAGGTTGGATAATCTACCTTCTAGACTCCAAGAGGAGCCTTGGGCTAATATATCTGTCTTCCATCCTCCAAGTATCTCTAATCTAGGAGTACAAAGTCTAGTTTTAGAACAAAAGGCACTTTCCACAGCTTAGCCTCTTCCCATCAAGGACTCCATTATACAAAAGACATGGTAGGCAGCAAATAGTAGAAAATCCACTTATCCTAGCAAAATATTAAACAGAAATCGGAAATGTTCCATTGATCAGAATATAGTAAAGAATATATATGAGTAAATGGGCTCTTCAAGGTAAGAGAAGGGAGAGGAAATGATCTCACCAGTAGAAGTCCACTTTCAGCTGTCTCTAGCAGCCAGGGCTAGAAATCAAGAGACATGAGAGAAGCCAGTTTCCCCCACTATGGTTGAGACTCCAGGGGCTCCAGTTAGCCATCCAAAAGTTTGAATTTAGCTTTCATGGGCAGTCCTTTCTGGTGAGTCTGTGACTAACAAAGTCCCTAGCAAGAACTCAGCACAAAGCTGAACATTCTTTCAACCAGGAAGGGTCACACCATCTCCTTCACATGCAGCATGCAGCACAGAAATATTTCTCTGAAAAAAAAAAATCCACAGGCTTGGACAGAAGCAGGGTTATAGAAGAAAAAAGGAAGATGAGGTTTGGAGAGAGGAAGCAACTTGTGACAATGAGTTTGTGACACAGCCAGAAACTGAATCAGAACTCAGAGCTCCTGTCTTCTCATCACCCCATTCAAACACCGCCCATCAGTTATTCCCAGGTTATGACACTTATATTTAACAGATGTTTATTAATATTTTACTGTGTGACAGAGAAGTCATATGGTATAGGTCACTCAACCAACTAGTATTTCTTGTGTATTTCTAAGATACAAAAGTGTCCCACAAAGTTTGTATTCTGATTATCAGGGGAAATCATATATATACATACATATGTGCATATGTGTATATTGGCATATACACATACATACCTTCACTATTCACTGCACCTGGATAGATGTGGATATAGTGCTGGACCTAGAGTCAAAAAAGAAGCCTCATCTACCTGAGCTCAAATCTGGCCTCAGACACTGACTCTGTGACCCTGAGCATGTCACTTAACCCTGTTTACCTCAGTTTCCTCATCTGTAAAATGAGCTGGAGAAGAAAATGGAAAACCTTATTCCAGTATCTCTGCCAAGAAAACCCCAAATGGGGTCATAAAGAGTTAGACATGACTGAAAACAACTGAAAAAGAACAAAATAATTTATGCATGTATACATATACACATACACATATATACATGTTTATAACCATGTAAGTATATATGAAATAACTACAAGGTGATTTCATGGGAAAGGAACTAGCAGCTGTGAGCAAGAAAAAGCTTTGTAAAAGCTGGCAGATGAACTGAGTCTTGAAGGAGCTAGATATTCTTCCAGACACAGTTGAGGAGAAAGAGCATTGTGGGTGTGGAGGAGAGCTGGCAAAAGCTGACAGTCAGGCACATAGGTGGAAGATGGATGGTCATATATGAGTAAGGAGGCCATTTGAATGGAACATGGTGTTCCTGGAGTACAGGAAAGTACTATGCAATTCTAGAAAAGTAGATTGGGGTCAGGCTTTAAATGACAAAAAAAAGAGAGGTTTCTATTTGTCCCTGGAAGTAATCTTGGGGGGATGGGGGGTGGGAGATATGGTCAGACTTGTGCTTCAATTAAGATCCTTGGCAGTGATAGAGGATGAATTGGAATGTGGAAAGACTTGAGGCAGGGAGATCAATTAGGAGTCAATTAAAATCATACCAGCAAGTGATGATGAGGGCCTGAGATTATCTCCAAATAATTCTGTTTCTATCTAGTTTGTATATAGTTGTGTTCATCTTTTCTCCCCCATTAGACTGCTTTTACCTTTCTTTGGCAGTTCTTTTGGTACATTATAGGCACTTAATGGATGTTTGTTACCCTGACTTGAACTTGGGTAGTGATTGCATGAGTGGTGGGGGACAGATGGAAGGGGTGCTGTGTAGGGAGACTAGACAACTGAATAGATGGTACTTTTAAGGAACAGTCATCCCTGACTCCTCTCTCTTTCCTCCATGCATCTATTCAGTTGTCTAGTCTCCCTCCACAGCATCCTTTCCTTCTTGAAGACCATGATATCAGGGAGGTGATGTTGTCAGAAGCAAATGAGTTGGAGTTGAGTGAGGGGGTGCTGTGCAAAGCACCAGGCTCACTTTCTCCTCCAGAGTCATCTGAGTCCAGTGACCTGATATGACTCAGGTTGACAGGAGATGGCCTTGGATGTGAGGCAATCAGGTTGAAGTGACTTGCCCAGGGTCACATAGCAAATACTCGTCAAATGTCTGAGGTCAAAATTTGAACTCAGGCTCTCCTGACCACCTAGTTACAGTCTTGCTGTAATAGGGTAGCCCTTTTTAATCTGGATGTTTTTAATTTCTTGAAAGGGCATTTGATTCAAAGATAAAAAAAAAAAAAGAAGCCTCTCAGTATTTGGGCAGAAACACAACTGACCTTAGAGAAGGAAAAGATTTAGAGAAAGTAGCCTCTCAGAGAATACTAAAAGTTCCTGAGAAAAGAGGTCTTTCAGAGAAAAAGTGCTCACTGAGAGCAAAGATGGCTATCTTTTTTTTATTCAAAGATTTTTTTTATTTCGAGTTTTACAATTTTCCCCTAATTTACTTCCCTTCCCCCCCCCCCAGAAGGCAATTTGCCAGTCTTTACATTGTTTCCATGGTATACATTGATCCAAATTGAGTGTGATGAGAGAGAAATCATATCCTTAAGGAAGAAACATAAAGTATAAGAGATAGCAAGATCAGACAATAAGATATCAGGGTTTTTTTTTTCTAAATTGAAGGTAATAGTCCTTGGTCTTTGTTTAAACTCCACAGTTCTTTCTCTGGATACAGATGGTATTCTCCATTGCAGACAGCCCCAAATTGTCCCTGATTGTTTCACTGATGGAATGAGCGAGTCCATCAAGGCTGATCATCACCCCCATGTTGCTGTTAGGGTGTGTAATGTTTTTCTAGTTCTGTTCATCTCGCTCAGTATCAGTTCATACAAATCTTTCCAGGCTTCCCTGAATTCCCATCCCTCCTGGTTTCTAATAGAGCAATAGTGTTCCATCATATACATATACCACAGTTTGTTAAGCCATTCCCCAATTGACAGACATTCATTTGATTTCCAATTTTTTGCCACCACAAACAGGGCTGCTATGAATATAGTACAAGTGATGTTTTTACCCTTTTTCATCATCTCTTCAGGGTATAGACCTAGTAGTGGCATTGCTGGATCAAAGGGTATGCACATTTTATTGCCCTTTGGGTATAATTCCAAATTGCTCTCCAGAAAGGTTGGATGAGTTCACAGCTCCACCAACAATGTATTAGTGTCCCAGATTTCCCACAACCCTTCCAACAATGATTATTGTCTGAGTACCTTATTTTCCCAACAATTCATTTTCTATTTTTTTTAATAGAGAATTTTATTTATTTTATTTTAAGGCAGTAGAATCAAGTGACTTGGCCAAGGTCACACAAGGAAATTATTAAGTGTCTGAGGTCAGATTTGAACTCAGGTCCTCCTGACTCCAGGGCCTGTACTCTATCCACTCCGTCACATAGCTGCCCCCATGATTATTGTGGGAAGGCAGCTAGGTGGTACAGTGGTTAGAGCACCAGACTTGGAGGCAAGAAGACTCATCTTCATGAGTTCACATCTGGCTTCAGACACTTACTAATTGTATGACTCCAAGTTAGTCACGTTTGCCTCAGTTTCCTCATCTGTAAAATGAACCGAGGAAGAAAATGGCAAACCATTCCAAAATCTTTGTCAAGAAAACCCTAAATGGGATTGTGAAAAGTTGGACACAACTGAACAACAACAAATTATGTAGACTTTGAGGGTGAGGGCCAGGAACACCTTGACATTAAGAACTTTTTTGATAACTATGGAGCAATCAAACATTGCTTATCTGTTTTGGGTCTAATAGTAATATGATTCCTTACTTTATGGTTCAGGTGAGTCAATTCTCACTAGGGGACCCTGAAGGAATCAGTGAAAGGCTAGAATTAGTGACAGAAGAAGCAAAATTAGCATCCATTGATAAGAGAAGATAGAAATGTAGCCCAGAAGAGACAAGCAGAATCAGAAAAGAGCAGCAAGTGCTTCAAGCTGAACCCAACCAAGATCAATTTTGCAACTGCTGCTGGGAACTGATTTGATTGGAAGAATGCTTTGTTACTTGAAGATCTAGTGGAGAAAAGGAAAAAGCTGGGCTGCTTTGTCCTTCATTGCTATCTATAGCTTGAGTGGATATAAACCCTCAGAGCCCAGTGAGCAAATCTGAATCACACTAAAGATGCCAGACTAAGTAGAATTGTTTTGCTAAGTTAATGCTGCCTCAGAGTCCAATAGACCTCAATAGTTCTGCAGGCTCCAGATTTAGGATCTCTTCTTTCACTCAAAGAGCTTTGCATTTTGTCAAGTAAGCTTTAGGTAGAAACTAGGGGAGAAGGGTCTCTCCCAGAAAGAGAGTGGAGAAATAAGGAAAAGAATATCTCCATTTAGCAGATGATATTTGGTAAAGGCTATTCCCTAGGGAGATAAGGGACATTAAGGCCTGCGATGCACACTTGTTCCTATGTTTCTGTTAGGTTTCTATAAGTCTGTGCCTACTCTTCTCCCATGTGAACATCAAGTGGAGTGTTTGACTCAGTTTTTTTAATTTACCATTTTATTTCCCCCCTCCAATTGCATGCAAAGATAATTTTAACATTCTATTTTTTATTCTTCAAATTATGAGTTCCAAATTTTCTCCTGCCCTTCATTTCTTCGCCCCACCCCCATCCATTGAGAAGGCAAGGAATTTGACATAAGTTTTAGGGGTATAGTCATGCAAAACCCATTTCCAGATAAATCATGTTGTGAAAGAAAACATTAAAAAAAACCAACATAAACCCCAAAAGAAAATTTTTTTTAAAAAGTATTTTTGATTAGTATTAAGATTCTACCAGTTTTGGGGTGTTTTTTTTTTAGATTTTTGCAAGGCAATGGGGTTAAGTGGCTTGCCCAAGGCCACACAGCTGGTAATCATTAAGTATCTGAGGCAGGATTTGAACTCAGAGACTCTTGACTCCAAGGTCAGTGCTCTATGCACTGCACCACCTGGCCAGCCCCTACCAGTTCTTTCTCTGGAGATGGACAGCATCTTTCATCATAAGTCCTTCAGAATTGTCTTGGATCATTGTATTGCTGAGAATAACTAAGTTATTCCCAGTAGATCATATTGCTGTTACCATATACAGTGTTCTCCTGGTTCTGCTCATTTCTCTTTGCATTAGTTCATAGAAGTCCAAGTTTTTCTGAGAGCATCCTGCTTGTGTGACTCAGTTTTTATGGGTGAACTGCTCTGTTAGGATTACTCTTACTTTTGCTTTGAAGTAATTGTGACTTTTTCAGTTGATTTTTTTTCATAGGAAGTATGATAAGTATAATGGTTGGAACTCAAGAGCTAGTTGAGAGTAGAGTTGTAACTTCCCCATATTAGAACCACCCTTAGGACCCACAGAATGAGTCAGGAGTATGGCACAGCCTTTGGAAACTTCCTTCCACCCCAAACCCATCAGTAGGAGTGGGGTGAGCAAGCGTGCTCCTAATCTAGAGAGAAAGAAAAGTTGGGGAAGTGGGTGATGCCATATCCACACTATACTGGCAGGTTGGGGTGGTTTTCCAGATGTTTTGATTAAGTTTTTGCCTTTCTGATGAGCCTTTCTGACCAAAGGCATTTGACCTGGCAGCCCTGAGGGATACTAGCTCTCCTGCTAAGCCATGCAATTTGTGTCTTTTCATCACAGTAAAAGTTGAGTCACCTCCAAGTGGAGAAAGGGAGCAAAGATAACTCTTGACTGCTAAGGATGACTAGCTAGCTCCATAGCGTAAGGCATTTGAAATCAAGGCAGTTTTTCAATTCTTTTTATCATTGTTATTGTTCCAGATATGTGATTTCATTGGCAAAAAGAACTTCCAACAAGAAACTCCCTCTTTCAATCCAGACCTGTAGCTCTTTTGTGATTTACTATCTTGAAGAGCTGCCTGGATCATTGAGAGTTTAAATTATTTGTTCAAGATCATTCAGTCAAGGGGCAGCTAGGTGGTGCAGTGGATAGAGTACGGGCCATGGAGTCAGGAGTACCTGGGTTCAAATGCAACCTCAGACACAATTACCTAGCTGTGTAGCCTTGGGCAAGTCACTTAACCCCATTTGCCTTGGTGGAAAAAAAAAACATCAGTCAGTACTATGTACATAGTGGAACTAGGACCCCCAGACTTCCCAGCTGTTATATTATTTGACTTCTTTTGTTGCCTTTCCAGGCATCTAATTCTTAAACTAATTCTTAAACATATATGTAAAAATACTTTGTATACTATAAAGCATTACATAAATATTACCTATTATTATTAATGTAGGAGAGCTATCTCCCTGAAACTCCCTTAACCAGTGCAGTTTAGCAACTTTGCAGTCTATAGTCTTAAAAGAGTTGTTTAAGGTACTGAGGCTAATTGACTTGCCCATGGACACATAATTAATATATATCATAGTCAAGACTGAACTCATGTTGACTTTCTGCTTGACCCTGTATCTACCTAGTCAAGCTAAGACTTGAAAACCCAAGTGATCCTTATTTAATAGGAAGCAACACAGTACAGTAGAAAGAATTCTGGATTTGGAGTCAGAGAACCTTAGTTTGAATCCTATGTTTGCCAAATCCTACTCTGGGACCTTGGAGAAGTTACTTTTATTCTCTGAGCCTCAATTTCCTTAACTGTAAAATGAAGGGACTGGACCAGATGGACTCTGAGGTCTCTTCACTGTGCCCCAGATTGCTAAAAAGTCTCCTTAATGAAATTCATGATCTTTTGAAATTGATTTCCATAACTACCCAAAGAGCATAAAATTCAGATGACCCAGATAATGATCAGCTAGAGGAAACAGTCCATCCATTTAGTGCCTTGGTTCATGGATCTCAACACTGCAGAATCACAAGTAAGGCTCAAGAAGAACTAAGTAGAGAGTCCTGTTGGCTTGATCACATTTAGGAAATTCACACTTTTCAATTTTCCCAAGTGACTTGCTTTCACAAGAATTCATCCTTTTAATATAAAATACTGTCTTGGTGATGCCCTGGGGCTTATTGATCATAGAAAACCATGATCTCAGAAGACTCAGAATTGTAGATGACCAAAGGAAAATGAATGCCAAAAGGAATAGTGAGGATAAGAAGGATACAAGTGTGTTTCCAACAATGACTTGCATTTGAGACATCAAGACAAGGACTTATCCACAAGACAAGGTGTGTCAGTCATATATCAAGGGAAAGAGAATGATAGTCCCACATATTGCACTGGCATCCACAAAATGGTTAAAAGGAAAGTCTGGAACACATTGGACACAGGGTCTGAAGAAGTTAGAGAAAAACATGGATAAACATCACTCACAGTAAGAAAATCTTGGGATTAGTTGCAATATATTAATAAAGGGAATATGCAAATAGACCAAGAAGTAAAAATATCAAACCAGTAAGATAGTTTACTTCCCATTTATTTTTCTCATTTGCTTGTCTCAGAAACACTGTGAAAAAAAGGTAATAATCAGATTAGGGAGGAGAAATGTGCAGTAGGGTAGTCTCATGAAGCATCTGTCCTGGAACCTAGAGGATGAATTGGCATTTGCCAAAAGACAAGAACTTCCTCTTGCAATGACTACGTTAACCTTGTAGTTGTTTATCTTGTCAAAGAGGAGCAGTGACATCAGGAGGGTGAAGCCTTGAGGTGTTAGTGAATTGGATTTAAGTAAGGCAGGGATATGCAAAGACATTAGTCTCACTTTCTTCTGCAGAGTCATCATAGTCTAGTGACATGAGATAGGTTTGTGGAGCAGAAAGTCATGGGGGATGGATTCTTTTGGAGGAATCTCCCCTCTATAGTTACAAGAGTTGGACTCTCCTCTCTCTTAGACAGGTACCCTCTCTTGGAAGAGAACAACTAACTCTAGCTTCAGGTCTCCTTTGGACTTTCAGCAAGAAGGAAAAGGTGGAATATTTCTTGCCACTCTGTATCCAACAGTAATGGAATATACGGCATTGGGAACATGTGGTTAGCTAGGTGAGTTTAAACTGAACCTTAGGTGTCTGGGTAGCTCTTCTGTTTTGTGTTTCTTTCCTTGAATCTATTTTCTGACTCTGACAGTAATTTCTGAGTTTGAGAAATCAGGAGTAGGGGCTGGAGACCCAGCAGGAGATGCTTCCTGCTTTTAACTATATCACTTCTCTGGAGAAGAATACCACCACCAACAGAGCTCTGGTGCCCACCAGGCAGAGGTCGTAGTACTGAGCTCAGAGAGAAAATGCAAGTTTGCTTATCCTTGTATACAGATACATTGTTATGCTCAGGAACTGCTCTTTATATAATACATTTTAAAGCAATCTCTTATCCCATGCTGGGGGATAAGAGATGTTACTGCTCTCCTTACCAGATAAGGGGCAGACTTAAAACAATAAGTTTTTAATCTCAATCTGATTAGTGATAGAGAGGACATATACATACAAGTAATAAAGAGATACATATTAAAGAATTACAAATACACTTATGGACATAAGTAATACCTAGAGATATACTCAAATGCAAAAATATGTATATCTAGAGATATATTCAATACAAAAATATGCATACAAATAGATACTATTTTACTCATATAGAGATCCCCCAGTCTCATAAATATAAAGATGGAAAAACACAGAGATAAATACACATGCATGAACAGAGATAAGTGAATCTTTTCTTTCTAAATACTTTCCTCCCTTGATGTATCCAAGACACAACCCCCTTCTGACTCTCCTCCTACTTGGCTGAACATTCCTTCTTAGTGAGCTTTTCTGATTCACCCTCCTCCTCCACCCTCTTCAGATGGATGTTTCTGAGTCCTTTTCTCTTCCTCTGTTTCCTTGGCAAGTTAATCTATTCTCATGAAGTCAATCATTATCTCCATACAGCTGGGTCCCAAAATTCTATCTTCAAGGCTAATATCTCTCCCAAACTTCAGTTCCACCAGCAAATAGGTAGTTCACCAGACCTTTCCACCTGAATGCATAGCAAAATCTCAAATTCAAAATGTCAAAAATTGAATGTATTATTTTTTTCCTTAACTGATGGCTCCATCCTCCTACTCACCCTGATTGGAAGCTTTAGAGTCATCTTTGATTCTCCATCCTTTTTTTTGCCCCTTATATCTATTCAGTTGTTGACTTTACCTCTGGTATTCTATCTTTTCCACTCATACTATTGCCAATCTCAACATTTCTTATGTAGACCACTAAAATAGTCTTAACCTAACTGATCTCTTTGCTTCCAGTCTTCTCCTTATCTAATCTGTTCTTGAGAGAGATGACAAAATAATCATTTTTTTTTGGCAAGGTAAGGGGTTAAGTGGTTTGCCCAAGGCCACACAGCTAGGTAATTAATTATTAAGTATCTGAGGTCGGATTTGAACTCAAGTACTCCGGACTCCAGGGCTGGTGCTCTATCCACTGTGCCACCTAGCTGCCCCAGAAATGATCTTCTTGATGCACAAATCTATCAGTCTCCTGTTCAAAAACTTTCAGCAGTTCCATATTTTCCAAAGGGTAAAATGCAAATTTCTTAACTTAGAATTTTTACTACTCTTTACATCCTGATTCTAATCTACTGTTTTAAGACTTATTTCACAACAATCATTCACAAATTAGACAACTAATTGTTCCCAAACCTCTGTTCTCCCATAAATGCACTGGAATCCCTCCTCATCTCCTTATTCTACTTCTGGCTTCCATGGGTGAAGCTTCAGAGAGAGAGAGAGAGAGAGAGAGAGAGAGAGAGAGAGAGAGAGAGAGAAGGTGGAAGGCTTGAGCAAATAAGAAGCTGAATAATGAGAAAGAAATTGTGAAGGTGATTTTGAAAGATTTGGACTCGTGAAAAAGGCTAGAGGTTCAAACTGAGGGAGAAGAAATTCAGAAAAATCTGGTGTAACTTGAGAATAGGCTGTGGAAGGGTAACTTTAGCTGAAGGAAAAAGGATTGATTCATTAAAAATTAATTAAAATGGAGGCAGCTAGGTGATGCAGTGGATAGAACACCAGTCAGGAGTACCTGAGTTCAAATCCAGCCTCAGATATTTAATAATTACCTAGCTGTGTGGCCCTGGGCAAGTCACTTAACCCTGTTGCCTTGCAAAAACCTTAAAAAAAATTAATAGACAATGAGAAGGAAGAAAAGGACTAAGAAGTCAGGACATAAAGAAGATGCAAAGAGAAGGAAAAAGAAGAGACTTGGCTTGGTAAGGCAAGGTAAGTAAAACAAATTCATAAAATAAATGGATAAAGAAAACAAATTGGTTAAACAAATGGGTTAAGGAGAAAGGGGAAGGAAGTAGGGTGAGGTTATAAAGTTGCTGAGAGTTGATAAAAGGTATAAAGGTCTTAACAGGTGCTTAGGAAGTAAAGTATAAACAGAAGCTGTTCAAAAACAAGGCTTAGAATCTCATTCGGAAGGGTAAGCAGGAAGAAATCTCCAGAGACAGTTCAATGTGCAATGTTTGCAATTCTGTTGTATCACCAGGAAGCTCCTTCCCCTCCTAGAAAAGAAAGGATGGGACTCAAGAATAGCTCTCCTCAATCTGTTATCAGACACAATGAAACCTTCCTTTAAAACAGCAATAACAGCAAAAAATTCAGAGGATCACGGGGAAGAGGGAAAATCATTTTGAAATGGCAGGAGGGAAAGTTGACCCCAAAGAAGAGGCTAAAGGGTAAGATGTCACACAGCAGAGGAAGGAAAGGAAAAGGAAACTGTAACCTTGGAGATAAAAAACTAATTTGAGACACTTCCTGCAGAGGAGAGGGTTGGAAATATTAGAGATGAAATGGCTGCGTGGCTCTTAAGAATGATAAAGTAAAGGCAATGAAGCTACCGGGAAGAGATTATTCAATGAGAATCAGAGGAAGAAGGGATTATTGAGGCAGCTATTGGTTTGGCTTGATAAGAAAAGACTTTTGTCTTCCTAGGACATGTTTCCACAATATAATAAAGAACCTCCCAAGATTTGAATAATTGACGACTACCCACTTTTGGTGATTCACATTGGCACAAACAGTACTGCTAGAAGGAATCCAAGAAATATTGCCACATATTACAAAGTGTTAGGCAAGAAACTGAAGACATAAAAGGTATAGTTTATGTTTTCCTCACTGTAGCTAATTGAAGCAAAGATGTTCTGGGTTGGGTCTGACTCAGGTCAGCCAACTTCCTGGTAGTTTATGTTTTATGCTAGAACAAAATGAGACATTTGTAGATCATTCAACAAGTAACAAAAGATTTACTTAGCTATAGCAGGGGAATGATAGTGAAGAGAAAGTGAAAGATCTAAGAAGTATTAAATGCTCACAACTTAGTGTCAGGCCCCTCTGATAAATAGTTTACAAATATCATCTCTGAGGACACGCTGAATTAATTCAGCCTTGCCTAGGTTGTCTATCATAGTCTGCCAAGCACCAAGCATCAAAGAGCAGCTGGCTGTTTTGTGTTTGGGTGACCAGGAAGTGATAGCAGTGGGCAGAGTGCTTGGTTCTTTCAGCCAATCAGGTCTCAAAGATAATTTTAATAACTTTTATGGAAAAACTAGCCTAAAAATGCATGGGGAGCAGGGGTAAGGATAGTGCTCCCACCACACAAGTATGATGAATGAATAGCCCAAGTGACAGTTGCTGGGTAGTTAATAATCAATTTATTAATTAGGCTAGCAAATAATCAATAAATTGTTGATCATTGATATCTCTCAACAACCAATGACAAAATCATGGATTGAGCATCCCTGAATACTTAAATACCTTTGGAAATAGATGAAAGTGAATCCTAATTAGTGAATAATTAATAAGTAGGTAGACATATTAATGAGGATTTGGGCTAAAAAGTATTCAGCCCCCCCCCGTTGAGAACTTGACTTGATTGTGAAACTCAACCACCACCAGCAATCTGGGCAAAAGAATCCATCTCTCTCTCTCTTTCCCCATTCTGGTTGTTTTTTTACCTTCATAAGCTTTGTCATCTAAATTCTAATGGAGGGTTCTGAGACTGTGGCTTATTTCCTTGAGGCAAAAACTCAGACTGGATTCTGTTTACATTTTAAACTGAAGTACGGTCTTCTAAACTGGGTGGGGTCTTGCCAAAGATCCAGGTTTGTACCCTGAGGATTTGGGCAATCTCATCTATCAACTTTGTCCCTTAGAGACTAACAGGAAATAAAAAGAAGAGACCTCTGTTCTAATTTAATATTTGTTTTTTTGCAAGGTAATCTGGCTTAAGTGACTTGTGCAAGGTCTCACAGCTAAGTGTCAAGTATCAGAAATCAAATTTGAACTCAGGTCTTCCTGATTCTAGGGTCAATGTTTTATCCACTGCACCACCTGGTGTCCCTTAATCATTTATTAATATAATGAAAAAATAATAATTTCTTTCACAAGGAATTTAGAAGGGGAAAAACTGATGTGAGAAGTAAACAGCTAACTAGCTAAGAAGACAGTATCCAAAGATGAAATTTGGATGTCTGGACCACGGCTGAAAACAGGAATGACAGATTCCTCACCAGGAAATAGAGAACTTGTATAAAAAGAGTGGTAAGAATTTCTTGCAAATATAATCAAAAGGTTTTTTTAATTTAATTTAATTTTTTAAAAAGGATGAGGGAAGGGAGGAGAAAACTGCCCATTTATATTCCCCAAATTAGTTACAATAGAATGTACCTAGAGTGAAGGAAAAAGAATAGAAGTTCAAAGGAAACAAAAAAAGTAAGAAAAGAGCCTGTAGCAAAAGCCTTGAGATTTGTTAGAGCACTCAACTCAGGCCTGGCACATAGTAAGCTCTTAATAATTGGTTGTTTTCCTACTTTCCTCTCCTTTTGCCTATCCTATAGTCTTGACTATCTAAACACAAATGCCCAAAGTTTAGGCAACAAGCAAAAAGAATTAGAAGTTCTGATACAAGGAGTTAAAGTTGACCTCACAGTTATTATTGGAGTTTGGTAGCTCTAGACTATGACTTTCAAATTTTTATTCAAATGAAATGAGATAGCTAAAAGAGGTTGTGCGATACCACTGCACATTAGGAAATATATTGTATATACTTCTTTATATACTCCCTCTTCACCTAGGAAAATCAAGGAACAAGAAGGAAGAAACATGATGGAAATGAAGTCTCTGAAATCTTAACCATTAAAGATCAATGAAGAAATAAAAGCCTACCTGATACTGGAGTCTAATACAGAGCTCTTGGAAGAAAAAGGAAACAAACAAGGAATTCTGGGAACAAATCACAATCACAATATGGTAATGATGGGCTACTTCAATTATCCAGACATAATCTAAGCTTTCTCTCTGCCAAAAACTACTAGAAGTAAATAACTTCTTGTCTTTCCAGAATGATAATTTTCTTCTTCAAAAGGAAGAGAAACCAGCAAGGAAAAATTATGTTTTGGATTTAATTTTCAGCAATGGGAAGAACCTCACTAATGAAGTTAAAAAAAGATGAAATCCTTGGGGGACAGTAATCACTTTACTTCCTTCTAGAGTTTGTGATGGAGGAAAAGAAAAAAAAACTAGATATAGAATCTGACATACAGCTTAAATTTTGGGAAAGATTTCCAAGATTTAAAATTAAAAATATGATAGGATACCCATGGAGTAAAATTCTAGAGACAAAATGAGCCCAAGGAGGACTGAGAAACCCTCAGTGATCAAAATCTGAAGACACAAGTTGAAAGAATTTCAAAGAAAAGGAAAAAATGTAAATTATATGAATAGACCAATATGAAGATGCAAGTAATTCACCAACCAACCTCGATTTTTAAGTTACTTTCAGAAGGGTGGATAACAGAAGATGAAAGCAAAGAAGTATGGCATATTATAAGAGTGTCTAGAATGCCAGAGTATAGGTTGGGTCTTGAGATTGGATAGGAAAGCAAGGGACAACTAAAGGGATTTTGGAATATTGATTTTTTTGGAGGAAGTCAGGGTTAAGTGACTTGCCCAAGATCACCAATTAATACATGTCTGAGGTTGGATTCAAACTCTCTGGGGCTAATGTTCTACCACTGTACCTAGTAGCTGTGACCTTGCTTCAGAATTCTCTATCCCAGGGACTATGGAAACTAAGTTTCTTTATGAGCCAGATAGGATCTCAGATATTATCACTGAAGCATTTAGATTTCAGATGGAATGTAAGGAGAAAGTCCCGCTGGCATTTAGAGGTAACTTAATGCAAGTCACCTTTCCCTATGGAAACAGGAAGACATCATGTGAGAGACATTATTAAAATGTTAGATTGAGAGAAACCAAGGAAAGCAGAGAGGAAATAGGTAAAGGGATCTTTCTTTTTTTAAATAAATTTTATTTATTTAAGGAAAAGGCGTTAAGTGACGAAGGGATCTTTTTCGAAAGTGGCTGTTTTCAGTTTCCTCTTATGAAGATTTCAGAGACTTCATTTAATATCTTGAGAGAAACAGAAAGTAATCCATAATTTCTTGAAAAGTGGAGGGAAGGGGTGGCTAGGTGGCACAGTGGATAAAGCACCAGCCCTGGAGTCAGGTGTACCTGGGTTTAAATCCGGTCTCAGACACTTAATAATTACCTAGCTGTGTGGCCTTGGACAAGCCACTTAACCCCATTTACCTTGCAAAAACCTAAAAAAAAAAAGTGGAAGGAAATTAAATTAATGACATTACTGAAGCAGAGTTGAGTTCAAATGTTGCTCTCAGATCTCGCTTTATCTCTCTCAACCTCAGTTTCCTCATCTGGAAATTGGAGATAAAATAATAGCAACTATCTCACAGGGCTCTTATAAAAAAAAGGAAATGAGATATGTAAAGTTCTTTGTAAACCTTAAAATATTTTATAAATCTAGTATTATTATAGTAGTAGTAAACTGATGCAGTATATAGAGAGCTGGGCCTAGAATCAGGAAGACCTTAGTTCAAGTCTGATCTCAGAGCTATACTACTAGCTGTGTGATCCTGGGCAAGTCCCTGTTCACCTCAGTTTCCCCAACTATAAAAATGGAGCTAATAATAGCAACTCCCTCCCTGGATTGTTATGAAAATTAAATGAGATAGTAATTATAAAGCATTTAGCAGAGTATGTCTAGAACACACAAGTATTATATAAATATTATTATTATTATTATTATCATCATCATGGAATTTTGAAGTGATTTTGGCAGTGAAATTGGTCATTGTCAAAATATTATAAATATGTTTATTCAATGTGTTAATAAGTTATATATTGTTATTTTAATATTTATTTAAATATAAATAAGGCTCATTCTTAATGGGAAAGGAGTTTTCTTTTATTCACTGAATAATTAATATTTAATGAATTGGAGTGAGTGAGAACTCAAGCTAAATCAGTTAATTAATGAGGAGAGATTACAGGCTTATTAATGAGAAATAAATTATTCAATATGCTCTTGGATTATTATAGAGTACAAGATTAATAAATTAAATATACAGCATCAAGTCAAGTGCAGATTGAGGTTGGATGGCTACAAATGAATGTGATTAGACCCCAGAACCCCATTCACATCTGTTACATGTGGGGGTCCCATGGAAAATGTTCTCTTTGCACCTGTTACATTTAGCTATATTGGGAGAAGAGGAGGATCAAAGAACAGATGGGACTGCTGCTTGGGATGTTTGGGATGACCAGAGGCAGCATGGTATCGTGGAAAGAATGCTTAATAAAATTGGAGTCCCCATTCCTCAGCTTACCAGATCTAATACCAGATCCTTGCCTCTGATACTTAACTACCTGTGTACCCTTGGGAAGTCACTTAATCTCCCTAGGCCTTAGCTTCATCATCTGTAAATAGAGGGAAATGGATAGCCTACGATAATTGACAACAAAAAAAAGCAAATCCAAACAATTATTCTTTTTCTTCTTTTTTCTCTTATTTTGCACTGAAAATGAAGGAAAAACAAATAGGCATAACCAGTTAAATTAGGAGATAGTAAGAGAGTGCCTACATACTCTTGATGAATTTAAGTCACCTGAGTCAGATGAAATTTTGAGATTGCTGAGCCACTGCCAATAATTGATATTTTAAAGATCTAAGAAAACAGGAGGGGTACCAAGAAATGAGGTAGCTAGAAGTGCTGTGAATAGTGAGCCTGGCCTGGAGTCAGGAGGATCTGAATTCCAATCTGGTCTCAGACTCTGGGCAAATAACTGTTTGCTTCAATTTCCTCATTTGTAAAATGAGGTGGAGAAGAAATGACAAACCACCCCAGTATCTTTGCCAAGAAAACACCAAAGTAAGGTTGCAAAGAGTCAGACATGACTAAACAACAACAAAACTTGATATGAAGAGACAAAAAAAAAGTTTGTTTAATTTGGGGATACATTCAGGAAAGTATCACTTCTAGGAACTGGGAGGGACCAGTTCCTCTGTCCTCCACCCTGGTTGTACCACATTTGAAGTATTTATTTACTGAGCTAGCATTATTGAGTATGCTGAGGAGAGCAACTAGGATTTGAAAGGAACTTGAGTTCATGTCATATAAAGATCAATAGAAGGGAATATTTAGCTCCAGAAGAGAAAAGCCTGGGAACTGGGGGAGACGGGGCTGATCTCTTTCTTCAGTTATCTGAAATGCTGCTGGTACAGGAAGAAGAGATTGATTCTACTCAACTCTAGAACACAGAACCATTAGCAATGTCTGGAAGCAGGAAAAAACTGAAATTTTTAGGTTTGATTTTAGGAAAATTTTCCTAACTATTAGAGCTGCCCCAAAGTGTGATGGGCTGCCTCAGGAGGTGGAGGGTATTGTGGTCACTAAAGGTCTTCAAGCAGGGGCTGGTTGAGTGTTTGTTATCCATGACATGATTCAAAATTCCCATGAATATATATTAGCATAGATGACCACTGAGGTAAATTTAAGCTCTGAAATTCCATGATTCTGATCTGCCTATTTAAATCCCCTTTTTTCAGTTGCTCAGTTCTGACCCTACCTTATCCATGAAGCTTTTCCTCAAGGCCCCAGTTGAAAGTGTTCAAACCTCTTCACGTAGGACTCTCCTTTACTTATATCTCTAACCTCACATAGCCCTTATCTGGAGATTGTAAACTCCCTGAAGGTAAAGGACTGTGCCATATTTTAATGCTTTTTTTCTCAGCACCTAGCACAGTACTTTATTCAGAGAATGTGCTGAATAAATTTTGAATTGAACCACATTTATAAAACAATCTGTTTAGTACTAACCTCATTAGTAATACAGGAGAGATATATTCACATGAAGGAATACCTGAACACACACTCAGCCATAGACAAACATAGCCAGATTATGAATAGATGTTTAAAGCAATCAATTTTATCTCATCCTGGAATACAACCAGACATTTCCCATCTCCATCTGTCTGCAGTTTAAGAGAGTAATAATGATTTTTGAAAAAATCTTTCATGTGTATTTCACTTTTCAGTCTTGATAGGACTTTAGAGTTTGTAGTAACTTCCATTATGCTTTTTTCCACTGGAGTCTCACAACTACCCCAGGAAGGAGGGAGGGCAGGGCTTATTGCCTTCTCTTTAAATATAGAACATCCCTGTTGAATGGAACCTCAGGGAGGATTGAGTCATAGGGTCATTGAGGTAAAACTAAAAGGTCATCTAGTCCAACCCCTTCTTGTTAACAGAAGAGGAAACAGAAGCTCAGATTGAAGTGATTTGCCCAAGGACTCATAGGTCAGTGCCAGAGCTGGGGTTTGAACTCAGGTCCAGTGCTTTTATTACTCAGATGATGGGCACTTTTATAGATGGCATTTCAAGCCTGTTCAGAAATATCTCTATCAATATTCCTCTGGACAACACAAGTAGACAAGTCAGGAATATAAGAATGTAGAACAAAGAATGTTAGCATGTTCTATATCACTGACTTCTTTGGCTGTCTGGTGAAGTCCATGGACCCCTCAGAGTAATGTTTTAAAAATGCAGAAAATAAAATATATAGTAGTATCAAAATGTTGGGGGGGGGGCGGTTAAGTACATAGAACCCAGGTTAAAATTTTTTTCATGTAGAAGATTGTAGGTTCATAGATTTGGATCTGGAAGAGACTTCAGAAGTTATCTTGAGAACTGAGGCCTATAAATGACTTGCCCATGGCCACACATGTCATAAAACATAGAACTAGGATTTGAACCCAGATCTTCTGACTCTAAATTTATACTTTCCAATGTACAGCATTGCCCTTGCAAATCCAACTCTTCAATTTTGCACATAAGGAAATTGAATCTCAGAAAAGAAATGACTTTTTCAAGGTTTCACACTCAGGAAGTAGTCAGACAAACCTCAGCCTACTGGCTCCCAATCTAAGGCTGAAAGGTCCTGAGGTCTTCCAAGGAGTCAATGATAGCCAATAATTGACATGACTGCAATCAGAAAAGGACTCAGATATTTGGGAGAATTCACA
The DNA here is from genome assembly GCF_037893015.1 of Macrotis lagotis. Classification (NCBI taxonomy): domain Eukaryota; kingdom Metazoa; phylum Chordata; class Mammalia; order Peramelemorphia; family Peramelidae; genus Macrotis; species Macrotis lagotis. Next base: position 429,470,525 of record NC_133658.1, on the reverse strand, counting down.
ACCTTTGGATATTCCCACTGCCACTGAGTTAATAAGAAAATTTAGTTCCTGAGTATTCTCTATCCTTCCTAGTCAGTAGGATAATTAAGGCTTGCCTTGGTAGGAATAACCTTATCACAAGAACTTGGTTTAGAGATAGAAGAGCCTTGGAATGACCTCCTCCTTTTACAGATCAGGAATGTAGGACCAGGAGATTATGTGCCTTTCTCACAAAGATAACTAGTGAATGCCAGAGACAGAACCTGAACCAGATTCTCAGATCACAAAGCTCATCTTTCCAACGAACTATACTGCTTTGTTGCTTAGGTTTCATAAATTGGGTAGGATTTGCATTAAGAGACAGAAGATAACTTAGAAGTTCTCAAATACACTTCATTTTATTGAGGAAGAAGAAAAAGCTCCCTGATTCTTTCACTAACTCTAGTTGGATCAGGCACTAAACATTTATTCAGCACTCACTGGGCTGGAGATACAAAGCAATATAAAAAGACACTTCCTAATCTTAGGGAGTTCATGGTCTAATCTGGGAGACAACTACAGACAGACTTACTATATATAGGATAAACTGGGATAATCAATAGAGTGAATGTACTACAACTAAAGAGAATCAGAAAAGGCTTCCTGGAGGAACTGGGATCAGCCCTAGTGGAGATTATACAAGAGGTCCCTAAATGAGGTAGACCTTGTTTCTGAAGAAGCCTTGACTTGATGTGCCTGTTTGTTCACATTTCAGACCTCTGATCCAGTCTGTCCTGTGATCCACATGGTGCTTTCTCTACAGAGATCCCTGAACAATCCCTAACTGCCGGCAAGTGAATGCTCCTTAATCCTTGATTTCATCTGTTTGCATCTCTATTATAAGCTCTAATAACTGTGTACTCCCTATAATCATCATCTTCCCCATTACTATCATTATTGTCATTATTGCCTCCATTAAAAACCATGTCCAACTTCTCAGCATGTAACCCTATGATGGGTCCCTCCAAGCTGGAAAGTCTCCTAGTTTGAACCTGGAGACAGACTGTATAACCATCACACAGAGAAAAATGCAAGCTCCTTGCAGGCAGGGACTGTTTTATTTTCATCCGCATCCCCAGCACCTAATACAGTACCTGGCTCATAGTGGGTGTCAAATAAATGCTTATTTAATGAATGAATGTCACCCAAGGACTAACAGTCTAACTAAATGCAGAGTGCCTTGAGAGGTTTTGGTTTTGATTTTTAACAATGGCAATTTATGAAGAGCTATACAGGAAGATATCAAGATAATTTAATTAATTTAAAATATTTTATTTTCCCCCAAACATGAGGATTTTTGATTTCCACTGATGAGTAGAGTTCCCCCATGCCAAAAAAATCACTGATCTTTTCTTGTGATGGAAAATGCCATCCACTTCCAGAGGAAAAAACTATGAAATTTGAATGCAAACCAAAATAAACTACTTTCACTTTTTAAAACTTGTTTTATGCTTTTTGTCCTTTTTCTCATGGTTTTTCTTTCCTTTAGTTCTGATTCTTTGTTAACAAGCAGGACTAATATGGAAATAGGTTAAACATGATTGCACATGTATAAACTATATCATATATATATGTACATATATATATATTTAGTGAGTAATCACTCACTATCATGGGCATGGGGCAGGGAAGAGAGAGGCTAAAAATGTGGAACTCAAAATCTTACTAAAAAACAATGTTGGAAACTATATGTAATTAGAAAAACTAAAATATAAAAAGAATCAGATCTTTTGAACTGAGTATTATTATCATAAGAGGCATAGCATAGAATATAGAAAGTCTTAGAGGTAAATTAATTCAAGACTTCATTTTATAGATCTGAGGAAACAGGTCCTTAAAAGTTGGGCAACTTGCTCAAGGTAACACAGGTAGTAATTAGCAGGACAGGATTTGAACTTCTGACATACAATTTATCAATGTCATGGAAATCAAGTATCTTTTTTCAGAATGGAAATTTTTTATTAGTAAAAATTCTCACCTACTCTCTCCAAAATGGATGTGGATAGTCACCAAATAGAGATCTACAGCAAAATGTGTAAACATTAGCACTGTGCACAGAAAACATTCCTGTTTCAGAGACAGAGTCCACTATGATGTAGCCCTTAGTACACAACTGGCCCCATAATGGGAATTCCAATGGAATGTCAGCAGCAAGTTCTCAGGACTAACCAGACAATGCTTCTTGTAGTACTCTCCATGAAAATGAATTGATACCATCCCACCTACAAGACTTCTCTTTCTAGGTATTTTTCTGTTCCCAAGAAACATTGTTGTTTTGTTGACTCTCTATGACTCCATTTGGCAAAGATATTGGAATGGTTTGTCCTTTCCTTCTCTGGGTTCATTTTATAGATGAGGAGACTGAAGCAATCAGGGTTAAATGATTTACCCAGGGTCTCACAGTTAGTTAAGTGTCTGAGATTCAGGAAAATGAGTCTTCCCAATTCCAGCCTGGCACTTTATCCACCATGCTACCTAGCTGTCCCAGGAAACATTAGCTACTAAGATTGATTTCTGCATTTTCAAAGACTTTCAGAACTAGTGTATCAAGAATTAATGTTTTTTCTGTCATATTGTAATATCAGGGGAGTGCTTGACTTCTTCATCTATCCCTCTATGTTAGATGCTATTGAAAGCAGCCTTAGCTAATTTTAATATCCCAACCAAACTGACCACAGAGTAATCTCTAGGGGATAAGATAGAATTGGAGGTAGAGGGAAGAGTAGGGGCGGGGGATAGAAGGAAAAGTAGAAATGTCTTGTAGAGCTCTATACTCATAGGAAATTCAGACCCAGGTGTGGGAAACACACCATTCAGAAGCTGGCAGAAAAAAGACATTGAACAAGATTCGGGGAAGCAATGGTATTCAGTCTGCATCCAGCCTGTTTTTCAAGGTAGCCATGTTGGACTTTCATTGCTGACTACTGGGCAAACTGTTGTATGAAGCTGGAGATGGAAATAACAACAAAGGAATAACCTTCATCTTTTGAGTATTAGTGTTTTCAGTGACTCCACAACAGAGCATCTCTGAAACATATCATCCCCTTCATCTGCTAAACTGAGTTCAGGGAGAGGTTTTTCCTCTGGAAAAAGAGGTAGTGATCCTACTTTCTGCTTTTTGTAGAGAACTACAGGAGGTATGATGGATGCCACCTCCTGAGAGTTATGGGATGCCTATTTGAGAGTTCTACTTGATGCAATATAAGCACCTATACTTATACAGATCTCTGGGGAAGATTTGCTAACTCATTGGCAAGTGTTGGTATTTTCTGTTTGCTCTCATAAGAATTCTACTTCTTTTCTTCAACATAAAAATAAATCTTTTATTCTCTGAGCATTGTGAACTGTGTGCTTGCAAGGGGGATCAATGACCACACATTGGGTGGGTACCATATAGTGAAGTTCTCTAATCTGCCAAGGGTGTGAGAAATCTCCCAAAGTGTAAAAATGGTAGCTCACATAGATAGCACTTTAACATTTTCAAAACACTCTCCTCACAATAACCATATGAGATGGAAATTATAAAGATTATTCTTACCATTCTTGAGGGTCAGGGAAATGTTATGATTTGTCCATGGTGATACAGCTAGTTGGTGTTAGAGGCACAATTCAAACCCATATCAGCATTCATTCTGTTCCACCATGATTTCTCTTTTCAATGTGATGCCACCTCCACCTTGTTCTTCTATTATATACACTTGACTTTCCACCTTATGGATTCAAATGGCCAAAACCTTCACTCTCAGACTCTCCATTAATAACATATGCTTAAAATAGAAACAAATTGCTTTGAGGGGTGGGAATTAAAGTAACTTGTGGGGATAAAGGAAATTCTCCCATGAACAAGTGATATCTGAATTATGAGTTGAAGGGGTTTAAAGGGGGAAGCAGGGTGAATGGTACATTTCAAGTATGGGAGACAAAACAAACAAGGACCACAGGCCATGTTTGTCCTTGTTCAGTTTGTCTCCCACACTTGGCCATGTTCAGGGCAAAGAAAGGAAGGAAGGAGGAAAGGAGGGAGAGAAAGAAGGAGGGAGAAAGAAAGGAGGGAAGAAAGGAAGAAAGGAAGGGAAGAGGGAACAGAAAGGGGAAAAGGAAAAAGAAGGAATGTGGGAAAAAAGGATTGTGGAGAGCAGACCAAGAAGCCTAAACTTTCCTCAATCAGCAATCAGAAACCACAGAAGGGTAGAAAAGGAGAAGTGGCACAATCAGGGCAAAGCAGAAAAGACCATTATGACAGAGTATGAAGAATGAATTAGAACAGGAAGAAAGTACTGGTGGGAAGTCCTATTGAGAAGATATAGTAGTTCATGATGATGGAGATGTGGGCCCATATTTCAATCTTTGGTTATCTTCTAAAGAGTTCATATCAGCTGACTTTAGGCATGTTATATGTGTATACTGTTCTACATGTGAAAAAGGGTTAGACATTTTGCTTGACTCCAACCCTTCTCTTCTCCAGGTTAAATACTCCCAGTTTCTTCAATCATAACTATTCCTTGTATGATCTAGTGTCCATTATTTTTTACCATCTTGGTCACCCTCCTCTGCATTCAAATTTGCCTATGTCCTTTCTAAAATATAGCACCTGGCACTCACCAAGACCAAAGATTTCAAAACTTAAAGGAACCTTAAAATCCATCAAATCCAAACAACTCACCCCCATTTTGCAGAGAAGGAAACCAATAATAGATAACTTTGCCAAGGTAACTTAACTAGTAATTGTTTGTAAGAATGGAACCCAACTGCTCCTCTGCCATTCTATATACTTTCTATTATTATTATAGCTTAAAATTACACTAAATTAGCTCCACCCCCCCCTAGAATACTACTCAGTTTTATACAGTAAGTTTTGGGGGTTGGGTTTTTTTTTTGCCTTTGGAATGTCATATTCCAACAACTACTCTGCCAGGCACTGTGCTAAGCGCTGGGGATACAAAGAAAGGCAAACATCCAAAATTCAAAATCAATGCTTAGTCTCAAGGAGTTCACAGTCTAGGGGGTGACAACAACATGCAAACAGATATCTACAAACAAGATGATACATATGGAATAAATTGGAAATAATCAAGAGTGGAAAGGCTCTAGAATTAAGAAGGATTGGAAAAGGCTACTTGCAGAAGATGGGATTTTTTCTGGACCTTGGCAACTGGGGAATTCAGGAGGTAGTGAAAATGTAGGTCAGGGAATTGTCACAGTTGAGGTCTAGAGCACAACACTGTCCCAGGTGGGTTGGTGTCACTCAGATGAATGCAAAAATTCTTCTGACAGGGGTGGCTAGGTGTCGTAGTGGATAAAGCACCGGCCCTGGAGTCAGGAGTACCTGGGTTCAAATCCAGTCTCAGACACTTAATAATTACCTAGCTGTGTGGCCTTGGGCAAGCCACTTAACCCCGTTTGCCTTACAAAAAAAACCTAAAAAAAAAATTCTTCTGACAGAATCAATATAAATGGCATCATCCTGATTGCCCTTAATATTTGAAAACCATAGGCAAGAAATTTCACACCCCCCCCCCCAGTGGCTTTAATGGCAGGAAAGCAGAAAAACTCGAAGGTCCATGTGTTCCTCAGCTTCAAAAAAATCCACAATGTTGCTGCCCCAAAAGATAATGAAGAATCTCAAATTGTCCTTGAAGATGACTGATGACCAAATAAGTTGCACAGCTGCAGAATTTAATTATGTCAAAAATGAGTCCAAACACACTACCTGGAACCAAAGTTAAACTCTTGGGCATTATTGATATAAAAAATGGATTCCTGTTTTTGAATGACTCAAACACTGTAGTCCTTGAAGGTAAGAGTTTCAGAGAAGCTTGTCAAACACAAGCAAGATTGAAACAGAAGGTGGCAACCTCCTTCTGTATCCTTCAGACAGGGGTGTGTGTCTCATGTCCAAGTGGATAGCAGAGAACTTGATGGGAGAAAGACATTGCAGGTGACAGCTCCTGCCAAACCTCCAGGTGATAATGATGAGTTTGAAAAGCAGAGAATAGCTGCTATTGCAGGAGTTTCAAAGAACAAAGACCAAGACACTTGGAGGAAGTGGTGGTTATGCTAGAAGTAATCTCAACATGAGTACCAAGGGAATCAAAATAGGGAAGTTTTCCAGAAAGAAAAGAAAACAAAGCCTGAAGGAAAAATATGAAGGCATATATCCTGAGTTGATTGATAAAAAAAGGCTCTGAAGCATATAACAGAATTGGTCTTCTAAAAAGAAGCATTTAGGCATGCCCTTGTTGATAATAGCAATAACTTAAAAGTAGCATTAAATGTCCTTCTCAACAGCAAAAAAGCAGAAACTTATTTTGGGTCCACCAACGAGAGGAAAAGAGGAAGTTGTGAAGATGAAGAGGAATTAGGAAATTCCAGGTCATCAGCACCCAGCATATTATTTGATTTCTTGGATTCAAAAATAGGGTCTTTAAATATGGAAGAATCCAAATCACAGTCTTAGTCTCTTCTTCAGGGGTAACACAGACTGTTGAATAATGAACAAAATGGAATGAAAGATTATAATAAACCAAGATATCATCCTTAAAATGATACCAGATAGGGGGTGGCTAGGTGTCGTAGTGGATAAAGCACCGGCCCTGGAGTCAGGAGTACCTGGGTTCAAATCCAGTCTCAGACACTTAACAATTACCTAGCTGTGTGGCCTTGGGCAAGCCACTTAACCCAATTTGCCTTGCAAAAACCTAAAAAAAAAAAAAAAGATACCAGACAACCACAGAATGAAAAAGCTCCTCATTTTCAAAGGGACACTCCAAATTCAAGACACATTTTAGAGAATAGTGAATTATCAGGTGCAGAGGTCTTAAAAGACAGAACTCTTTTGTGGTACTTGAAGTATAAACCAAAGAAAGAGCTGTGTGATACAACTTATGCCAGAAATGACAGAATTAAGGATACTACATAGTCTTCATCTTCTCACCAGAATAGTGGTATTTTTTTTTAAAAAAAGATATATCACTCTATAGAAAATAAAACAGGCCAAGGTCCATCTACTTGGAGGTAAAAGAAAACCCACTTTCTCAAGAAACTATAGACCATAATAATCAAAAGCTGGGAAAAGGGAAAACCAAATCTCAAACCTCAATCAGTCATATGAAAGGAAAAACATGAACAATAAGTAAGGTATGAAAAATGAGAAACATTTTAGTATGAATACTGATTACTCCATTCTGTTAGAACTAATGGCTTCAATAGTATGTCAAATAGAGAGGTTAAAGTTTCAAATAAAGAAAGACAAGTTGGACCTATTAAATCTACTTTTGATTATAAGGCGTTTTTTGATACAAGTGGGCCCATAAAGAGGTTTGGACCAATCAAACCAGAAAAAAATATTGGAACCTTCTCTTCCTGTGCAATGTAGAATATGAAAACCAGGAAATGGCACTTTATTGAGAAGACAAGTTTTGCCAGGTAGAAAATGAAGCGCTTCAGTCTTCTGGAATGCTGTTAAATTGTTAAATTCAGTGATTATGGAAACTATGAAATGGTACTTCTAATCACCATCAAGCTCATTCACGAAGAAACATGGAAAGAAGATATCTATGATGAAACACTAAAGTTCCAAAGAGGAAGATATGACCAGCTCAGGCTGATTAACAAGGCCAATCCAGCAATTTTACCAGCTTCCCCAGACTAGAAACTGAGCAGATAGAAATAACAGTTTCCAACCAAAGGAGCTATTGACTAAACCATCCTGGTCAAGACTTGATGATTGATCTTTTTTTTTTTGGTTTGTTTTTTTTTTTTAGGTTGTTGTTTTTGGGTTGGGTTTTTTTTGCAATGCAATGGGGTTAAGTGGCTTGCCCAAGGCCACACAGCTAGATAATTATTAAGTGTCTGAGGTCGAATTTGAACTCAGGTCCTCCTGACTCCAGGACCAGTGCTCTATCCACTGTGCCACCTAGCTGCCCTGATGATTGACCTTTAGCTTTCCCTTCAGAATAAAATGCAGAAGTGGAGGATGTTACTATCTGAAGTAAGATGGAGTTGATTGAAGAAAAAAATAGTCATTTGATCCACACAAAACTTGGGAAAATATTCTGAATTACAATAAAACAAATCTTTTTATCTATAAAACAATGCAATGTGTTATTTCTACTTTCAATAAAACCAGTGTACTGATATCAAAAAAGAGAGAAAAGAAAATGTAAGTCAGGACATGAATGTCTCAACAGAAATAGTAAAGTTTAAACAAGGAAAAGATCATCTTTTATTTTGTCAATACTGAGTCTAAGATGTTGATAGAACATTTAGAGAGAAAGGTACATCAGAAAGTTGGGGATTTGGTATTATAACTCAGAAGCAAATCAATGCTGAACATATAGATTTAAATCATCCTTGTAGATCAGGGATTCTTTTCATTTTTTCTACAATTTTTTATTTGTTTTTCCAAATACATGCAATGGTAGTTTTACCAATCTGTTTTTTTGCAAAGTTTTGAGTTTCACATTTTCTTCCTCCCTTCCTTCTCTCTCCCCTTCCCCTGACAAAAAGCAATCCCTAACCATGATAAACAATAGATCCTTATTGATCATCTTGTGAGGGAAGAATCAAATTCAAACAGAAGAAAGAAAACAGAGAGGGGAAAATGATATAATACATAAGAAAACTTTTTTAAATTGAGAATAATAAGCTTTGGTCTTCATTTAAACTCCACAGTTCCTTGTTTGGATATGGATATGGTAATTTCCATCATAAGTCATTTAAAATTATCTTTGATTATTGTACTACTAAAATGAACAAGTCCATCATAGTTGATCATCATCCCATGTTGCTGTTAGTAGGTATAATGTTCTTCTGGCTCTGTTCATTTCACTCCGTATCAATTCACGCAAGTCTTTCCAGGCTTTTCTGAAATCCCATCCTTCATGATTTCTTCTAGAACAAGTATTCCATCACATATATACACAATAATTTGTTCAGCCATTCCCACTTATGGGCATCACCTCAATTTCCAATTCTTTCCCACTACAAAAAGAGCTCCTATGAATATTTTTGTACATTTGGAATTTTTACCCTTTTTAATGTAGATCAGTGGTTCTTAATCTGAGGGTCACGGACCTTACCAAAGGATCCCTGGTTAGATTTTAGGAGATGAATGAACTTGAATTGGGGGGGTCAGTATATTTTTGTTGTTCAGTATTGTCCAAATTTCTGTGTTCCCTTTTTGAGTTTTCTTGGCAAAGATACTGGAGTGGTTTGTCAAATCTTTCTCCAGTCCATTTTAGAGATGAGGAAACTGAGGCAAGTAGAGTTGCTCAGGGTCACACAGCTAGTAAGGGTCTGAGATCAGATTAGTACTCAAGTCTTCTTGATTTCAGAACTGGTGCTTTTCACCTAACTACTTTTGGGTTGGGGAGAGCCCACAATTACATCTTTACTTTCACTAACAAGTCAAAAAGTAAACAAACATTTATAAAGTACTTACTATTCCTCAAGCATTATGCTAATGGGGACGGCTAGGTGGCAGTGGATAAAGCACCGGCCCTGGAGTCAGGAGTACCTGGATTCAAATCCAGTCTCAGACACTTAATAATTACCTAGCTGTGTGGCCTTGGGCAAGCCACTTAACCCCATTTGCTTTGCCAAAAACCTAAAGTTGTATGATTACTTTCGATTTTTTAAAACCTGACATTACTTTTTTTGGAAGCATCAGTATGTAGGGGCAGCTAGGTGGCGCAGTGGATAGAGCACTGGCCCTGGAGTCAGGAGTCCCTGAGTTCAAATCCAGCCTCAGACACTTAATAATTACCTAGCTGTGTGGCCTTGGGCAAACCACTTAACCCCATTTGCCTTGCAAAAAACCTAAAAAAAAAGAAAAAGAAAAAAAGCATTATGCTAAGCACCTGACAAAATCAAAAATAGTCTCTGCCCTCACATTCTAAGGAAGGAGATAGCATGCAGAGAAGACAATAAGTAAGATGAAGAGGGAGACCATTCTAGGCATGGGGGAGAGCCTAGAGTCAGGAGGGAGGAACAGCAAAGAAAATGTTCACTCAATAGTAGAGGACATGTAGTTCAGTCATTTTTCAGTTATGCTTAACTCTCCATGACCCTATTTGGAGTTAACTTGGCAAAGATGCTGGAAATATTTGCCATTTTTTTCTCCAGCTCATTTTATAAGAGAGGGAAGAGGGAACTGAGGCAAACAGGGTTGAGTGGCTTGCTGAGGGTTACACATCTACCAAGTGTCTGAGGCCACATTTGATACAGGTCTACCCACTCTCCATTGTGCCACCAGTTGTCATGAGGCTTGGGAATAAGAAAGGAGAATATGAATAAATGAAAGGATTGTACATCAGAATGTAGGAATAGGCAAAATAGATTACAGTTGAGATTTTCAAAGTTTTGATCTTGGAGGTGTGCAAATTCCAAAAAATGGAGAATTTCAAGGTGAAGCAGAGCACAGGAAATGACTTTGTTGAATTTGAAGATCACACCCTTTGGGTCAGAAAGGAGTAATGCCATCCAAGGGTAATGAGTACAGTCTTAGCCACTCTTTGGACATATTACAGAATACCTGGAGCCAGGTTGCTAAACCACTCCCCAAACCCCACCCTTGACCAAACTACTATGGAAATGCATTTAAGCAAGGTCTTCCAGATCTCTCTCTCTTTCTTCCCTCTTTTTCACTTTGCAAGATGGCCACTTTTTTTCACTAAGTTAGAACCATATACTACCAGCCTATGCCACTGGAGACATATGGCCTCTCTATATATAGCCCTTCTCACTCCATTCTAAGCCCAGCCAGCTCTAATGACTGCTTTCCTTTCTCTTTTTCCCTCAGGCACTTTCGTCCAGACCTTTGTTATTGACCCTGTCCTCAAGCAGCTTACTGTCTCTCCAGGAAAAAAAAAGTTTTAATCTGTGAAATAAAGGTTTATGAAATAAAATTGTAGTTTTTCTACCTCCAGGACTAGTGTGAGTTTTTCAACTTTAAGAACTCTCATTTTTATAACAGCATCACCAATTTCTCCCAAATCAAAGGCTCAATCACCATGCCAGTCTGGACTGCTAGGGGATGGAAAAAGTCAGGGGATGAAGTAGGATGAGAAATGGGTTGCTAGAGGAATCATTGACTTTCCTAAGGATAATTAAAGGAGATAAGGGTAAGAGGAAGACCATGAATCAAACTGGAAGATTAAGAGGAAGGCTGGCAGATGATCAACAAATGTGGGGTAACAGTGGCACAATGGAATTAAATTGACTTAAAAAAAAAAGAAAGGTCATTGAAAGAGGTTTTGAAGAAAAGATTTGGAATCAGCAGTGGGGAGCAGGGTAGGACAATAGTCATCCATCTTCCTTAGTACTGAAATTCAGGGGCGGTGGTTGGTTCTTGTCCTTTGTTATAGAAGAAGACCAAAATGACATCACTATGTCTAAGACAAATTACACTGTGTCTGACTTGGCTGATCAGACCAATACGAGCTCTGAATGCTCTGCCACAAGTTGGGCCCAAATTGCCAATGTGAACACCTGGAGTGGGTCCTCTAAAGGGTGGGAGAGGCCTCCAATGGAGAATATTGCACAAGCTATGGTATCCTAAAAGGAAAGTCAAACATCTATTAAAATGAGAAGATATGAGAGACCCTTAAATGTCCTGAAATCTGACCACTTTCATTTTACAGATGGGGAAATGAAAGCCCAAAGAAATTAGACTCAAAGTAATTCATACTAAGTAGAAAAGATAGGATTTGAATCCAATTCCTCTGACTCCTCCCACTGAATCTCTGTCTCCCTTAGTGGTCTTTGATTTGCTTCTGGGTCCAGACCTACTAATTAGGTCATTCTTCTGTTGAGTTGTTTCAATTGTGATCCTATTTTGGGATTTTCAGGCAAAAACAAGGGGGTGATTTGCCATTTTTTTCTCCAACTCATTTTACTGATGAGATACTGACCAAACAGGGTTAAGTGACTTGCCCAGGGTCACACAACTAATAAGAGTCTAATGCTAGGATTTAAAATCCTAAGACCCAATGCAGGGCTAACAAAATCTCTCTGGATTTGGGCATCCAACAAGTCCCTCCCAGCTCCACATAAACTGCCCTTTGGATCAGCCATGCCTTCATTTTAGGTAGAGATAAAAGCTGAGTTCTTTTTATTTACATGTCTGTGTTTTTCGCTTGTGGAGGTATATGTTTAGGCTTGTGATGTTCCCTTGTCTCTCAGCTCCTCCCAGCCCTGAGCCAGCACCTACGCAGTGAAATATGAGATGCTCCACCTGTCACAATGCCTGAAATTCCAGCATTACAGCCTCATTTGGTTGGATCTTGCCAGTCTTATGTGAATGTGGCAATTCCTCAGGGAAGGGGAGCCAAGATTCACTCTCACTCTGGTGGTGCCTAGGCACAAGCAGTGAGGGAAAACTCCCAACATCATCCACTTTAAGGGTCACCTGGTCTCTGAGGAATGGTGGAATCTTTGGGGAGCTCTGAGCTAGACAAGGGGGCAAGGCTCGGGGGGCCAGGAGGAGGAGGGGAGGGGGAACCCTCAGTACCCCCTGGGGCACAGGGGGGAATAAAGGGAGAGGTGGGGGCTGAATGGGTGGCACCCTTATTTTTTCTGCATTCTCTCCAGTTTCTTGGCAAATGAGGATTAGGCTTGCTTCCTGCCTCCTGGGGCTGCAGTATAAATGAGGCTATTTTTAGAGCTGCAGAAGAACTGGCTCCCAGGGAATGAATTCAGTGAGCTAGGAATGTTTCTAAACCCCAGGAGGAAGGAGGGGCCAGGGAAAGAGAACCCAAGTGAAGCTAGAGTTCTGAAGAGATTTTTTTTTCTTATTAGCATTATCTGTGTGACCTTGGGCAAGTCTCTGCCACCTATTGGTGCCAGCTTCCTCTGTTATCGGAGTCAATAGTGCCTTGGACAATCTTCATAATCGACTCCAACTCTATGATCTATGTGCCACTTCCTCCATGAAGTTTTCCCTGATTATTCAATCTTTCTGACTTATTGCCTTGATTTTCATCTCCTTAAGGAGATACCCCTTCTTACACCCTACAGCACCCCCCCCACACACACACACTAAAAATTGTTTCTATTTTATTTTTCTGCTTCTTTCTTGATCTTTGCTAACTTTCACATTTCTTTTCTTGTCTCCCTGCCAGGCTCCCACCTTTATATACCCCCCCCACACACACACACACACTCTTTTTTCTCAGCTTTTACACTCTTCCTTTCTCTCTCCTTCCTTCCCCAGTCTTCGTTTCCTTTTGGACATTTTCCCACCACCCTCCTGTTTCTGCCACCCTGGTCATGGTCAAGAAACTAAAAGAAAATCAGGAAATTTGGATTGTGTGTTGTAGGCAGAGTAAGTCTATCATCTAGAGCTAGTTAAGTGAATTCCAGTCCCTCTGACCCTTATTCCCTTTCTCTTTAGATTAGACCAAATGCTTTCCAAGGTCATTTCAGTCCTGGCAATCTGGAATTCTTTATAAGAAGAGAATTTCTGGGTCGACTAGGTGGATAGAGCACCAGCCCTGGAGTCAGGAGTACCTGAGTTCAAATCCGGTCTCAGATACTTAATAATTACCTAGCTGTGTGGCCTTGGGCAAGTCGTTTAACCCCATTGCTTTGGGGGGGAAAAAAGAGAGAGAGAGAGAGAGAGAGAGAGAGAGAGAGAGAGAGAGAGAGAGAGAATTTCTTTGAAAGCAAGAAACATTTCACCTGCTTTGCACCTAGTTGATGCTTCAAAATGTTTATGGATCACTGAATTATTCAAATGACCCAAGCATTTTTAAAGCATCTATCCTGTTGTAGCTTGCCTTGTCTGCATCTGTTTTCATGTTGTCTCCCCCCACCCCCCACCCCGTAGATGATTGTAAGCTCCTTGAAGACTGGGACTACCTTTTGCTTCTTTTTATATCTACAGCATATAATAGATTGGATGATTGAGTGACTGATTGAATTATTGATTTTCTATGTGACAGTACTGGGATATAAAAAAAAGACAAACCCATAAAAATAGTACCTGTCAGTAACTTTATATATTAATAGAGAAAATAAACAAATAAATAAGTACATACATGATTCAAGTAAGACAGGTCCCAGTTGATATAGGACTTGATATAGGACTCTCCTTATTGGTAAAGATCAATGTCCTCAAGCAAGTGGACTGTGATCTTTACCTGTGGCTCCAGCAGGAAAGAGAGACTGTCTGACCAGTCTGACAAAGCTAATCAAAGGAGGCTCCTCATGTGGCCATGAGGGTCACAGGGTGCTCCCAAGTCCTAGGTGAACTGGGCATGCTCCAAAGGCTCCAAATATAAAGGAGAAGATAGCTATTACTGTTGTTGTCTGTCCTTCTTTCTGAAGGTGATGTCAGAAAGGTGATATCAGAAAGGTGATATCATGATTTGCAAATGAATTAGATTTAAGTGAGGCAGGGCTGGGCAAAGTCACCAGTCTTACTCTCTCTTCCTGAGTCACTTGAATTCAATGGTAAAATATAGATCAGGAAGATGGTCCCAGATACAGTGGACGACCTTGGTCTTTTTAAGCTAAAGTCTTTCCCAGGTCTCAATTTGTTTGAGGCAACATTCATGCATTGATTAAAGCTGGTTAAGAATTTAGGTAAAGGGGGAAGCTAGGTGGCAGCTAGGTGGTGCAGTGGATAGAGCAACAGCCCTGGAGTCAGGAATACCTGAGTTCAAGTTTGGCCTCAGACACTAAATAATTACCTAGCTGTGTGACCTTGGACAAGCCACTTAACCCTATTTGCCTTGCAAAAATCTAAAAAGAACAAAATCAATTTGGGAGGGAAAACCCTCAGGATTTCTGACTAAAACAATTGCTATTTACACTCTTTCTGAGTCAATCAGGGTCCAAACAAGTGACTTTTGGGTTGGGGAGTATCATTGAGAGCCAGAGTGATTTGGGTTTAAGGTATGGTCCTTAGAAAGAAATCTAGCCCTTAAACCCCAAGATATCTTTTGGTGTCAGCAAGCAAAATTTATATTCCTTTGGGCAGTGCACTCACAGGTAAAAGTTTGTCTGATTCCTGATGTGGACAGAGAGGAAGAGGAGGAGGGAAAGAGGGAAAGAAGGAGGGAAGATAAAAAGGAAGGGAGGAAGGAAAGATGAAAGGAAGATAAGCATAAAGCAAAAAACTCAAGTGGCTAGGGATGGGGGGAGGGAAATGGGGAGACTGAGCCAAGTCTTTAAAAAGTAGTATCTGAGCTAAGTCTTTTTTTTGGTTGTTGTTTTTTTTGCAAGGCAAATTGCATTAAGTGACTTGCCCAAGGCCACACAGCTAGGTAATCATTTAAGTGTCTGAGGTCAAATTTGAACTCAGGTACTCCTGACACCAGAGCCAGTGCTCTATCCACTGTGCCACCTAGCTGCCCCCTGAGCTAAATCTTGAAAGAAGTCAGAGATGTCAAAAAATAGAGGTGAAGAGAAAGACCATTCCAGGTATGAACATGCAAATGCAGTCAGGTGTGACAACCAGCAGCCTGTCCTAGGATTGTAGAGAAAAGATGAAAAAAATATCTATCAGAGTAGAAAATATTCCACAGGAAAAAAAAAGACCTTCCATTCTTCCTTCCTTTTGTTGGAGACCCTATCCAACCCTGTCCACAATTCTTCCTTTACTCTTTTCTTTCCAAAACCAGATTAAAAACAATGAATCTCCTCCATCTACTCTTGTCCCTAACTTCAATTTCCTTTAGGTAAAGTTTACCTCTAGCCTGGAGGTCAACTGGTCTCTCATATAAAGGAGATTCCTAAATCTTCCCTCTATTCCACCCCAAACTTCTGTTGAAATGGTACCTTAGGAGGCTTAGGGACAGGGGCACCCTGGATTTGGAGATGCCTTGACATTGAGGGTGTGACCCAGGGCAAGTCATTTAGCTTCCATGGGGTTGTTTCCTGTTCTTTCAAATAATAGTTAACATTTATATAGGCTCGATATGTACCAGCACTGTGTGTGCTAAATACTTTTCGATGACTATTTCATATGATCCTATAACAACCATGGCAAGTAGCTACTATTATTATCATCCCCATTTTATAGATGAGGAAACTGAGACCATCAGAGAAGAACTAACTTGACCAAGGTCACAGTTAGAATCTGAGACTGCATTTGAACTCGTCTTCCTGACTCTAAGTTCAGTTCTCTCCCCACTGCACCCCAAATAAAGGGAGTAGTAATAAATGACTTCTAAAGCTCCTTCTAGCTCTGAATCCTCTAGATTTCCCCTGCTGGTCTCTCTCCAGTCAGAGCTGACAGAAGGCTGAGAGGGCCTCTGTTGGGGAATAGAGGAATCCTACAGGAAAGGCTGACTCCAGGTTCCTCTAAGTAAGATTTGCCCCCTCCCCTACTCAGGCATCTGGTTTCTATACCATCCCATATCACAATCCCTAGAGGCAATGTCTACTCCTTGGGACTGGCCCCCAGCCTCTCTCCTCCCCAGATCAGCACCCTCAGGACAGTCAAGGGGATCCTGTTTCCTCATCAGAAATAATGCACATACCTCTCTCCCAGACTAGTGCTGTTGTTAATTAGACCCTAAGGACCCCGCCTCTGTGTCCCAGAGCAGTTTGGGGTAAAAGGTTGTCTGTCAGCAGCTGTTCAAAGGAAACCGGGAATGAGGGGAGAATGAATTGGAAACTCTAGGAGTTGGCTTGGGCTTTCTGCCACTACCTGGGGTCCTGGGGAGGCAATTCGAGGCAGGTTCCCAGAATTGGACTTCTAGTCAGGCTTGCAACAGTTAGTTCAGCCAGAGATAATGTAGAAAAATATTTAACAACCAGATCTCAAAAATATCCAAAAAAACAAAAACCACCCACAATAGACTTTCCATTACTTTTCCCCATCATTTTATTAAGTCTGGATAATCAACAAAACAAAAATATGACCTTTCATTTGTAGTGTTCACTGACTTCCAAAATGTAAATGCTCATATTGGAAATTTAACCATCAGTTCAACAGTTATGTTTATTTATTTTTTTTTTGCAAGATTTTGAAACTAGTGTCTCTTGCAGCTTCTTCCCCAGTCATTAGTAGTAGCTTTTTGTGGGCTTTCAGAAGATGTTTTTAAAAGTCTCTGGGAAACTGGAGCAGCAAGGGAAGAACATAGGCATCTAACCCCTTCTGTTTATCAAAAGGTCAGGGAATGCTTGGGTTTACACATCACCAGTTCAAACTAATTCCAGTGTTTTCCTAATTAAATCCTCTACACAAATCTGCAGAGCTTAGCCCCAGGAAGGAAAATGGAGGAGCTGGAAGGGGGAAGAAGGAAGACTGTAATTTCTCTGTTAGGGAGCAGGTTATGGGTTATCCCTGACTCTTACCCTTGCCTGATTTCTTATCTATGGGATCTTCCCTCATTCCCCATTACTTCCCATCCCAGATCCCAAACGTGAACAAGGTCACTACACCCAAAGTACCCCACCCCCTAGCCCAGGCTTCTAACTCCAAACTCTTTTCCTTTCTCTTATCTCCTTTAACAAGTTCCCATTCTGTTTCTCCATTAACAGCTTCACTCTTGACCCAACATGATTTGGAGGTTACCCCAGAATCTGAGAGCCAGAAGAGATGATGTCAGAAACCACCTGGTTCAACCCGTCCCTAAACAAGAATCCTTGTATCTGAAATGTATCCAGGGAGTGATCACCGAGCCTAAGCTTGAAGGGAAGGCAGTCATTTCCACTTTGGGATGGCCCTTCTAACTTTTCCTTATGCCAAACTTAAATCTGCCTCCCTATATCTTCTACCCTTTGCTCTTTAGTCCTGTGCACTGGAGCCAAGAACAAGGCTTATCTCTCCTTGTACTGTGACAAGCCTTTAAGGACTAGAAAAATGGGCAGGTGATTATCCTGGTTCTGCCTCCTCCTACCTCACCCTGGGCAAGTCACATCATGTCATCTCTGTTTTCACATCTGCGGTGTGGTGAAGAAGGGGCCCTCTGGAAAACCCCCAAATCCTCTCTCATCCACCTCTTATTTTCCCCAGTCAGAGAAATGAGAGACAATTTGGGAGAGATTGAGGGGATCCTCCCAAACCTCTAGACTTATGGGAGGCAGATGACTCATTTTCAAGGAAGGAGGGAGGGAGGAAAGGGAGAAGGGGGGGGGGGGAAGAAGGGAAGCAAGGAAGGGAAAAGAAGGAGGAAAGGAAAGGGATAGAGTGAATAAGGGAAGGAAACTAACATTTATTAAGCCCCTACTGTTTACCAGGACCTGTTCTAAGCACCTTACAAAAATCTCATTTGATCCTCACAATAACCCTGAGAGGTAGGTGCTATTATTATTATTCCCATTTTATAATGGAGGAAACTGAGGCAGAAAGATTAAATGACTTGTCCAGGATCACGCAACAAATATGTATATGAGGCTGGATTTGAATTCCAGTCTTACCGACTCCTATGTTACCTAACTGCCAAATAGAGAAAGATTGACTTAGGAGAGAGAAAAATTTCCTCTATCCCCTGGGAGGTCTCTGGTGGTCTCCACGCTTTAGGAACTGTGGAGGCTGCATAAAAATGGAGGTCTGGGAACTGTGGGGAAAGAAGGGAGGGATTCTGGAGCAGGCTTTCACTGTTGATCTGCTAATTTGTGCCTACCTCCTGGGAAAGAAAAAAAGTATCTTTTGCTAGAAAACTGAGAAGACCTTCAGGCAAAGAAAACATCAGGTCTGCAGAATAACAGAAAGTGGCCTGTGATCAACAACTTCCCCCTGCTGGGAGCTGTTGAGAACTGAAAGAATTAAGAATTGTAGAGAAAAAAGGACCAAACTCCAGTTGGAGCTGTGGGTATTCAGTGTTTTAGAAGCAGAATTTAGAATTGAGTGAGCCCTTAGCAGTCACCACATTCCAACTCCTCCTTTGTGAAAGAAGAAGAGGACCTGAGCCCAAGAGAAAGACTCAACCAGGGTTACATATCTGGTAAGTGTCTTAGGTAGGATTGGAATCCAGGTCTTCCTGATGCTAAGACAGGTGCTCTAGGAAGTAATAGTCCAGAGTCCTAAGACTTTAACCATTGATGTAGCTTCCTTGTGGTTCTAGTACAAAAATTTAGCTCACAAGAGTTGGGAGCTCCTGCCAGTGACACAACTGTGGCACTTCACTGTGATAGTGGGTGGCAAATCTGTGCCTAAATAAATCAATTTTGTCTCTTTGTTGGTTCTCCTTTGGATGTTCAGGTTAAATAAATCTCTGTTGACTATAAGATAGATAACTAGAGTTTTCTGTTATTCTGGTCCAAAACCTGAACTCCCAGATGTGTCTAAGGAGACCTGGCCTACAATAAGGGTTGTAATATTCTGGATTAGATTAGAATGATGTCCTTGAAGTGGGGGGGGGGGGGGTGAGAGGAGCCCTGAGTGAGCAGAGACCCTTTTTTGACACAGGTCCATTACTCCCTGTGGCCCCTATGGTTCCAGTGGTAGATCTGATGGTCACCTTAGTTTCTCATGAGTCAATTTCCCATTGATCCAAGAATAATGATCTTTGAACATTCAGGACTTAGAGACAGATGTGAATAAATGGTATAAGTTATCATTTGTTGAATTTGTATCACTTATCTCTTAGGGGAGATTGTGACATCCAAACTGACTTGTAATAGGCCTGGACCCTCCCTAGACACCATATTTTGTAGATTGTCTAAGAATTATATTGAATCAACTCCTTGGAACTTAATATGTCATTTAAGAAGTCACTGGATCTTTAGTGGAAGGTGGGGGTGGAAGGACAGTATTTGAAATTCCCCATAACTGTGGAATCAAAATGGAGGAAATGAATAAATGTGCCAAATGCAACCCCCAGAAGACCTGAGTTACCCTCCCCCTATCTAGTGGTCATCAATGTGATGTGTAAATTGATTGAAATGATGAGGAAACAAAGGTTCCAACTTCCAAACATATCAATTTATTGGGGTTTTTTTTTTTGCAAAGCAATGGAGTTAAATGACTTGCCCAAGGTTACACAGCTAGGTAATTGTGTCTAAGGTTGGATTTGAACTCAGGACCTCCTGACACCAGGGCCAGTGCTTTATCCACTGTGCCGCCAAGCTGTCTCCTAAGCATATCGATTTATTAAGCAGTACATGCCAGTTGTCCAACAAATCAGGATCAGGTTCCTTCAGTTTAGCATTGGATTCCAAATCCATCGAGAGACAGATTTTCATGCATGAAAGAATATATATATATATACACCAGGATACAACATCAGGTAATCTGGGATTTTTTGAATTGGGAGGAAGATGAATGAGTTTCAAGAGTTAGGAGGGAGGGGGCAGAGCAAACAAGTACAGTTCCCTGAAATCAGAAAAAATGATGTTTCACTACCTACCTCCCACCAGTGTCTGAATTCAGTGAAAGGAACAAGGAAACATAACTGAGTGACCTGTCAGGGACAATTTTCCAATAAGACATCTGGGTTGCTTGATATATATATAATTGTGAGAAATCTCCTTGCATCAATCTTCAGATCTGACTGGGTTTCTGGTCAGCATAACCTAGTTCCTTAGTTAAGCACTAAACAAATCTGGTCTCTAAGCAACACAGAGAGGTGGTCCAGCCTCCCAGCCAAGCAGGATTATATTCAAACAATGAAATTTAAACAATGATTTCTCACTATTCCCATAATTGAATAAAATTTTCTCACAAGACAGAAATTGGACTAGATCCATAATTGAATAGAAAAGGAATTAACTAGATTCAGATTTGAGTCACAAGATAGAGTCATAGTGGTTCACAAAATTCCTACATCAACTTATTATGAAGAGCCTAGAGGACCAATAATTGGAGATATTGTTTGATTCCTTGCTTTCAAATCAAACAATATCCCCAATTCTTGATCCTCTAGGCTCTTTTCTCAGTAAGTGTGTGTGTGTGGGGCGGGGGTAGTTTAAACTTTCTACCCAGCCACCATAGAAAAAAATGGGTGTCGCTCAGCATAGATTTCTTTTTTTTTTTAGATTTTTCAAGGCAATGGGGTTAAGTGACTTGCCCAAGGCCACATGGCTAGGTAATTATTAAGTGTCTGAGGTTGGATTTGAACATAGATTTCTTTAGTAACAAAGATTAGCTATTTTTTTCCATTGCCAGGGAAGAGGAGGTCTTGGCTAGTGGGTTGGAGATCCTTGAGTGGTTGACGGTACAGGATAATTCCTGGTATTGACCATGGCACAAAAAAATAATTATTTCCTTAGAGGGCAGCTAGGTGGCACAACAGATGGAGTACTGGCCTTGGAGTCAGGAGAATTCAGAGAATTCAGACTCAGATACTTGACACTTACTAGCTGGGTGACCTTGGGCAAGTCACTTAATACTGATTGCTTCACAACCAGGGCCATCTCCAGCTGATCTGATTCATATCTGGCCACTGGACCCAGATGGCTCTGGAGGAGAAAGTGAGACTGATAACTCAGCATAGCACCGCCTTATTCAAATTCAGTTCATGTGCTTGTCATGGCATCACCTCCCTGTTGTCATGATTTTCTTTGAGAATGAAGGACAAACAATAAGAACTTTACCTCAAATGAACCTGACCTTTTTTGAGGATTTGTTTTTGCAAGACAATGGAGTTAAATGACTTGCCCATGATCACACAGCTAAGTATTAAGTGTCTGAGGTCAGATTTGAACTCAGGTCTTCCTGACTCCATTGCACCACCTAGCTGCCCATGAACCTTACCCCTGATGAAAATCAGTGTCTATATCAGACTGTTCTGTGGTCCTGATGCTCGTGGTATTATCCTTCCTCACTGACATCACTTATATCAGGAGAACTCTTATGAACTGTGAAGCTTTAGCATCACTCACCACAGATCATTAACATTCAGGACCTACTCTTTACAAAATGGGAAGGTAAATCCTGAAATTTCTGGAATTCATTCTCCTTCTATTCTGTCACTTCTTCAGGGAGCAGTTATAGTGCTTATTGTCACTTTTGCTGTCTATATTGCTTTAGTTTTATTGTCCTTCTCCAGGAAATCCTATACTAGTCTCATTTCTTCATCCCTGAGATCAGGGTTGTCTAGTAACATCCCTAAGTCTTTTTTTTAAGTGATAGAAGGTCCTCATCCTTTAGGACCTTGTCCCCAAGAGGTGGCACAACTGCCCAACCCAAGCTAGGCTAGTTTCTCCTTAAAAGGTATTGAAATTATCCTCAGTACTTAATTGTTTTCAATAGAAAGGGGGAAGAGAAGCAGGAGGAAGAAAATTCAAAGCTGACAATAAAATAAAATTGAATTTTTAAAAATTGTTTAGGAAATAATAATGATACCTAACATTACAAATAACTCATTGATCCTCACACAACCCCACAAAGTAGGTGCTATTATCTCTCCATTTTACAGAGAGGAAACTGAGACAGAGATTTGAACTCAGATCTTCCTGACTCTAGGTCCAGCCTCTATCTACTGAACTAAGAATTTTAAAGAACTTCTTAATGATTTAAGTACAAAAGCCAGTCCATGAGAAATTTCCATCTTCAAGTTTGACACAAGTATACCACTATGACAAATATAGAGGTGACTGCACCAATGCTTTATCCTTGTTGATCCTTCATGCTATGGTAAATCAAAATCACATCTCCATTTTGTTCAGTGCTAAATGATCATTTTATTCCAATTTTGAATCTAAACCACCGGACTAGACTACATCAGGTCTAATTTTTAACAGTTGATCAATTAGCTTTAAACTGTCATCTTTGGGACAGCTGCCAAAAAACAAAAAGGATGAAAAAGAGGATGTAAAGACATGATGGAACAATTTCCTGGCTGTTCCTTGATAAAGGAAGTTATTTAATGGACTGAAACAGTACAGTCTTCTGTTGTGATGATGACAAAGATTCTACTTGCTTCAATACTTTGATGGATCTGTGATCCAAATTGCAAACCCATCCTCTGTGATTCTCTTTCCATGTCCTTTCATACATCTTCCACTGTAGGGTCCACCCAACATGTCAGGGACCTTCTTCTAAATTGCTCAACATTTATAGGTTATTATAGGCTTAGTGTTAGGTTTGGAGCCAGGAAGACTTGAATTAAAATCTGGTCTCCTTCACATTAGCTTAGATACAGCTTCCATCTGACTCAGTTTCCTCAACTGCAAAATGAAGATAACACCTTTTGTTGTCGTAAGAGTCAAATAAGGTAGTAGTGGTAATGCACTTAGCATAGACTCTGGCACATAGAAGATGCTTAAGAAATGCTCTTTTTTCCTTCTTTCTATGGATACTAATGGAATATGGAGGCTGTCCATCAGTTATCCATCACTCACACTCCACACTCACATCTGATTCATTTTCTCTCATACAGCTTCCTGATGACATCTTTCATGCAACTGTTACTGAGCAGTTCATCATTGCTAATATGTTGTAGCCTTCCCTTATCCAATTTCCTCCTCTCCACTATTCCTTAATCAACTGAACCATGCTTTGAACCTTGTGAATCCTGGTGCTTATAAAAGGAATAAGTGGCTACCCCCAGAGGAAGAAATGTCAAGTGCTGATGATTTCAGCTTATCTAGATGAAGACAATGAAACAAAGAAGTATGAAATACCACTAACTGTACCCAGGCTCTTCATGTAGGGTCATATTTGACCCTGACACAAGGACCAAATAAACTTTAAATAGTTCAGTTTTATCCCTCATACATGGGGATGGTCAAACCCTGAGTAAGGTTCGAATAGTTATCTAGTCAAATTCAGACTCCTTTGCTTGGCATTCAAAGCCATCCAGAATATGGTACCGCCCTAAGTTTTACTTTCTCCTCTAGGAAGCCTTTCTTGGGGAACAGAACCAAGAGAATATTGTACATATAAACAACAACATTGTGAGTTGATCGACCATGATGGAAGCTGCTCCTCTCAGTAGCTCAGAGATCAAGTACAACCTGTTATGGACAGTGCTGTCCACATCCAGAGGGACAAAACAAAACAAAACAAAACAAAATCACAGAATCTGTATACAGTGGTAACATTTTTTAAACTTCTTTTATATTTTTCCTTCCTATCTCATGGTTTTCTCTATTTTCCCTTAGTTCTAATTGCTCTTACACAAAATATGTAAATATGTTAAACACAAATGTACATGTACAACTTTTACCAGATTGTTCACCATCAAGGGGAGAGGAAGGGAGGGAAGGATGGTAGAAAAATGTGTAATTTATAAATTTGCAAATGGGTGAATGTTGAAAAACTACCAAAGCATGTAATTGGAAAAATAATATTTTGTTTAAAAAAATTCTTCCTTGATTCCCTTGTCAATAATAATCTTTTTCCTGCCTATAACCTCACACAACATTTTGTACCATACTTGTGCATTCACTATTTATTATTTGATATCATAGATATCTGTGTGTATGTCCCATTCTTCTCCCATTCCCCCTTCAAACTGTGAGTTCTATGACCAAGGACTCTACATAATCATAACTCTATATCTTGTCCAATGACCAAGCACAGTGTTCTGTACATGAGCATAATATATATTTGTTGAATTAAATTAGCCTAAGGGACTCCCTGCACAAAAGTAAGGAATTAGGAAATTGAGTGTCACATATGAATAATCCAATTTGATTGGACAGTGTTGGGGAGACTTAGAGGGTAAAGTGGTAAGAAACCAGCCTGGAGGGGCAACTAGGTGGCACAGTGGATAAAGCACTGGCCCTGGAGTCAGGAGTACCTGAGTTCAAATCTGACCTCAGACACTTAATAATTACCTAGCGGGTGACCTTGGGCAAGTCACTTAATCCCACTGCCTTGCAAAAATTAAAAAATAAAAATAAAAAAAGAAACCACCATGGAAAGATAAGGAACCAGATTGTGAAAGGCTTTACCTAAAAACTAGAATCTTTTATCCTAGAAACAATAGGGAGACACTGAAGCTTCCAGAGCAGTGATATCCTCAAACCTCTATTTTAAGCATATTGATTTGGCAGCTCTGTGGAATAAAGATTAGGAAGGGAACAAGCTGGATTCTAGAAAACTAATTAGGGAGCTATAGTAATAGTCTGTGCAAGAAATGGTAAGGACCTGAAACTAGGGTGATTTTTCATATGAATGGAACGGAAAGGTGAATGTGAGAGTAGTTGAGGAGGTAGAATTATGACATGGTAACTGAAGGATTCCCAGGTTGTAAATGTGGTGGATCCACCTAGCTGCAGGATTTAGTTTCCTCATTGGTAATAAGAGAGAGTTAAGTCAAATGATCTCTAAGATCCTTCCAAGCTCTGACATTCAATGTTCTGTGAATTAGAATTCTGTGATTCTGGCAGTCCCCTTATCTTTCCAACTGGAATTCAAACTCACTGAGGGTAGAGACCATTGTCCTCTTTCAGTTCCCCCAAAGAGGATCTGGTGACATAATAAGGACTGCTCAGAATGATTAAGTTATACTATATTCTAGAATTCTCAGTCCCCTTCCAGTTCTGACATTCTATTTTCTAGGACCCTAAGACCTCTTCTAGCTCTGACATTCTATGTCTAGGATCCTTAAGATGCCTTTCAGTTCTGATTGTCTGTCCTCTAACCATAAGGTCCCTGGGACATTCTGTGTTATAGGATTCTAAGTAGTTTCTGGGTTTGACGTTCCATGCTTTTAAGTTTCCTTTCAGCTGACAGTGTTCAAGGGAACTTTCTTGAGATATTTGTAATAACTGGCTCTTGGCAAATGCTAAGTTTACAGGCCTCAACCCACGAATGGTCTCCCTGCTTTCCCCAGAGCCAAGGCCCTCCTGAAATGCCAATTTGGTAGATTCTATTCTGTGCAATAATTGTCACTGTGCTAATTGCTGGGGAATGTGGGGCCAGGGGGAAGAGGGATGCTCCCAAGGGAGGGGGGAGGACCCCATCTGGCTTGTTATTCAAATTAAGTTGTTTTCTCCAAATCTGTTCTGATTTAAACTTTTCAGGGCTACGTGTGAGTTGGTTGTTGAGCAGAGCAGACTTCATTATCCATTTGTATAAACAAGTCAACCTGTAGATGGACAGACATAAACAGACCGACACATAGACAGAGCTCAGGGGGATTCCTTGCTTCTTAATGACTTCTATTTTTCCCGCAGAGTTTAAATCATAGAACTAGAAGGATTCTCACAGATCATAGCCCCATATCAGAGCTAGAGAGACTTTAGGATATAGAACTTAGACCATCAGGTTAGAAGAGGCCTTTGAAATAAAGTAGTTCAAAAATCTTAAATCACTCAAAAGGAGTCTGGGGTTGAGGAAAAGTAAATATGTTAAACACAAATGAATATCATGGAACACTGAGATAGTGCCTCATGTGACTTCTGGACTTCTACAAAGCCCCTTGTGTATCTTAGGTAAGAATATTTTTTTTCCTTAAGAAGAAAAAAAAATAAATATAAGATATAGCAAGATTACATAATAAGATAATGGATTTTTTAAAAATTAAAAGTAATAGTCTTTAGTCTTTGTTCAAACTCCACAATTCTTTCTCTGGATACAGATGGTATTCTCCATCACAGATACACCAACATTGTGCCTGATTGTTGCACTGATGGAATGAGCAAGTCCATCAAGGTTGATCATCACCCCCATGTTGCTGGTTCTGCTCATTTCACAAAGCATCAGTTCATGAAAATCCTTCCAGGCTTCCCTGAATTCCCATCCCTCCTGGTTTCTAACAGAACAATAGTGTTCCATGATATCCATATGCTACAGTTTGTTAAATCATTCCTCAATTGAAGGACATTCACTTAATTTCCCATTCTTTGCCACCACAAACAGGGCTGCTATGAATATTTTTGTACAAGTGATGTTTTTACCCTTTTTCATAATCTCTTCAGGGTATAGACCCTAGTAGAGGTATTGATGTATCAAAGGGTATGCACATTTTTGTTGCCCTTTGGGTGTAATTCCAAATTGCTCTCCAGAAAGGTTGGATGAGTTCAAAGCTCCACCAGTTGTCTCAGATTTCCTACATCCCTTCTAACATTGATCATTGTCCTTTCTGGTCATATTGGCCAGTCTGAGAGGGGTGAGCTGGTACCTCAGAAATGCTTTAATTTGCATTTCTCTAATAAGTAGTGATTTAGAGTAATTTTTCATATGACTATGGATCGCTTTGGTTTCCTCATCTGTAAATTGACTTTGCATATCCTTTGACCTTTTGTAAATTGGAGAATGGCTAGTTTTTTAAAAAATTTGACTCACTTCTCTATATATATTTTAAAAATGAGTCATTTGTCAGAAATACTAGTTATAAAAATTGTTTCCCAATTTACTACATTTCCTTTGATCTTCATTACAGTGGTTTTATCTGTGCAAAAGCTTTTTAATTTAATGTAATCAAAATTGTAATGATGTTCTCCATCTCTTCCTTGGTCATAAACTTCTTCCCTTCCCATAAATCTGACAAGTAAACTATTCCTTGATCTCCCAGTTTGCTTATAATACTGTTTTTTATGTCTAAATCCTGGATCCATTTTGATATTATCTTGGTATAGGGTGTGAGGTGTTGGTCTATTGGGGAAGACTATTAAAGTAATCTTGGAGAAAAACCAAACATGGTGGTACCAGAACATAGTAGATGTTTTATTAAACATTTAAATATTAAAACATTTATTAGTGCTTATTGATTAGCCACTTGACCAGTGATGCTAACCCCTACATAATACCTCACCTCTGTTTTTCTAAATCCTTCTCAGGATTGTACTCCAGGCAGCCTGCCCCTAAGTATGTAGTGAAAACTTGACAAACCAGAATATTCTCTACCTTTCCCACAAGACTTGGAGAACCCTGGAAGAATTAATTATGGACAAAGAGCTATGAAAATAAATCACCCAAATACTAGCTACCAGCCAACTCAAACTATTTCTTAATTATCAGTCCAGTGTTGTAGTGGGAAAAGAGTGCTCTTTCCTGCTACTATTTCTCCTACTACATGTGTGTGATTGAAGTCAAGTTCACTAACCTGTCTGGGTCAGTTTCCTCCTCTATAAAATAGAGAAATTGTACTAGATGATCTCTAAAGACTTCTGGGACTAAGTTCTATGATCCTGTCTTCCTTTCTTAGACTCTATATTCTAAGGTTGATTTTCTGGGAAGCCTTTTATGATTGACCCCAGTTTCAAGTCACTCTAGTCTCTCTGGAAAGCCAAAGAGAGGGGAACTGTCTGTAAAAGCATCAATTATCCACAATCAGTTTTCCTTAGAGCAAGATGATAGCTCTGCTTTTTAGTATGCTGTCCAGATTTGTTATA
Source organism: Macrotis lagotis (assembly GCF_037893015.1). Lineage (NCBI taxonomy): Eukaryota > Metazoa > Chordata > Mammalia > Peramelemorphia > Peramelidae > Macrotis > Macrotis lagotis. The sequence continues at coordinate 429,442,325 of NC_133658.1, read as the reverse complement.
GTTTTCTTTCCACTGACTCCCAGTTAAGGTTGTTTATTCCCCCCCCCCCCCCATTTCTGGCTTCTTGAGCCTTTATTCCAAGTATGTGTAATGTTCTTCTCTGTTTTTGTGAGGTTTTGATGGTGACCTGACCAGGACACCTACTTATCCACTCCTACTCTCTCAGTCACATTAAACCTCTCCTGAACCACTTCCCCTCTCTTCCTCTAGTAATCAGTGGGACCTGAATCTACAGCTCATCCTCCTCCTCAATTAAAATGAACATATCTAGGCAGCTTTGTGCCTGATTGTACTCCAGCATTGGACTCAGGAGGACTTGAGTTCAAATCGGCTTCAGACACTTAATAATTACCTAGCTGTGTGATCTTGGGCAAGTCATTTAACCCCACTGACCTGCAAAAAGCCCCCAAAAAATGTCTATACCCTTTGATACAGCAATACCACTACTAAAGAGACTATGAAAAAGGGTAAACATCCCACATGTACAAAAATACTCATAACTTCTTTTTTGTAGTGGTAGAGAATTGGAAATTGAAGGTATGCCCATCAATTGGGGAATGACTGAACAAATTGTGGTATATGTATTTGATGGAACACTATTATTCTATAAAGAAAAATAAGGGATGGGATTTCAGAAAAGACTGGAAAGACTTACATTAACTGATGCTGAGTGAAAAGGGAAGAACCAGAAGGACATCATACACACTAACAACACATGGGGTGATGAGCAACCAGATGGACTTGCTCATTCAGACAGGGTAATCATAATCAGGGACAATTTTACAGGACATGTGATGAAAAATATCATACATATTGAGAGAAGAAACTATGGAGTTGAAATGAAGACCAAAGTTTATCTTCAACTTTTAAAAGTTATCTTATGCATTATACAATTCTGTTATCACTAATGTTTTCTTTATTCCTTTTGGTTCTAATTCTTCTCCCACAACACATTCAATTTTGATCTTTGTTTATCATGGTTGCAAAGCCTATAATCAGATTGCCTTCTGTTGGGGGGAGGGAGGAGGGGAGGAAAGGGAAGGAGAGAGAAAATTATAAAACTCAAAACCTTGCAAAAAAAATGATTGGTAGAAACATGCCATTGTATGTAAACAAATAAAATAATTTTAAAAAGAAAGAAAGAATTCCAACACTTCCTTGATAGGTCTGGTTTATAACTGCCAGCTATGAGAAGATGTATGCACATGTGCCCCGAGAAATCTGGTTTTATAGCTGTTCTCCATTTGTTCAGCCTACTCAGTCTCAACCACTTCAACTACTTCTTATTTTATTCCCTATAGTAGTTAAGAGTCTGAGTGCACTGAATAAAGGGAGAACAACTATGTACTCAAAGTACCTTTGATGCTGTTGTTAGAGACATAGTGGAAGAAAATAGTCCCTGGGCTTGAAAGGAGAATGAACTGAGAGCCAGCTTTGCAATCAATGTGACAGTCTCTCATGGCAGAGAATTTGAGCAGGAGTATGAGGAAAAGACAAAGGAGTAATTTGAATAAAAGTCAGTTTATTATGTATTATTAGTGTCAGGAGCATAGGAACCTGGTGGTTTGTGTGTGGGTGTAAAGTAGGGGCAGTGAGTCTGTGAGAGAGAAGAATGAGGCTGAAATGGAAGCCAGAGGAAGAGATTCAGTGTGAGCTCAGTTTGCACTGGATCTGGATCTGGATCTGTCAAAAATAAGAGAAAATCTTTGTCTTGCCTGAACTTTTGTAATAATATCCTAATTGGTCTTATCTTTTCTGACTCCCTCTGATAGGTACTAAAGTTTGTCCTTAAACAAAGATATACTCCTAATACACTCTCTAGTAAACTCTCATGATTCCCTATTATCTCTAGGATCACATTTTAACTCCTCTGACTTTTAAACCTACAACTTGACCCCAACCTATATTTTCCTGTTGGCACATATTCTTCCCTTTTAACCCCTCTTCAATGAAGCTGAACTAGTCTTCTCTCTGTTGCTTATATGCAATACCCCATTTCCTGGGCTCCATACCTTTGTACTTACTTTCCCCTAAGTTTAGAATGCATTCTCTCCTTATGAGATCAAGTCCATCAAGCCCACTCAAGCCCCACTTTCTTCACAAAACCTCTCCTGATCCCCCCAAAATACTCTTCAATCTAGTGTCACTGGTGTCCTTGCTATTCCATGAAAGACACTCCATGTCTTAACTCTAAGCTTACTTCTCCCCTCCCACATATATAATAGAATGTACCTCCATGGGAATAAAGATTAGTTATTTGTGTCCCCAGTACCTAGCAGAGCACCTGGAAAATAGTAAATGTTTAATACAACCTGTCAATTGATTATGAAATCTTGGTGTCCATGAAAACCACAGGATAGTTGATTCTAAGCTTCTACCTTATTATTCTGAGGAGGAAGACTAGGTAATCTATCAGTATGCAAAATAGCTATAAAAAAATGGTTGGGGCCTTCCAAAGATAATGCATTATAACCATCTTTTGCCAAGGGGGGAGTTAATCAGACTTCCCATCGAAGAGTCAGATAGGAATGCAAAAGATTCAAGAAATTAAGCTTCAAGGAGGGTCTATCTATCATAGCCTATATGAGGGAATCTTGGTCAAAGTCCAAATTGAGGGGAATATTTTACCAAAGAAAATAGAGGAGAGAGGATAGGAGACTCTACTTGGATGGGAAGAGGGACTGAATTCAGAGACTTCAACCACAGGGATCTCATGGGAACAGAAGCCAGATATAGAACCTGACACAATAAGGGCCTGGAATTCCATCTAAACCATCTGTGGGCCCAGAATTGGAACTGCAAACTAATAGACTTGAGAATATCAATGCCCAAAAAAGATGAGGAAGCTGAGTACAGAATAATCCTCTTCATAGGACTGAGAACTTCTTGGGGTTGTCAATATGCAGATGATAGAGTGCTTATAACATCTATTTTGCATGGTATGAGTAAGTCTCTCCTATTCCATTCCATCCTCCATTCAACCATTAAAGTGATTTTCCTAAAGCACAGATCTGACCTCTACTCAATAAACTCCAATGGTTTCCTCTTGTCTCCACGATTAAATACAAAATGCTATGTTTGGTATTCAAAGCCTAGCCCTCTTATATCTTTTGAGTCCCAACATGTACTCTTCAGTCCAGTGGACTGGCTTCCTGGCTGTTCCACAAACAAGACACTCCATCTCTGGACATTTTCTCTGGCCATACCCCAGGGCCTGGAATTCTCTTTCTCCATACCTCTGTTTATCCTGATTTTCTTTTAAGCCTCAGATAAAATCCCATCTTTTACAGGAAGCTTTTCTCAAATCCCCTTAATTCCATTGCCTTCCCTCTATTAATTATTTCCTATTTATCTTGTACATGGCATGTTTATATATAATTGTTTACATGTTGTCTCCTCCATTAAACTGCAAGTTTCTTGAAGGCAGGGACTGTCTTTTGGGTTTTTTTTTTAATTCCCAATATTTTGGGGTTTAGACCCTGGCACATGGAAAGAGCTTAACAAATTTCAATGGAAAGAGTAAGTGTATTATAGACATGTATTTGACATGTTTTGCATGTAACTTAAATATATAATGATAATTTGGTGGATATTTTCCATATGTGCCCAGTTTAATTTTCAATGCCTGGTTAACTGGCAAAAGGTAGTGTGTGTGTCTATATGTCTGTGTCTATATATATATATATATATATATATATATATATATATATATATATATATATATCTGTGTGTGTACCTATATGTATAAATGTGTGTATACATAAATACATACATACATACATACAGATAGATAGACAGATAGAGCACTAATGGGTTATTTGGATAAGTTTTTTTCCCTAAAGCAAGGGGTTTGAGATTCATATTCCAATAGGAAAAGATTCATTTTCCCAGAATGCTAGAAAGTCAAAGTGAAACAGAAAGGGATTCTTACAGTCCTGTATATAGTTAAAAAAACCCACAAATTAATATTTTCTATGCTTTAATGATATTGTTAAACATTTCCCAATAATGAGAGATAAGATAAAGCTGAGATATAGAAGCTCTGGAAAGAAGAAAAGCATGTGTGGAGACAGGAGGTACCAGTTGTCTAGGGGTTTTCTTGGCAAAGATACTAGAGTCATTGTGCCATTTCCTTTTCCAACTCATTTTACAAATGAAGAAAGTAAGGCAAACAGGGTTAAGTGACTTGCCCAAGGCCTCATGTCTAGTAAGTGTCTGAATTCGAATTTTGGTCTTCCTGACTCAAAGCCCAGTACTCTGTCCACTATGTCACCTAGCTATCTCTATATGTTCATTCTAAATATACTTAAATATGCACAGGATTAGTGATGAAGCAGATAAAGGGATGCCTTTGGAGTGATGAAGGTCTAGTTTCAAGTTCTTTTATGTATGTATGTATGTATGTATGTATGTATGTATGTATTATTTTTAAGGCAATAAGTTTAAGTGACTTGCCCAAGGTCACACAACTAGGTAATTATTAAGTATCTGAGGCTGGATTTGAACTCAGGTACTCCTGACTCCAGGACTGATGCTCTATCAGTCACCTAGCTACTCCCTCAAGTTTTGTCTTTGAAGAACATTGGATGAATGGCAGCAAGAGATAACCCACCGGCCCTAGAGACAGGAGAACCTGAGTTCAGATCTGGTTTCAGATACTTATTAGCTGTGTGACCCTGGATAAGTCCCTTATTGCCTCCAAAATAAAAACTTTAAAAAAGAACAATACTGATTGTGAGACTCTGGACATGTCAATCAGCCTCTTAGTGTCCCAGGTTTAACACCATAAGGCTATAAATTACAGAGAAAGGGTGCTGACCTGAATTGGGAGCAGAAGGTCCCTCACCATGACAGTTAACTTCTAAGTCCCTTTCCAGTCTCCTGCCTATTCATTGTTTCCTCCTTTTCTTGAGAATTGATATTATCTGAGTCTTGTGTTTGCATATCACAATGCCTCTCCTGGAGTAGGCAATTAATTAATTCTGATTGGTTGATGGGAAGAGTTAGTTTGGCTCACTAGATCACTGAGTAAAAAACCCAAAAATTTAGAATTGTTTCTCTTAATTCCCTCACTCTAGAAAGAAGGAAAGTTAGGAAATGAATGGTCTGGATAGGCATGGAAGGCTTCTCTTTGATCTGGAATGGAGTAGGTGTTTGGGGCCCACACTCTGAGTCAGCTCTTGGCTGTTTCTCCAGTTCTGCCCCTAGTCCTGATCATTATAGTGTGTAATTACAGTCGACTCCAGTCTCAGGTGCTATGGAGTGGGGGGTGGGGGGTGGAGAGGGGGCCCCCTGATGTGGAGGGACCTCCCTCACACAGCCCTGTGCTTCCATATGGCTTGTGGCAAGATGGATTTCCTTCTTCCTTTTCCAGAGTTCTCTCCTCCAAGTTCAAATGGCAAGGGTTTCTGTGACTTCTGGGTAAAAGTCTGTTCCGTTGCCATAGGTACCAACATAGTCTTAAGCACACAGACTGGTAAGCCAGGAGGGAAAGGGTTACATGGAGAAATGGAGTGCTGCCACCCTGTAACCAATGACTGGCTTGATGGTACCAGATGGAGGGTAAATAGCCTCAAAGGGCTGGGCTTGGAGCAGTTCACATTAAATTAAGAAATGTGCCAAGGAAGTTGTGCCCATTTAAACTGACAGATCATAATTATCAGCATAGCTGAATGATATGGGGCCCAGTGAGCTTGGGATGGAAGAATACACAAAGAGATAGGGAGGAAGACTCTCAGGGTAGATCTTGCTGAAAGAGTGGCTATTTAACTGTTTATGCGCCATAGGTTAGTAACCTCCAAAATAGTGCACCCACTGAAAAAGGACCTAACAAGGTGGACAGACTTACAGTATATAACCTGGAACAGAGGCTGAGGCAGGAGGCTGACTGCACACCTTTGCTATACCAAGATGGAGGATATACCTGCCTTCCATTCACCAAATATGACTTTTCAATATTGGGGTCTGGCTTCACCAGCTGCCAGCCTGCACACCCTGCATCAAGCCCTAGGAGTGGCAGAAGTATTCAACCAGGGCCATTTGCTTCTTGGTGGCAGCCTCTTCCATAAGGGAGGCTTTGACTCTCCATTCCTTGGTCACCTAGCCACAGCAGAAACAACCACACCTTGCCAGTGTGCCAGGCAACCCCCAGAGAATTCCTGTTTTACTATTTAAGAAGTCCAAAAGTGGGCCCAGGAGCCAAGATTAAATGGACTTTCTACCTAATGAGTCACCCTCAAAAGGGTGGCATGAAAGTACACTGGTATGAGTTATGAAAGATGCAAATAAATAGCTTTTAGGTTGCTAAGACCTATGAAACTAGGGAGAGGTGGGTGGCAAATTAGACTCTTAATCAGTAATATTATATGGCTCATGCTCTTTTTTGACTACGACTATTGGATCTAGGAATCAAAGCTATATAAAAGGTTCACAGATTTAGACCCAGAAGGACTCTTCAGAAGCCTGTGAGTCCAAGTCTCTGATTTTACAGATGAGGTGGCCCTGGGAGAGGACGTGGGTGCTTCTAGCAGGTTCTCTGAGTCTTGAGCAGGTGGCGTCTCCCAGTGGCTCTCCACCACAGAAACCAGGGCAGGAGAGGGAGGAATTGTTTTGTTTTTCAGCTTGTAAGCCCTACTTTTGAGGAGCCCCTAAGCCTGGTTGCTAGGATGAGAGCGGCCAGAAGGTGGGGGCCTTGCACTGTGGTCCTGCACACTGGTCTGATCTGGGTGGGGTCGGGCTGCTCTGGCTGGGTTTGCTGCTCAGACCTGGGCTTAGCTTGGGACCTATGAAGGGTCCGAGGCTTTAAGTGGGTGGGGAGCAGGTGCCCAGACCAAGCCTCTTTAATCTTCCCTTCCTTTCTACCTCCGATCTCTCTTCCCTCCACAGTCCCCCACCCACTTCATACTCTCTGTTCTCTCCCCAGCCTCTTTCTTCATCTTCCTCTTCCTTCTTTTTTAATATTCTACATATTTTTTTCCAACTGCATGCAACAGTAGTTTTTAATAATCATTTTTTTGCAAGGTGTTGAGTTTCACATTTTTCTCATTTTCCTCTTCCTTCCCCTTGAGCAATCTAAGATCCTCTTCTATTCCTTTCATTCTTCTCTATGTTCTTACCTGGTGGTTTGGGAGTGAGAAATGCTGAGTTTTGATCTCTTTCAAAAGAGGAGGGTTGGTGGACTAAATGATCTTCCAGCTCTTACGACCCATGCTCTCCTAGCCTTCTCCCAGTCTCAGTAAAGGTGAAAGTGCTTCCCTGAGTTAGAAGCGAGCACTCCTAATCTAACCCCTGATTTTACAGAATGGAAAACTGAGGACCAAAGAGGGGAAGTCATTTGCCAAGGTCATCGTGAAATTTTCAAAACCAGGTTAGACACAGGGCCCTCTAGTGGTCATAGTCTGTGGGATAAAGTTCTTTCCTCCTCTGCCAGTTGAATGGGGGATCCTCACCCCTTCTTGGGCACTGGGGTCTTTCCTCTGGAGGGATCCATTTCTTTCTTCTCCCCTTTTCCTTCCTACCCATCTGCCTTCTCTGGGGGAGGTATGACTAGACTGTGTTATGAAATCAATCTAAGATAAATGGAATAGAATTATGATAATAAATGGAATGCCGAAATCAAATGAGTATTCACACAAAAGAAAACTTAGGAAGATTTTGAGGCACAGAGTCAGAGAGACTGATGGGGGAGTCAGATCTCCTAACTGTGTTCTGTATTGGACACCATATTTTAGAAAGACTGGATTTTGGGATAAGCTGGAGTTGGTTCAAAGCAAAGGATGGAATAAGTATTTATGGCACACTGTGTCCAAGTGAGGAAACAGGTGAAGGATTTGCCTAGGGTCACACTTCAGGTAAGTGTCCTTGATCCTATTTGAACTGAATCTTCATGATTCAAGGTCCAGTAATCTCATCTACTGCCACAGGCAAACCACAATGGGGAAGTGATTGGATGGAAACTATGCTATACCAGAATTGATTAAAGAAATTGGGGATATTTAGCCAGAAGAAGAGAAGTCCATATCATGGTGATATAATAGTGAGATATGCTGATGATCTCTTTCCACAAGCTCCATTAAGCCAACTCTCAGCATCAAATTACTATTCTTTCCTCTAATTAGTAGTCAGCTTCTACATATGCAGCAGCATGCAAAACACCATAGGCTTGGAGGTCTGGGTTACATACATTCTTTTTCTTTTTTTAGGTTTTTTTATTTTTGGGGGGTTTTTTTTAGGTATTTGCAAGGCAAACAGGATTAAGTGACTTGCCCAAGGCCACACGGCTAGGTAATTATTAAGTGTCTGAGACTGGATTTGAACCCAGGTACTCCTGACTCCAGGGCCGGTGCTTTATCCACTACTCCACCTAGCCACCCCTAGGTTTTTTCAAGGCAAATGGGGTTAAGTGGCTTGCCCAAGGCCACACGGCTAGGTAATTAAGTGTCTGAGGCCGGATTTGAACCCAGATACTCCTGACTCCAAGGCCGGTACTCTATCCACTGCGCCACCTAGCCACCCCCTACATACATTCTTTATTCCAGTCAAACTAAGTTCCCCAAACTCAACTTCATTTCTTAACTCCTTACATTTAAGCATTGCCTCCTATGCCTAGAAACAGAACCCTTTCTGCTTTCCTTAAGATTGCCTTAGAGGGGCGGCTAGGTGGCACAGTAGATAGAGCACCGGCCCTGGAGTCAGGAGTACCTGAGTTCAAATCCAGCCTCAGACACTTAATAATGACCTAGCCGTGTGGCCTTGGGCAAGTCACTTAACCCCATTGCCTTTCAAAACCTAAAAAAAAGACTGCCTTAGAGTCTTTGATGGCATCCCTACCTGTTGGGAGCCAGGGTCTCTAAGCTGCTTGACACAGTCATGGCAAGAAGACTCAAGGCAGTCACACCGCCTGATGGAACATTTCCTTCTTCAATATGTATATATAGATAGATAGATAGATAGATAGATAGATAGATAGATAGATAGATAGATAGATAGATGTAGATAGATAGATAGATAGATATAGATATAGATATAGATTCCATGTATACCAATATTAATAGGACTAATATTGATTGCAAAACTTACTCATCCTAATAGTGGAATGATTATAAAGGAAGGATTCCAGAGAAATTCCTTGAATAAAACAGATTGTGAACTCTGTCCAAATTTAACAGGATTGCCTCTCCCCAAGGCATATAAAAGGTTCCAACATTATGAAATCTCTGGAAAACCCAACACTGGGAATTCCAAGGAGATGTCAGAATATATACAGGGAAAAGAGATACAAAATAGGTTAGGTAGAATTCCTGGGAAATCAACAGTTTTGCCCCCCTTATCATACATAGGAATATATGATAAAGATAGTGAAAGAATAGTTAGTATAGGTGACCGATATGTGAACTTTAACAGCCTTAGTTTATTGGGAAAGAATAAAAAAAGTCACAGAAACTGTGGTTTCTACCTGCAAGGGCTGAAAGGAAATTGGTTATTGAAGGAGTCACCAGATGGGTGGACAAACACAACTACCCTTACTATAAGTTGTCAAGGGAGCGTATCGAAAAACATTATATATACAGACACATAAAAAACATTCCATTAAATGAATTGCTTAATTAATAACTTTAAATGAATTAATAATTTTACAATGCAGCAACAAACTAGGTAGCAGACAGGTTAAGGTCATCACGGTCTGAGCAGGGATAAAAATTAATTAACTACATGATTGATAATCAAATTTGTAACCACATAAACTACATGATCAAACTTTTAACCACATGAAATATACGATTGATAGTGAAATTTGTAAACTTTTTTAATCAAGGAAATTATCTTAGCTTGCTTACTTGATGTTTATATGATTCTGAGACTATAAAAATAAATCTGAGCAGCAGTCAACCTGCTTCTGCCTTCATGCCCTTGCGTTGACTCAACTCCTTTTGCCAACTCTATCCCTCCTGTCAGGTTCCAAGGACCCCTATGAGACTGGACCCCTGCACCTACCTGAAAGTCTTTTCTCCTCTCCACTCCCCAACAAATATTACTAGAACACCTGGTTTTTATCTTTTCTTTTTCTCATCATACTCCCTATTTCATATCTATCTGTTTAGATGTCATATCCTACCCCTGTATACCTTTTCCCTCAGAGGATAGCTAGGTGGTACAGTGGATAAAACACCAGACTTGGTCAGGAGGACCTGAATTCAAATCCGACTTCAGGAAGTGAATGTGTGACCTCGGGCAAGTCACTTAACCCTGATTGCCTCTCCTCTAGGGCCATCTCCAGTCATTCTGATCATCTGGTCACTGGGCCACCTACACAACATCCTTAGCACAGCACTCTCTCACTGAAATCTAATCCACTACTTGTCATGGCGTCACCTGTCTAATGTCATCCTCAACCAGGTCAATGTAAGTTCCTTCTGGAAAGGGAATATTACTTTTTTTGCTTCCCAACACCCAGCATATCTCCTTGAACATAGAAAATGCCTAAGAAATGCTAGCTGAATTTGATTTTATTTTCTATTCTATTTACTTAACCCGAGAAGGAAGGACAAAATGAAGTGGATGAAGTTGCAGAGGTAGATGCTGGTTCAATTTTAGGAAGAACTTCTACCAATTGGAGAGATATCCAAAGGCAAAATGATTTACCCAGAAAATCATGAGTTTCCCAACAATCAAAGACTTCCAGTAGAAGCTGAATGATGTCCCATGGGAGATGATATAGATTTCTGCTCAGGAATGGGTAAAAATAATTATCTTCTGAGGTTGCTTTGTACTCTGAAATTCTATGTATATACAAAAAATTAGAGCTACTCCACACTAAAGTGAACTTCTTTGAGAGCTAGTCAGTTCAAGTCCCCTACAGTACTCTAAGATTCCAGGATCTGATTTCAAGCAATCAATTAACCAGTAGGTATTAAGAGCCTAAAAATCAATCAACAAGCATCTAGTAGTCATCTATTATGTACTGGGCAGTGTTGAGTGCTAGGAATATGAAGACAAAAAAAAATGAAATAACTCTTCCCTTTTAAGGGTCTTGCATTCCATTGGGGAAGACAACATATATATTGTTAAGTGAAAAAACTCAGGATGTTGCATACCTCCCTTCAATTAATGAAATGTAATCAGTGTAAGGACAGAATGAAATTAAAAATGTGTAAACAGGGTGGTTTATGGCTTATGGTCTTTTAATGAAGTATAAAATTCAATTGGTTCAAGAAGGAAATAGTGAATTGTCTAGTCAAACATGTCTCTGGGGGTTTTAAACAGTTGGAGAAGGATAGTGCAGCAGTAGGTCAATCAAATGATGAATCAGAGTTGGAAGCAAACCCCCTGAGCAGAGATTTACCTTTGGGTGCCCAATAGGAGGCAAAGTATCTAACCAGGAGCACAAAGAGGCACACACTGAGTACAATCAAACACACACAGATAAAGGATAGGGAACCATGAGGTGTTCCACTCAGGCTCCAGGCCACCAGTGAAATTCCATTCTTTTGATCATTTTTTTCCCACTTACATGATGAAGCCAACTCCCTTATGACATGAATTATTATCTCTTTGGAAACAGTGGGGAGATGAAGTCCCTAGCTCTGGACTAGAAAAAATTGGCAGCACAGGTACAACAACCAAAATGAGAGACTGGAAAGGAGATATTGAAAGGAAGTCTGAGACAAGACAAAAAGAAGACTGAGATGTACCATTGGATTCTGAAGCATCTCAGAAGATTCAGATCAAAAGTTGATGGTACTTACTTCTTCCAGGATTCCCTGTGCCTTCCTAGAAACTGACATTGTTACATACTCTGCTTGATTTTTTTAATTAAATATTTTCCAATTACATGTAAAAAATTCATTTTTTTAAACTTTTAAGTTCCAAATTCCTCCTCCTTTGAGAAGGCAAGCAATTTGTTATCAATTATATATGTGAGGTCATACAAACCACATTTCCATATTAGGTATGTTGCAAAAGAAAACAAAGACAAAAAATCAACAAGAAAGTTTAAAAATCGTATACTTTGGGGCAGTTAGGTAGATAGAGCATCAGCCCCAGAGTCAGGAGGACCTGAGTTCAAATTCGGCCTCAGACATTTAATAATTGTCTAGCTGTGTGACCTTGGACAAGTCATTTAACCCCATTGCCTTAAATAAATAAAATTTTAAATAGTCTACTTCAATCTGCATTCAGAGTTCGTAAATTCTGTCTCTGGAGATAGCATTTTTCAGCAAGGTTTTCTTGATCAGAAAAGTTAAGTGTTTCACAGTTGGTCATACTTACAATGTTACTATTATTGCATCAGTATTCTGTTTCTATTCACTTCACTTTGCATGGATTCATATAACTCTTTCTAGGTTTTTTGGTAACCATCTGCTTGATTTCTATTTGTTTATTTGTTTTACAAGGCAATGGGGTCAAGTGACTTGACCAAGGTCACATATTATCTGAGGCCTGATTTGACTCAAAGATCAGTTTTCTGTACGCTATACCACCTAACTGCCCTGTAAATTTCTTTTTAACATAAACATTTCCTTTATCCTGACTCTTGCCTCAAACAGAAGTTAGTCAGAAAAACAAAAAGACCCAAACTTCTACCTATATGTTCGAGATTTTCCTAACTACAAACTCTTGGTTAATTTGATTGTATTAATTTCTTTTCATCAGATAGAAAAACTCTATAAAGAAAGAACCTGAGAGCCATTATTTTGCCCTAGGTTAAAAAGTAAGCTATTTGCTTTAATAGGATGTGACTTATTAAATGGGGAGGGCTAAGAGGGAGAAGAAAGAAAATGGGGGGGGGGGGAGAAAGAATTGAGTCAGCTAGCTGTGCCCTCAATAGTGAAATCTTTCAGTATGACAGAAAAAAATACAAAAAGTAATTTAAGGAAAGAGAATTGGAAGGATCTAGAAAGACTTCATATAGAAGATGGTGCTTAGCTAGGTTTTAAAGAAACTAAGGGTTTCTAAGAAGTAAAGGACAGGTAAGAATGCATTCATCTCATAGGGTACAGCAGAGAGGATATAGAGGGTTGTGTGTGACAAAGAGTTAGCTTGTCCAGAGGTACTCCATTGTATTAAGAAGAGGAATAATATCTTTAAAATGTGTTAGTACTATTGGAAAGTTAGGTAGAAGCCAGGTTTTAAATGACTTTAAAAGCTAAAAAAACCCACTGATATATGATTCTAAAGGTAATATAGGGGGCGGCTAGGTGGCACAGTGGACAAAGCACCGGCCCTGGAGTCAGGAGTACCTGAGTTCAAATCCGGCCTCAAACACTTAATAATTACCTAGCTGTGTGGCCTTGGGCAAGCCACTTAACCCCATTGCCTTGCAAAAAATAAAATAAAAACCTAAAAAAAAAAAAATAAAGGTAATATAGAAGCCAGTGAAGTTCATTAAGTAGGTAAGGAACATAGCCAGGTCTATACTTTGGGGAAATCATTTTAGTAATTGTATGGAGGAAAGACTAGAGACATAAGATAGGGAGTCTAGATAGCTATTGAAATAGTACTGCAAGAAGTAATGAGGAGGACTCGCTAGGTGGTGCAATGGATAGAGCACCGACCCTAGAGTCAGGAGGACCTGAGTTAAAATCTGACTTCAGACACTTAATACTAACTAGTCATATGGCCTTGGGCAAGTCACTTAACCCCACTGCCTCAGAAAAACAAACAAACAAAAAAGAAGTAATGAGAGAATGAGTTGGATAGTGGCAGCATAAGTAGATGGACAGATATAGAAGGATTTTCAACAAGATTTGAGAACTTTTGAAAAGGGAAGAGAGAGTGAGGTGCTGTTGATAACACTAAACTTGGGAATCTCAGTGACTAGATGGATGGTACAAATGATATAGAGAAATTTCAAAGTGACCAATCATGCTTAATCTGTCTGTAACATTTGATGCTATGGATATCCATTTCTTCTTAGATACTCCTTCCTCTCAAGATTTTTATCTCTTGGAGCTCCTGTCTGACTCTTCTCATCCTTTGCTGGATCTTTCTCTGGGTCATGCCCTAAACATAGATGTTTCACCAAGAGTCTTTCCTGGGAACCTCTTTATATAAAATCTTGCCTGATGATCTCATCAGCTGGGTTGAATGGCCATCACCAGTTGCCTTTTGGACATGCCTAATGTAATGTCTCATAGGCATCTCAAATTCAAATATCCAAAACAAAAATGACTATTTTTTTCCCATCACCCACTTCCCTTCCAAATTTCCTCCTACTTGGTTCTAAAAAAGTTGTGTTGATATATTTTATGCTTATTTTACAAAGTTTCACTCTGTGAACAAAATAAAACAACCAAAGAAAAACTAAGATGACTCATCTTAAAATGCAATAGTTCCTCATTTATAAGACCCCAACCTTTCTTTTTTAAAGTGTTTTTAATAAACAGAAAACTATTTTCTCTTCCTTCTATCCTATAATACATCAGAAGGAAAAAGAAGTGAGAAACAAATTACTCATAAGATATGAGTAATCAAAATAAATTCTCTCATTGTATATAAAATATATATGTCTCATTTATTATGGCATTTTTTCAGTCATATCTGACTCTTTGTGACCCCATTTGGGATTTCTTGGCAAAGATACTGGAGTAGCTTGCCATTTCATTCTACAAGTCATTTTATAGATGAGGAACGAAACTAAACAGCGTTAAGTGACTTGCTAGTAAGTGTCTGAGGTCAGATTTGAACTCCAGAAGATGAATTTCCTGACTCCAGACTCAGCACTGTATTCACTGCATCACCTAGCTGCCCACATATCTCATTCTATAACCTAAATCTATCACTTCTATCATGAGATAGATAGCATGTTTTATTATAAGTATTCTGAAATCAGAGATAATCATTATATTGATTTTAGTTCTCAGTAATGTTAAGGGCACCATCATCCATCATCCATCTATTAACTCAGGCTTGTAATTTTTTTTTTAAGTTTTAAATTTTCCTCCAGCCATGCAAAAACAAATTTCAACATTTACTTCCGAAACTTTGAGTTCTAAATTCTCTCCCTTTTTCCCACTCAAATCCTCCTCATTGAGAAAGCAAGCTACTTGGTATTGGTTAAATATGAAATCATGAAAAACATTACTACAATAGTAGTAATTGTAAAAGTTGTAAAAGTAAACATAGCCCTCCACCCCCAAAGAAAGAGAAACCTCAAGAAAGACAAAGTGAAAAAAAAATATATGCTACAGTCTGTATTCAAACATCATCAGCTCTCTCTTTGGGATGGATAGTATTCTTTATCATAAGTCCATCAGAGAAATTTCTTCAATTTTTCCCACAGTTGCTATTGCTGGCTGTATTTCCATCTAATCTATTCCCCCCATTCCCATTTATTTTATTTTCTCTTTCACCCTATCCCTCTTCATAAGTGTTGCTTCTGAATCCCTCTCCCATGGTCTTCCCTCTCTTCTATCTCCTACATACCCACTCACCCATTCCCTTTCTCCCATGCTTTTCTCTTCTGAGTAGTTTATGCTATTCCCTCTCTGAGCCAATTCCAATGAGAGTAAGGCTTACTCATTTCCCCTCCCCTCCCCCTGTTCCACTTCACTGTAAAAGTTTTTTCTTGCCTCTTTTATGTGAAATAACTTGCCCCATCCTACCTCCCCTTTCCATTTCTACCAATGCATTCCTTTTTTGCCCATTAACTCCATTTTTAAAATATATTATGCCTTGTCTATATAAGCTCCATCTAACTGCCTTAATAAATGAAAAGGTTCATATGAGTTATCAGTATCATCTCCCCATGCAGGAATACATGCAGTTCAACATTATTAAGTTCCTCATTATTAGTCCATCCTGTCCCCCTTCTCTATGACCCTCTCTGTGCTTCACCTGAGTCCTGTACTTGAAGATCAGCTCTGGTCATTTCATCAGGAAAGTTTGAAAACCCCAGATTTTATTGAATGTCCATCTTTTTCCCTGAAAGAGGATGTTCAGTTGTATTGAATAACTAATTGATTTTTGGTTGTAATCCAAGCTCTTTTTGCCTTCCAGAATATCTATGAGCCCTTAATGTAGAAACTATTAAATCTTGTGCTATCCTGACTGTAGCTCCACAATATTTGAATTGTTTCTTTCTAGCTGCTTGTGATCTTTTCTCCTTGACTTGGGAATTCTGCAATTTTACTATAATATTCCTGGCAGTTTTCATTTTGGGATCTCTTTCAGGAGGTCATTGTTGGATTCTCTCAATTTCTATTTTTAACCTCTGCTTTTTAGGATTATCAGGGCAGTTCTCTCTTGGATAATTTCTTGAAAAATGATGTGTAGCTTTTGGGGGGG
Organism: Macrotis lagotis; assembly: GCF_037893015.1. Classification (NCBI taxonomy): domain Eukaryota; kingdom Metazoa; phylum Chordata; class Mammalia; order Peramelemorphia; family Peramelidae; genus Macrotis; species Macrotis lagotis. The sequence continues at coordinate 429,426,041 of NC_133658.1, read as the reverse complement.
GCATGACTTTCAGGTAGTCCAATAATTTTTTTTACTATTGGTATTTTTAAATTTTTATGTGCTTTTTTTGCAAGACAATAGGGTTAAGTGACTTGCCTAAGGTCACACAGCTAGGTAATTATTAAGTGTCTGAGGCCAGACTTGAACTCAGGTCATCCTGACTCCAGGGCTGGTGCTCTATGCACTGTGCCACCTAGCCACCCCTTTTTTAAATTTTTATTTATTTACACATTACTAAAATAGTCTTATTGTAGGAGTAAGCATAATCCCCCCCCCAAAATAGAAAAAACTTCATAAAAAATAAAATGGAAAAAAATGTACTTCATTCTTTGTTCAGAGAGCATCAGCTTTATCTCTGGGGTGGAGTGCATTCTTTATCATAGTTACATCAGAGAAGTTGTTTCCATATTTTTCCCAAAGTTGCTATTGCTGATTGTATTTCCCTCCATCTATTCATTCCCACTCCCATTTATTCTATTTTCTCTCTCCTTTCACTTTGTCCCTCCTCAAAAGTGTGATATGGGGCGGGCAAGTGGTACAACATACAGAGCACCCAGCCCTGGAGCTAGGTGGAGCAAACCCAAATTCCATCCCAGACACACAACAACTACCAGTTCCAGGCAGGCCACCCAATCCCACCACCTAGCAAAAAAAAAAACCCAATGTATTGTATCTGACTACCCTCTCCCATGATCTAACCTCTCCTCTATCACCTGCAACTTCCCCCTTTCTCCCATTCCCTTCCTCTCTTTTTCCCTCTAAGGTAATAGATTTCTATATCCTATTAAGTGTGTATGTTCTTTCCTCTCTGAGCCATTTCCAATAAGAATGAAGGCTCTCTTATTCTCCCTCACCTTCCCCACTTCCACTCTATTACAAAAGTTTTTCTTGACTCTTTTATGTGAAATATCTTAGCCTATTCTACTTCTTCTTTGCCTTTCTCCCAGTACATTCCTTTTCCACCCTTTGATTCCCATATTTATGATATATTATACCTTCATATTCAACTCTCTCCTGTGCCTTGTCTAAACATGCTCCTCCTAACAGCTATATTAACTGAGATGGTGCATATGAGTTATCAGTATCATCTTCCTCTGTAGGAATATAAGCAGTTCAACATCATTAAATTCCTCTTAATTTACCCTTCTCATCTACTCTCTCTATGCTTCGCCTAATCCTGTACTTAGGGATCAAAATTTCTGTTTAGCTCTGTTATTTCATCAGGATAGTTTGAAATTCCCTTATTTCATTGAATGTTCATCTTTTCCCCAGAAGAGGATGTTCAGTTTTGCTGGGTTTTCAGTTGCATTCCAAGCTTTTTTTGCCTTCCAGAATATTATATTCTATGAACCCTTAATGTAGATGCTCCTAAATCCTGTGTAATCCTGACTGCGGCACCATGATATTTGAATTGTTTCTTTCTAGCTGCTTGTAATATTTTCTCTTTGATCTGGGTGTTCTGGAATTTGGCTATAATATTCCTGGGAGTTATTTTTTTGGGATCTCTTTCAGGGGAGATTGGTGGATTCCCTCAATTTCCACTTTACCCTTTACTTCTAGGATATCAGGGCAATTTTCCTGTAGAAGACTCTTTTTCTATCATGACTTTCAGGTAGCCCAATAATTTAAAAATTCTCTCTTCTGGATGTGTTTTCCAGGTTAGTTGTCAGACATTTCACATTTTCTTCTATTTTTTCATTCTTTTAGCATTATTTTATTGTTTCTTGATTTATTTTAAAGTCATCAACTTCCTTTAGCTCTATTCTACATTTGAAGGAGTTGTTTTCTTCAGAGAGCTTTCTTATTTCCTTTTCCATCTGACCAGTTTTGCTTTTTAAGGTTTTTTTTTTCCTCATTAACTTTTTGGACTGCTTTTTCCATTTGACCTAAATTGGTTTTTAACATGATGTTTTCTTTTTTTTTTTATTCTTTTTTAGGTTTTTGCAAGGTAAATGGGGTTAAGTGGCTTGCCCAAGGCCAGACAGCTAGGTAATTATTAAGTGTCTGAGACCGGATTTGAACGGAGGTACTCCTGACTCCAAGGCCGGTGCTTTATCCACTATACCACCTAGCCACCCCAATATGATGTTTTCTTCAGCATTTTTTTTGTATCTACTTGACCAAGCCACTGACTTGGTTTTCATGTTTTTCCTGTATTGGTCTCATTTCCCAATTTTTCCTCTACTTGATTTACAAAATCTTTTTTTGAGCTCTTCCATAGCCTGAGCCCAACTTCAATTTTTCTTGGAGGCTTTGGATACAGAAGCTTTGATTTTGTTATCTTCTGAGTGTGTGTTTTGATCCTCCATGGGATCAAAGTAATTACCTATAGTCAGATTCTTTTTTTCCTGTCCACTCATTTCCCCAGCCTGTGCCCTGATTTTGAGGTGCTTCCCAAGCTTTTGAGTATTATTAAGGCATCCCCCACAAGGACCTCAACTCCTTCAAGGTCTTATAAGAGGCTCTGACTGCTCTCCTGCCTGTGCTCTGGTCTGTGGATGAACACAAGCACTTCCCCCTACCCTGGAGCTGTGAGGAGGATCCCTGCTCTATGGCAGTGGCAGTGGGGGGGGGGGGGGGGCAGACTGAGACCAGGGTCTGAATATGGATGAAAACACAGAATCCTACCCCAGGGATAGCAGAGAAACCTCAACAGTCTCCTTCCACTCACTTATCTTCCATGGGTTGAGTACTCTGGAAGCAGCTGCTGGCCACTCCTTGCTGCAGGCCTGCTTCTATTTTCTGGACAGGGACCACACTGGTCTCTGTACTCCTTGCTCACTTGGTCAGAGTTTTCCATGCTGATCTTACAAATTGTGCTTGGTGTTCCCTGGGTTGAGAAGTCTGGATAGCACTTCTGCTGCCACGAGCCAGCACCCTAGTGTCCCAGGTACCCCAGGGCTGTTCCTGTAAGACTGGAGTTCATTCACTCCCTTGATCCTAGTTGCACTGCCTTGCCTTCTGACCCCAGTGAAACAGAGCTTTCCTACAGATTATCAAGTTACCTTGGACTGGAGAATTGTTTCACTGGGTCTTTCTGTGGGTTCTGCCTCTCTAAAATTTAGTAAGAGTCAGAATTTCAAGGTTTTTGGAATATTTTGGAAGAGAGCTTCTGGTAAATCCTGCCTTCATGACACCATCTTGACCCCTCCCCTAGTCTAATAATTTAAAAATTATCTCTCCTGGATCTGTTTTCCAGGTCAGTTGTTTTTCCAATGAGATATTTCACATTTTATTCTAGTTTTTCATTCTTTAGATTTTGTTTTACTGTTTCTTGATTTCGCACAAAGTTATCAGCTTCCCTTAGCTCTGCTCTACATTATAAGAAATTATTTCCTTCAGAAAATTTTTGTATCCTCTTTTCCATCTGGTCAATTCTCTTTTTTTAAGGCATTCTTCTCATTGTCCTTTTGGACTGCTTTTTCCATTTTGACCCAAACTGGTTTTTAAGGTGTTATTTTCTTCAATTTTTTTTTGTGTGTGTCTCCTTTACCAAGATGCTGACTTGGTTTTCATGATTTTCCTGCATTGCTCTCATTTCCCTTCCCAATTTTTCCTCGAGCTCTTTCATAGCCTGAGACGAATTCATATTTTTTGGAGGCTTTGGATACAGAAGCTTTGACTTTGTCATTTTCTGAGTGTGTATTTTGATTCTCCATAGGACCAAAGTAATTGGCTATGATCAGATTTTTTCCCTTTCTGTTGTTTGCTCATTTCCCCAGCCTATGATTTGATTTTAACTCTTTGTTAGACCAGGGCTCTGCTCCTGGGGTGGAGGATTCACTCCCACACTTTTGAGGATTTTTGCAACTGTTTTCAGGGAGACCCCCCCACCCCCAGACCTGAAAGTTCTTAATTCCTCCAAGGCCTTATGAGAGGCTATGACTGCTCTACTGATCTGTGCTCTGGTCTGTGGTTGACCACAAGAACTGCTTTCTGTCTTGGAATCATGAGAAGAATCCCTACTCTGCTACAGGCAGTAAGCTCTGTTGTGCATCTACTCCTTTCCCTGAGACTGGGGCCATAGACTGCAACTGGGATCTAAGTGTGGGCAAAGCAGCAGAATCCTGCCTCGGGGATAGCAAAGAGCTCTCTGCAATCTCCCCTGATCCTTCACTGTCCTAGATAGCTCTAAAAGCAACAACCAGGTGGCACTCCAGGTCTGCTCCTGGTCCTCTGGGACTGGGGCAGCACCAAGGCTTGCACTGGATTTGGCTCTGCTCTTACTCTGGTGCAGGAGAGTTTTCCTGCTGACCTTCCCAATTGTCCTTGGCGATCCCTGGAATGAGAGGTCGTAAACCGCCACCCTTGCCATGGACCCAGGCATTCCTTGGTCTGTTCCTTGGTGGTTGGAGCCATTTCTCTCTGGCACAGCTGGACTGCATTACTGGCCCTTTCTAAACCTAACTGTTGCACTCAGTCTTTTTTGTGAATTCTGACACTCTAGAATTTGGTTTGAATCCTTATATTTTTTAATTTATTTAAGGCAATGGGGTTAACTAACTTGTCCAAGGTCACACAGCTAGGCAATTATTAAATGTCTGAGGGTGGATTTGAACTCAAATATTCCTAACTCCAGGGTCAGTGCTCAGTCCATTACACCACCTAGTTACCCCTAGAGTCATTACTTAAAGGTATTTGTAGTGGTTTGGGGGAGAGCTCTGGGAGTCCCTGCCTTTATTCCACTATCTTGGCTCTGCCCCTCCTCATGCTTACAATTTTAGTGCCATTCTCAACTCTTCTCTCACGCTCATTTCACCCATCTAATATCATGCAAGATTTATCATTTTTTTTTGCTTTCACAACATCTCTCATAGATGTTGCCTCACTACCCTAAATAGAAGTCTGGACAACTAATACCTGATTCATATTTATTATCTGTCCCTACTATTTTCCCTTCTCAACACTTAATTAAAATAAAAATTAAAACAAAAACTTCATAAAAATAAACATAGTTCAGCAAAATAAATGTCCATATTGTCCATGTTCAAAAATGTATGTATCATTTTTGCATATTGAGTCCATTATCTCTCAGGAGGTAGATGACATTCTTCTTTTTTTTTTTTACTTAAATTTATTTTTTATTCTCATTTTGTACAAATGTTTTTTCTACATTAATAAAATATTCTTGTTTACAAGTAAACCAAATACCCCTCCTCCCCCATGAATATAGATAGACTTGCTTGGGCGAAAAAAGTAGAGAGGAGAGAAAAAAATTAAAATTAAAAAAATAATAGTAATAGTTGTAGGTATGGCCAGGTGGCACAATGGACGAAGCACCAGCCCTGGAGCCACAAGCACCTGAGCCCATATCCAGCCTCGTAAACCCAACGATCACCCAGCCGTGTGACATACAAGCCACCTGATCCCCACTGCCCTGCAAAAACCAAAAAGAAGGAAAAAAAAGACCCAAAATAAAATAAAATAGTAATAATAGTAGGGGTGGCTGGGTGGCAGACAGAGCATTGGCCCTTGAGCCAGGAGCACCTGGGTCCAAATCCAGCCCCAGACACCCAAAGATCACCCTGCTACGTGGCCCCAGGCAGGCCATACAGCCCCACTTGCCCTGCACCCTCCCCCAAATAATAATAACAAAAAATGTGCTTCAGTCTTTGTTCCAACACCAACAACTTTGTCATGGGTGGATCTCATTCTTTATGATAAGTCCATCATAACAGTTACTTCCATATTTTTCCACCATTGCCATTGCTGATTGCAACTCCCTTTCTTATTTCTCCACTACCATGTACTCTATTTTCTCTCTCCTTTCACTCTGACTCTGCTGTAGGGTAGCTGAGTGGCGCAACAGACAGATCCCTGGTCCTGGGCCAAGAAGCCCTGAGCCCCCATACCACCCCTTAGGCCCAGAATCCACCTGGCCCTATGGTCCTGGGCAGGCCTTCCAATCCCAGCCCCTTGCAAGAAGAAAGAAAATGTGTTTTATCTGACCATTCTTCCCCCATGGTCCATCCTCTCCTCCATCACTCACATCACCCCCTGTCTCCCCCCTTCTTACTCCAGATGCCTTACCCCATTGAGTATATATGCTGTTTCCTCTCCTAGCCACCTCTGATGAGAGTGAAGATTCCCTCATTCCCCCTTGCCTTCCCCCTTCCATATCATTGCAATAGCTCATTGTAATAAAGAAAAATCTTATTATATGAAATATCTTGGCCTATTCCCCCTCTCCTTTTTCTTTCTCCCATTCCATTTCCTTTTTTTTTCTATTGACTCCATTTTTACACCATATTTTATCTTCTAATTCAGCTTTCTCCTGTGCTTCAACTATAAAAGCTCTACCTGCTCTATTAACTGAGAAGGTTCATATGAGTATTATCAGTGTCATTTTTCTATGCAGGAATACACGCAGTTCATCCTCATGAAGTCCCTCATATTTCCCCCCTATCCTCCAATCTCCATGCTTCATCTGAGCCCTGTATCTGAAAATCAAACCTTCTGTTCAGCTCTGGCCATTCCAAAAGCAACATTTGGAATTCCCCTGGTTCATTGAAAGTCCATCTTTTTCCTTGGAAGAGGACATTCAGCCTTGCTGTGTAGTTCATTCTTGGCTGCATTCTAAGCTCTTTTGCCTTCCGGTATATTATATTTTAAGCCCTATGAGCTTCCAACATAGTTGCTGCTAAGTCCTGTGTGATCCTGACTGCAGCTCCATGATATTTGAACTGTGTCTTTCTGGCTGCTTGTAATATTTTCTCTTTGACTTGGGAGTTCTGGAACTTGGCTATAATATTCCTAGGGGTTGGTTTTTTGGCATCTCTTTCTCTGGGGGATCGGTGGATTCTCTCCATTTCTATTTTGCCCTCTGCTTCTAGAATATCAGGGCAATTTTCCTGCAGTAATTCTTTGAAAATGATGTCAAGGCTCTTTTCCTGATCATGACTTTCAGGTATTCCAATAATTTTAAAATTATCTTTCCTAAGTCTGTTTTCCATATCAGTTGTTTTTTCAATGAGATATTTCACATTTTCTTCTAATTTTTCATTTTTTTGGTTTTGAAGTATTGATTCCTGATTTCTGGTAAATTCATCAATTTCCCTGAATTCTATTCTTTGTCTGAAGGATTTGTTCTCCTCAGAGTTTTCTTATCTCTTTTTCCATCTGGCCAATTCTACTTTTTAAAGCATTCTTCTCAATACCTTTTTGAACTGTTTTATCCATTTGACCTAAGCTGGTTTTTAGCATGCTATTTTCTTCAGCATTTTTTTGGATTTCCTTGACTAAGCTGCTGACTTCATTTTCATGTTTTTCCTGCATCTCTCTCCTTTCTTTTCCCAGTTTTTCTTCCAACTCCCTCATTTGATTTTCAAAGTCTTTTTTGAGCTCTGTCATAGCCTGAGCCCAATTTCTGTTTTTCTTGGAGTCTTTAGATACAGGAGCTTGTGCTTCCTCATCTTCAGACTGAGTAGTTTGATCCTTCTTGGGCTCATTTGCAAAATATTTCTCAATAGTCTTCCTTTTGTTTCTCTGCTTGCTCATTTTCCTAGCCTGGGCCTGGTTTTGGGGTGCTTCCTGAGCTTTTGGGACACTCCCACAAGGGTCTCAGTGTGTGAGGCTCTGTCCTCCCTCCTGGTCAGTGAATGACCATAAGCATCCCCCTCTGCCATGGGGATGAGGTGGGGGGGGGGCCACTGCTGTTCTATGGGGGGCCTAGACTGGGATCAGGATCTGAATGTGGTCAGAGCCCCAGAGTCCTGTTCCAGGGGCAGAGGACCAAGTTTGCAGTTTCTCTTCACTCCCCTCCCTCAGCTCAATGGGCTCATGCCCTGGGGGCTCCTGCTTACTGCCTCTGCCTGCTTCTGTTTTCTTGGTCTGGGCTACAGAAAGACCAAGCTGCTTACTCTGTGCCCTGAGGGCTGGACTCCATGTGCTAGCTCTGGCAGAGGTCCCCCTCTGTTCCACCACTTTGTGCCCGGTGCTCCCCAGGGTACAGCTCAGGAGACTCCCCCGCTGCTGTGAGCTGAGACTCCCAGTGCCCTGGGGCTGCCTCCGGGAGGCTGAAGCTCTTTGGCTCTGGTGGGCCACCCCTCTGATGGGCCACCCCTCCGACCCCGGGGAGCAGAGCCTTTCTGCTCTTTTCCAGGTTACCTTGAGTAGGAGAACTGCCTCACTGGGTCCCTTTGTGGGTTCTGTCTCTCGAAAGTTTAGTTAGAGTCCTCAGCTTATGAGTTTTATCCGAGAGCTCCTAAGACTCGATCCCTTCTTGTCTCCATCTTCCCCTAAGTGCGATAGATGACATTCTTTATCATCACTTTATTTTTTTGGGATTTTTCAAGGCAAATGGGGTTAAGTGGCTTGCCCAAGGCCACACAGCTAGGTAATTATTAAGTGTCTGAGACCAGACTTGAACCCAAGTACTCCTGACTCCAAGGTGGGTGCTTTATCCACTACGCCACCTAGCCGCCCCTTTATCATCACTTTTTTGGAATTCTGGATAGTGATAATCAGAATTCTTAAGTCTTTGTAACTTGTTTTCCTTTAAAACATTATTATTATTATTATTATTATATAAATTATTCTCCTGGATTTGCTAATTTCATTCTGCATCAGTTCATTTAAGTGTTCTCAGGTTTCTTTGAAACTGTCCTTTCCATAGTTTCTTGCAGAATAATAATATTCCATCACATATAGACATCATAATTTCTCCAGTCATTCCCCAATTCATAGGTAGCCCTTTAGTTTCCAGTTTTTTGCCATTATAAAAAAAAGAGAAAAAGAGCTATTATAATTTTTTTTTTGGTACATTCGGATCCTTTTCCTTTTTCTCTAATCTCTTTGAGTCATAGGCTCAGTGGTGGCATATCTGGGTAAAAGGGAATGCATAGTTTAATGACCTTTGGGACATAGTTCCAGATCACTTTCTAGAATAACTGAACCAATTCAAAGCTCTACTAAAGTTTAAATACTTGTTATGATAATGCCAGCATTTGTCATTTTCCTTTGTCAACTTTTCCAATTTTATGGGTATGAGGTAGAACTTAAGGGTTTTTAAAATTTAACTTTTTCTAATTATTAGTATTTTGGATCTTTTTGTTTTTCATTTGATTGTTAATAGCTTAGATTTCTTCCTTTGAAAACTGGTTTGTTTGGGGTCAGAATGGAAGGAAGCAATGCAGTTGAACTCCCCTTCCACATCTCCTTCAAATAGATTTTTAAAATGCACCAAGCAAAATCATGATGGAAAATTCAGAAAAAGTCACATTGAGTCTTTTGTTCAGTCCAGGTTAGCATAGGAAACTGGACAAAGAAATCTGCAGACACTGGGGACAGGAGCAGGGTACATGTCTTACTTACCAAACACTCCAATACCCAGGGAGAAACTGTACACCACATCCACTTTGGGGCACTGCAGTGGGGACAAGTGCCAACTAGTAATTTTGTCACCCACCACTCAGTTGTAGATCACAGATTCAGTCTAGCATAAGAAGGGAACCTGTGGGAAGCCCTAGACAGAGGAAGCTCAGAAGCCAGCATTAATAGCCACAGACCACAGGCACAAAGCAGGATCTCATTCCTAGCATATGGTCCAGCCTACAGAGGAATAACCAGGATGAGAAACACAGATCAAAGGGGATCCAATGAATTCTGCTACTCTGAATGAAGAGTTTTTCAATTGGCTGATAAGACTGAACCCAGTAACAGTCTACTATTCCTCAGGTCCAACCCCAGGTCAGGAACTTGTAGAGCCCAGACCAGGGAGGGAGAAATCAGATTTTGCCCTGGATCAGATCACTTTAATTGTAAGAAAATTTGCAAGTCGCCATGCTTTCCCTCAGATCCTGGAATAATATAACACTCAGTACTCCAGGAAGCAACAGGACCAGCCCAGATCTTGTCTCCAGGAGGTGGCAGAGACCAGTCCAACTATCAGATCTGAAGTCAGAAAGTAGTCTGGAAGAATAAGGAATGCTTGTAGCTTTTTTGGAGTCATTCTCTTCTCCTTGAGTTGTGTCTTGAATATCCCTGCCATCATAATAGTTCGTAATGGTGAGCTCTTCCCATTTGGTAATCATCAGATTTCTATCAAATCTATTTTTTCCTAAAGGTTTATTCAGGTCCTTAACTTCTTTCTTATTTATACTTTGGTTATATTTGTCTAGATCTGAAAGGGGTCCATTGAGGTCCCTAATTATAATTTTACCAGCTTTTTCTCCCAGCAAATCAATTAATTTTGCCTTCAAGTATTTACATATTACACAATAAGTATGGTGGTATATATAATAAGTATTGATACAGATTCTTTACCCTATGGTGCCTTTAAACATAATGTAGATTCCGTATTTATCTTTTTATTTATCATATCTAAACTCTGTACTTATATGTCCATAATTATTTGCATATTGTTTCCCCTCCCCCTTTAGAATTGTTGTTTCTTGAGGGCAATGATCTATCTTTATATCCTAGCACTTAGAATAGTATGGGGCACATAATAAATGCTCAATAAATATTTACTGATGTAGGGGTGAGTTTGGTAGGGAAAGATAATGAGCTCAATTTTGGATACATTGAATTTCAGTTGCCTAAGAAACTACCAGGTGGAAACATAGAACTATAGTGCAGGAGAGATAACAATTGTTTATGTATATATATATATATATATATATATATATATATATATATATATATATCAAGGATTCACCTTCAAAGAAATTATAATTAAACTCACAAGAGTTGATGAGATCAACAAGAGAGAAAGGAGGAGAAAAGATCTAGGACAGAGCATTTATGGTATAAACAGTGTAATGAAAATCTAGAAAGAAAAAAAAAGCAGAAGAGAACAGTCAACAATGTTACATGCTGCAAAAAATGTCAAGAAAAGGCCATTTGATTAGATAACTAAGAAATCAGTGGCAATCTTAGAAAGAGAAATTTCAATTGAGTGATGAGGTCAGAAACCAGATTGCAGAGAATGACAGTAAGAGGGGAGATGTAAAACAATAGCTCCAGGGGATGGCAAAGTCTTGTGAAAGTTTTTTTCTGGGTGGAGAAGATTTGGACATGTCAATAGTTCGGTTGGGAGGGAATCAATAGATAGGGAAAATCTCAAGATTAGAGGGAAAATTGTGGGGCTAATTTTCTAAAGAATATATGAAGGAATAAGAACAAGGGCACATGTAAAGAGATTGACCTTGGTGGGTTGTAACTCCATCAGGTAACAAGGATTTATTAAGTGCTTACTAAGTTCCTGTCAAGGCAGTTAAATGGCTCAGTGGATAGAACACTAGATCTGGAGTTAGGAGGACCTGAGTCCAAATCCAGCCTCAGACTCATATAGTTGCATGATTCTGGCCAAGTCACTTAACCCTGTTTGCTTCAGTTTCCTTGTATAAAATGATCTGGAGGAGGAAATTGCAAACCACTTCAGCATCTTTGTCAAGAAAAACCCTATGGACAGTGTTGGCATGATGTGATCTACAGTCACAAAAAGTAGAACACACAACAGAACTGTGCAACAACAACAAATATTCCAGGCACTGTGATACAAACATCTTTTGTTCTCAAAGAAGACTATGACATTGGGAAGGTGATGGCATGACAAGCACATGAATTAGATTTGAGAGAGGGGGTGCTGTGCTAAGTCACCAGTCTCATTTTTCTCCTGTGGAGCCATCTGAGTCCAGTGGTCAGATATGAATCAGAATGATTTGGAGATGGCCCAGGATGTGAAGCAACCAGGGATAAGTGATTTTTCCAACATCACACAGCTAGTGTCAAGTATCTGAGAATGAATTCAAACTCCCATCCTCCTGACTGCAAGGGTAGTGCTCTATCCACTACGGAGGATGAGAGTTCAAATCCAGTCTAAGATACCTGTCACTTACTAGCTGTGATTCATTGGGCAAGTCACTTAACCCTGATTACCTCATATCCAGGGCCATCTCTAGTCATTCTTTTTTTTTTTATTTATTTTTTATTCTCATTTTGTACAAATTTTTTTTACATTAATAAAATATTCTTGTTTACAAGTAAACAAAATACCCCTCCCCCCCATGAATATAGATAGACTTGCTTGGGAGAAAAAAGTAAAGGGGAGAGAAAAAAATTAAAATTAAAAAAATAGTAGTAATAATTGTAGGTATGGCCAGGTGGCACAATGGACGAAGCACCAGCCCTGGAGCCACGAGCACCCAAGTCCATATCCAGCAGCCTCATAAACCCAACAATCACCCAGACATGTGACATGCAAGCCACCTGATCCCCACTGCCCTGCAAAAACCAAAAAGAAGAAAAAAAAAAGACCCAAAATAAAATAAAATAGTAATAATAGTAGGGGTGGCTGGGTGGCAGACAGAGCATTGGCCCTTGAGCCAGGAGCACCTGGGTCCAAATCTGACCCCAGAAACCCAAAGATCACCCTGCTATGTGGCCCCAGGCAGGCCACCCAGCCCCACTTGCCCTGCACCCTCCTCCAAATAATAATAACAAAAAATGTGCTTGAGTCTTTGTTCCAACACCAACAACTCTGTCATGGGTGGATCACATTCTTTATGATAAGTCCATCACAAAAGTTACTTCCATATTTTTCCAACATTGCCATTGCTGATCGCAACTCCCTCCTTTTATATTTCTCCACTACCATGTACTATATTTTCTCTCCCCTTTTACTCTGACTCTGCTGTAGGGTAGCTTGAGTGGCGCAGCAGACAGATCCCTGGTCCTGGGGCCAAGAAGCCCTGATCCCCCATACTACCCCTTAGGCCCAGAATCCACCTGGCCCTATGGTCCTGGGCAGGCCATCCAATCCCAGCCCCTTGCAAGAAGTAAAAAAGAAAATGTGTTATATCTGACCACTCTCCCCCCATGGTCCATCCTCTCCTCCTTTATTCACATCCCCACCCCTTCCCCCTGCTACCCCCTCCTTCTTACTCCAGATGTCTATACCCCATTGAGTATATATGCTGTTTCCTCTCCTAGTCATCTCTGATGAGAGCAAAGGATCCCTCATGCCCCCTTGCCTCCCCCCTTCCATATCATTGCAATAGCTCATTGTAATAAAAAAAATCTTATTATGTGAAATATCTTGGACTATTCCCCCTCTCCTTTTTCTTTCTCCCATTCCATTTCCTTTTTTTCTATTGACTCTATTTTTATACCATATTTTATCTTCGAATTCAGCTTTCTCCTGTGCTTCAACTATGAAACCTCCCTCTACCTGCTCTATTAACTGAGAAGGTTCATATGAATATTATCAGTATCATTTTTCTATACATGCAGTTCATCCTCATTAAGTCCCTCATATTTCCCCCCTCTCCTCCAATCTCCATGCTTCACCTGAGTCCTGTATTTGAAGATCAAACCTTCTGTTCAGCTCTGGCCATTCCAAAAGGAACCTTTGAAATTCCCCTGGTTCATTGAAAGTCCATCTTTTTCCCTGGAAGAGGACATTCAGCCTTGCTGGGTAGTTCATTCTTGGCTGCATTCTAAGCTCTTTTGCCTTCCAGTATATTGTATTCCAAGCCCTACAAGCTTCCAATGTAGTTGCTGCTAAGTCCTGTGTGATCCTGACTGCAGCTCCATGATATTTGAACTGTGTCTTTCTGGCTGCTTGTAATATTTTCTCTTTGACTTGGGAGTTCTGGAACTTGGCTATAATATTCCTAGGGGTTGGTTTTTTGGGATCTCTTTCTCGGGGGAATTGGTGGATTCTCTCCATTTCTATTTTGCCCTCTGCTTCTAGAATATCAGGGCAATTTTCCTGTAGTAATACTTTGAAAATGATGTCAAGGCTCTTTTCCTAATCATGACTTTCAGGTATTCCAATAATTTTAAAATTATCTTTCCTAAGTCTGTTTTCCATATCAGTTCTTTTTTCAATGAGATATTTCACATTTTCTTCTAATTTTTCATTTTTTTTGGTTTTGAAGTATTGATTCTTGATTTCTGGTAAATTCATCAATCTCCCTGAATTCTATTCTTTGTCTGAAGGATTTGTTCTCCTCAGAGAGTTTTCTTATCTCTTTTTCCATCTGGTCAATTTTGCTTTTTAAAGCATTCTTCTCCTCAATAACTTTTTGAACTGTTTTATCCATTTGACCTAAGCTGTTTTTTAGCATGCTATTTTCTTCAGCATGTTTTTGGATTTCCTTGACTAAGCTGCTGACTTCATTTTCATGTTTTTCCTGCATCTCTCTCCTTTCTTTTCCCAGTTTTTCTTCCAACTCCCTCATTTGATTTTCAAAGTCTTTTTTGAGCTCTGTCATAGTCTGAGCCCAATTTCTATTTTTCTTGGAGTCTTTAGATGCAGGAGCTTATGCTTCCTCATCTTCAGACTGAGTAGTTTGATCCTTCTTGGGCTCATTTGCAAAATATTTCTCAATAGTCTTCCTTTTGTTTCTCTGCTTGCTCATTTTCCCAGCCTGGGCCTGGTTTTGGGGTGCTTCCTGAGCTTTTGGGACACTCCCACAAGGGTCTCAGTGTGTGAGGCTCTGTCCTCCCTCCTGGTCAGTGAATGACCATATGCGCCCCCCTCTGCCACAGGGCCGAGGTGGGAGGGTCCTGTTGTTCTATGGGGGGGGCCTAGACTGGGATCAGGATCTGAATGTGGTCAGAGCCCCAGAGTCCTGTTCCAGGGGCAGAGGACAGAGCTAGTCAGTCTCTCTCTCTTCACTCCCCTCCCTCAGCTCAATGGGCTCATGCCCTGGGGGCTCCTGCTTACTGCCTCTGCCTGCTTCTGTTTTCTTGGTCTGGGCTACAGAAAGACCAAGCTGCTTACTGTGTGCCCTGAGGGCTGGACTCCATGTGCTCGCTCTGGCAGAGGTCCCCCTCTGTTCCACCACTTTGTGCCTGGTGCTCCCCAGGGTACAGCTCAGGAGACTCCCCCGCTGCTGTGAGCCATGGCTCCCAGAGCCCTGGGGCTGCCTCCAGGAGGCTGAAGTTCTTTCGCTCTGACGGGCCACCCCTCTGCCGGACCGCCCCTCCGACCCCGGGGAGCAGAGCCTTTCTGCTCTTTTCCAGGTTACCTTGAGTAGGAAAACTGCCTCACTGGGTCCCTTTGTGGGTTCTGTCTCTCGAAAGTTTAGTTAGAGTCCTTAGCTTATGAGTTTTATCAGAGAGCTCCTAAGACTGGATCCCTTCTTGTGGCCATCTTGGCTCCGCTCCCCTGGACATTCCCATCTCTAGTCATTCTGATTCATATCTGGCTACTGAATTCAGGTGACTCCAGAGAAGAAAGTGAGGTTGGTGACTTAGCACAGAACTCCTTCATTCAAATCCAGTTCATGAACTTATGACATCACCTCCCTGATGTCATGATCTTCTTCAAGAATGAAGGACAAACATCATCATCCAAGTACTATGCTGAGTTCTTGGCATACCAATAACAGAAAAAAAAGAAAGAAAGTTCCCTAACCTCAAGGAGTTCTAGAGAACATGAAAATAACTAAGTATATTCGAGATACTGATTGAGTTGCAAAAAGCTCTGGTTTTTACCTTGAAGAGGCAGCAGATGGTCTCAGGAACCCAAAATATTATTTTAAGCCTAAGAGACTCCTTGTCCTAACTATATAACATCTTTTCTGATAAAACAAATATGATTTACTTTTTGGACAAGAATTCTTAACCTGTGTAGAGTCTAGAGAACCATGTATTACAGAATATCCTTGCACTCGAATCGGGACAAACATTACATCATTATTTCAATATAATTGATTTCCCTGCTCATCCTTTGTATTTTATCTTTTGCATTTAAAAACTTTATTCTGAAAAAGAGTGAATAAGTTTCACACAACTGCCAAAGATAAACCACAGGGATACAGGAAAGGTTAAGAACATCTCCTATAGGAAGTAAGGACAGCTGTGCCTTTTATGTGCCTTTTCTTTAAAGATACCCAGTGTCTACCTGAATTAAA
This sequence comes from Macrotis lagotis, assembly GCF_037893015.1. Taxonomy (NCBI): domain Eukaryota; kingdom Metazoa; phylum Chordata; class Mammalia; order Peramelemorphia; family Peramelidae; genus Macrotis; species Macrotis lagotis. Next base: position 429,410,175 of record NC_133658.1, on the reverse strand, counting down.
GAGTATACAGATACCATAGCAAAAATTGTGGGGCACTACTTGGCACAGCAACAGCCATTTTTCTTCTCCACCGGTCAGCTATGACCTCCAACTCCCCAGTGACCATGTCGAAGGAACCCACAGTTGGCACTGATCTCAGCACCACTTACTCCTGTGTGGTTTTCCAACATAGGAAAGAGGAGATCATTGCTAATGACCAAGGAAACAGGACCACCCCAAGCTACGTTGCCTTCACTGACACAGAACATTTAATTGGTGATGCTACAAAGAATCAAGTTGCAATGAACCCCACCAACATGGTGTTTGATGCCAAACGTCTGATTGGTCAAAGATTCGATGATGCAGTTGTGCAGTCAGACATGAAGCATTGGCCTTTCACAGTGGTGAATGATGCAGGCAGGCCTAAGGTCCAAGTGGAGTACAAAGGGAAGACCAAAAGTTTCTACCCAGGAGAAGTATCTTCAATGATCTTGACTAAAATGAAAGAAATTGTTGAAGCTTACCGTGGGAAGACTGTCACAAATCCTTTGGTCACAGTACCTGCCTATTTTAATGATTCCCAACATCAGGCCACCAAAGATGCTGGAACCATCGCTGGTCTTGATGTGCTCTGTATCATCAGTGAGCCAGCTGCTGCTGCTATTGCTTATGGCTTGGACAAAAAAAAAAAAGTTGGTGCCAAGAGAACTATGTTGATCTTTGACCTTGGAGGTGGTACTTTTGATGTCTCCATTCTTTTTTTTTTTAGGTTTTTTTTGCAAGGCAAAGGGGGTTAAGTAGCTTGCCCAAGGCCACACAGCTAGGTAATTATTAAGTGTGTCTGAGACCGTATTTGAAACCCAGGTACTCCTGACTCCAGGCCGGTGCTTTATCCACTGTGCCACCTAGCTGCCCCCCGATGTCTCCATTCTTACCATTGAAGATGGCATCTTTGAGGTGAAGTCCATAGCTGGGGACACCCACTTGGATGGAGAGGACTTTGACAACCTCATGGTCAACCATTTCATTGCTGAGTTCAAGTGAAAGCACAAGAAAGACATCAGTGAGAACAAGAGAACTGTTTGCCCTCTCTGCACAGCTTGTGAACATGCAAAATGTACCCTCTCTTCTAGTACCCAGGCCAGTATTGAGATTGACTCCCTCTATGAAGGTATTGACTTCTATACATCAATCACCCAAGCCCATTTCGAGGAGCCGAATGATGATCTTTTCCGTGGCACCCTGGACCCTGTGGAAAAGGCATTAAGAGATGTGAAGCTAGATAAACCACAGGTTCATGACATTGTCCTGGTCCACTCGCATTCCCCAAATCCAGAAGCTTCTGCAAGACTTCTTCAACAAGAGTATCAATCGGGGCAGCTAGGTGGCGCAGTGGATAAAGTACCGGCCTTGGAGTCAGGAGTACCTGGGTTCAAATCCGGTCTTAGACACTTAATAATTACCTAGTTGTGTGGCCTTGGGCAAGCCACTTAACCCCATTTACCTTGCAAAAACCTAAAAAAAAAAACAAAAAAAAATTCTATGGGCAGCTAGGTGGCCCAGTGGATAAAGCACTGGCCCTGGAGTCAGGAGTACTTGGGTTCAAATCCAGTCTCAGAAACTTAATAATTACCTAGCTGTGTGGCCTTGGGCAAGCTACTTAACCCCATCTGCCTTGCAGGAAAAAAAAACTAAAAAAAAACCTAAAAAAAAAACCAAGAGTATCAATCCTGATGAGGCTGTTGCCTATAGTGCATTTGTCCAGGCTGCCATTCTGTCAGGAGATAAATATGAGAATGTGCAGGACTTGCTGCTTTTGGATGTCACTCCTCTTTCCCTTGGAATTGAAGCTGCTGGTGGCGTGATGACAGTTCTGATCAAATGTAATACCACCATTCCCACCAAGCAGACACAGACCTTTACCACCCATTCGGACAACCAGCCTGGTGTGCTTATTCAGGTTTATGAAGGTGAAAGAGCCATGACAAAAGATAACAACCTGCTTGGCAAGTTTGAGCTCACAGGAATCCCTTCAGCACCCAGGGGCGTTCCTCAAATTGAAATGGCATTCGACATTGATGCAAATGGCATTCTCAATGTTTCTGCTACGGATAAGAGCACGGGCAAGAAGAACAAGATCACCATTACCAGTGACAAAGGTCATCTGAGCAAAGAAGACATTGAGCATATGGTCCAGGAAGCTGAGAAATACAAGGCTGAGGATGAGAAGCAGAGAGACAAGGTGTCCTCCAAGAATTCCCTTGAATCTAATGCTTTCAACATGAAGGCTACCATAGAGGATGAAAAAATGCAGGGGAAAATTGGTGATGAAGACAAACAGAATATTTTTGGCAAATGTAATGAAATAATCAACTGGCTGGATAAGAACCAGACTGCTGAGAAGAAAGAATTTGAGCATCAGCAAAAAGAATTGGAGAAGGTTTGCAAACCCATTATTACTAAGCTATACCAGAGTGCAGGGGGAATGCCAGGAAGCATACCAGGAGGAATGCCTGGTGGGTTCCCAGTGGGGTGGAGCAGCCCCATCTAGAGGTGCTTCTTCTGGACCTACCATTGAAGAAGTTGGTTAAACAAGGCAGAAGAAAGAGCATTCCACACAACTTTCCAAAAATTGAAGTACTCAAATTTTAGCTAAGGCAGTAGCCAGTTTAAAGGAACATTTAAGCTACTATATAAATCTGGGCATTCTGAATACTTGAATGTGTGCAGAGGGAGAAATGAACAACATTGCACTTTATCAGTACTGTAAATGAGTGGAAATGCAATTCTTGTCCTGGAAAATAAAGTCTATTTAAAATTGGCAAAAATAAAAAATGTGGGGCAAGAAATTGCAATTTGGGTACCATGCAGCAGCAGGTTCTGGAGAATCCCAGGTGGAGGCCAAGAGTAAGATTCTTGTAAATAATATGTCAGAGGGAGAAGGGCTGCAGGTGAAAGGAGATTGGAACATGCCACAGTTTCACAAAGTAAGTTATTTGCATAACAACTGAAAGTCCATAAAGCAAACATAGGAATCACTGGAGGGGAAGGACTCTGAAAAACAATAGTCTTAAAGCTGTCACCCTTAAGCAATTTGAGGGTCTGAGAATAGGGACCAGGTTAGCCTCAGTCAGTTCCCAGTCAGTAGAATTAGGCACTTGCTTCTGATTTCTCTGCCAACTATAAATTGTTTTTAATTGATAACACTTTTATAATTATGTGGATATAGAAAAACTTCTATGTGAACCTTATTCTTAGGGCAGGGAATTCTCAATTCCAGCCTTCTAGTCTCTCTTTAGGACAGTGTTAGTAAATGGCTTGTTTCTGAACATAATTATCTGTTAGGAAGTTAATTCATTGGTGTCAGAAGTGAAATGGCAATATCTAGCTGAGGACCCCAAGAGACACAGTTCTAGTATTAGTTGATTTCCCCCCAAGGCCACACAGCTAGGTAATTATTAAGTGTCTGAGGCTGGATTTGAACTCCTCCTGACTCCAGGGCCAGTGCTCTATCCACTGCACCACCTAGCCTGCCAATCCATAACATTTTGATAAGACTTATGCCATTTGTTATTATTGACTGACAATGATCAACCATTCAGTTAGTCAATAAACACTTATTAAGCACTTATTGTATTCTAGGTACTGTAATAAGCACTGGGAATATAAATACAACAGTGCCTGTCCTCAAGGAGCTTTCAATCTAATAAGGGAAGACAACACACAAAAGGAAACTGAACAGCTAGAGAAGGGGAAGGGAGGGAAGGAAGATACCACGCATAGGATCATGTTAGAGAAATGCAAATCAATGTACCCAGGTGGGAAATGAAGAGACAGCTAGTCTGGGTGTCTTCTTTAAATGGAGAGTCTGGGAAGAGTTCTCCATCATCCAATCAGAGGGACCCCAGGGGCATAGAATTCTGATGAGGTATGAGTTGAATGGAGAGGTTACTGGGCATAATGGAAAAGTCGAAAGGAGTGGAGCTGGGTGGGAAATAAAGAGGTTTTGTCTGCTGCTATCAAATTTGTTTGGAATAACCAGGGGTTGTTGGTAAATGTTTATAGCCTGATCTCCAAAAAACAACAACAACAACAACAAAATACACATGACACACTCTGTGTTTAATCTGCATTATTAATATTTTCTCCATCATTTTCTTAAGTCTATACAATCAACTAAAAAAATAAGTCAAGTTCTGATTTGTATAATTTGCTCATTTCTGAAATGCAAAAGTTCACACTGGAGATTTAAGCCAATCCCAGTTGACTTCAGCATAATGCTAGAAACAAACCAGTACCACTTATTTAATCCCTCTTCTTTCTGTAGGAGATCTTAGGGAATTTTTCTGGGTAATAATGATGAACCCAGTTCCTCACAATTTTTGAAAAAGAAAGCAAGATAGATTTATGACTAAGGAAGAGATGGAGAACATCACCAAAAACAAACTAGATGATTAAAGACTGACAGATTGCTTTGGGGGGGGGGTAGGGGGAGGGAAGTAAGATTGGGGGAAAAATTGTAAAACTCAATCTTTAATAAAAGAAAAAAAAGAAATCAAGATAATATTCAACTGCAGTTTTACAAAAGATTCTTTTATCATGAAATTCTTAAACACTTTTGGAGGAATTTAGAGGATTCCCATCCTCAATAGATGAAGAAATGGTTTCTGTGGGAGGCAGAGTCAGAAAGATTCAAGGCACAAAGCACTATTCCTAGCTTCTGTAATAATAAAGAAAAACAAAAACAGAAATAGAAACAAGAGTCATGTTCGGATCCTCCCTCCTTCAGGCCAATGTACCTAGCTAGTTCTTCTATGTTCCCCCTCCAGTCTGGATCTCCTTTGTAAAGATCTTTTGAACATCTGGTTTCAGACAACTTCTGCTCTTCCAGCAGCTGCCTAGAAAGACTCTAAGAATAGATCTTCATGTTGTTCAGAATCAAAAGGGTCCAACTGACATCAACCTAACTGTGAAGGAAGAGTCAGTTGTTACTCTGATTCCCAGATAATCCATCAAGGTTAATTCTGGAAGAAGAAATTGATCCCTGGGTGAGCAAAACTATAAGGTGCTCTCAGCTTCACCTTCATCCAGAAATCATCTTGAAAATTCAGTTGCCCTTCTATCTAGATTCCAGTCCTCAAGGAGATAAATAGTAGTTATCTGGTCTAGGTACTTTGATCCCTTTTGAATATTTTCAAATGGTCAGCCATCTTTCCTAAAGTGTGTGAAAGTCCAGGTGACTCTAGAAGTAAGTTATATTAAGTATTTGCAGTAGATCAGTCCACCTGGGCAGAGAAAAACAAACTGCTGTCAGGCTTGTGAACAATTCTAATTTATCCAGCCTATATCTTTTTTGTACAGGGTTAGAATTTTGTCTTCCCTAATTAAACTCTGAAATCCTTTGTATTATTTCCAGAGGTGGCACAGAGTCTGGCACAAAGTAGACACTTAATAAATGTTTGTTGACTGACAGATCTTCACATGACTACAAAATGACCAAGATCTCTTTAAAGCAGTTGAGGACCAGGGAATGGAAGGGCAAAGTGATTGGGGTCAGATAACAGACATCAATTAAAAACCTAAGCAACAAAGGAATACCCCTTCAATCATTATAGAAAACTATTTGAGTTTAAAACAAACGTTCTTTTAGTCCTGACCCAGAAAATCCACCACAACTCATGCTTTTACAAAGCTTCATTCCTAGTTCTCAAAAGACTCTCCAGGGTTTTCTGAAAGGGTGTGAAAAGCAAAATTCATTTATTGGAGTTGTTGCAGTAACAAATATTCTTACAATAAACCAGTGCAAAAAGTTCCATCCAGGACAAACTTAGCATTCTGACAATTTAACAGGAGAAGGTTTTCACAAGCCACCTATTTTTTTAAGGCTTTTTTTGCAAGGCAAACGGGGTTAAGTGGCTTGCCCAAGGCCACACAGCTAGGTAATTATTAAGTGTCTGAGGCCCCATTTGAACCCTGACTCCAGAGCTGGTGCTCTATCCATTGCACCACCTAGCCACCACAAGCCACCTTTTTTTTTTTTTTGCCCAGACTTAATTCTAAAGACCACTATCAATTCCCTGGGAACATGAAACCCCTCCTAGTTCTAATTCTAATGCCCAGAGAAAAGTTTACCATTCTCTTCCCAGTCTTTGAGTAGAGAAAAATGGTGAACATAAAAGTTGCAAAAAACAAAACAAGACAAGACAAAATACCTGTTTAAACTAGTGATCTCTTTCTGCAACAAGATAGCTCCTAAATTACTGCTTAGAGACAGAAGGTAAAAATTGGAACAATCATATAATATTATTAGGAAGGAGAGAAAGGAGTTAGTTTAATATTTTATTTGCATTTATTTGTTATGTTGGTTGAATGAATGACATAAGTGATGTCTTTGTGTTATTGGGACGTGTTGAAACCTAGACCTGCTCATTACAAAAGGGAAAGCCCCTAAATTGAACTCATTTTTAAAATGTGATGTAATGTAGGTAACAGCAATTTCTCAATAATGAAACTTTCCTGAATTATCCAATTGATCACTGATCACAGGTCTATTGTCTATATTTTCCTGATCTATCCATTCATGAAGGGAAAAAGTGAAAAAAAAAGCTATAATGTAAAAATACTAAGAGAAAAGGTCTCTGTGATTCCTATATTTTGTTGCATTGATAATAAAAAGGAACTAGATGTATAAATCTAAAGCAAATCAGATAAAATTTCTTTTAATTTGGGTTCCACCTCCTTAATCCCCATGGATGGACTGTTTTTTTTTCTGGGATTCAGAAATTTTCTTGATGGATACTGGAGTGACATTTTATTCTTTCTTGTGATTTCTGATCCTAAGTCTGTGAACAACCAAGAATATAGGGGCTGTGGATATTTAAGAATAGCTTTTTTCCTTCCTTTTATTTCAAAATATTTTCTTCTTTTCTGAAAATCCTAGTACAATTTTGTTGGGAGGGACCTTCTAATACAAATTAAAGGCTATGATAGCAAGTAATTCTCATGCTCCTACTTTGTTGGCTGGACTAATCTGTGTATTCAATTACACCCAGTCTTCACAGAAATAGGAATTGCTGAGTTTGATCAGGTGGTTTTTCTGATCAAAGGACTTGTGGATTCAGACCTTTTGAAAGAATGCAAGTCCTAAATAAAAACTGGAATTTTCCTTTCCTTTGTTGTTCAGCACTCTCTTTCACAACAGGCATTACCAATGATTGTTATTCCAAGGTAACTGGGCCAAATCTAGCCTATGTGATTCTTTTGACTCCTCTAATTGCAAAATATCTTATGTGCCTACTGATTTCTTTTCCTTTCCACTCTGTTCACCTCTATCCTAAAAACTTACTTGCTTTCCAGATTGACCTAATGACCTAGACCAGACTTCCTAAGGAGTTCTGTGACAGCCTCGATCTGTATAGCCAAACCTCACATCAGATCTGAGTCTGGTCCCATCTATCTGTTCCTGATGTGTCACTAGGCAATATGTAAATAGTATCTTCATTGCTAAGGTCCATCAGAAAATTGTGCTTCAGTTTGTATTTTTCTAATACATTATCTTTAAAATTTTTTTTTATTTAAGGCAATGGGGTTAAGTGACTTGTTCCAGGTCACCCAGCTAGGCAATTATTAAGTGTTTGAGGCTGGTTTTGAACTCAGGTTCTCCTGATTCCAGGGCTGGTGCTCTATCCACTGTACCACCTAGCTGCCCTACATTATCTTGATTTGAAAATTTAGAAAATCCTCCCTCCCAAATGATCATATGAACTTGAATGATCATATGGACCTATGGCAAAGCCTTCCAAGTTCATATTGATATGATTGATCATAGTCAGACACACTGTGCATTGTCCCCAACATCATGATATCTTTTTGGTCTTTTTGGAGGTATCATCTTGCCTATTTCAGACATAAATCTTCTAAATGCAAATTCTGGTTCTGTTAAATTATGGTTACCTGTACCAGTCATGTTCTTTCTGAGAGACTAAAAATTCTTGCAACTGAGAGAATTCATACCATAGTTGATATCTTTTTTCAAACAGAAAACAAATAGGAGAGGTAGTACCAAGACAGCTAGCAGTAGCAGTACCTAGAGCACAGCTCCTGGAGTCATAAGGACCTCAGATACTGAACCAGCTATGTGACCCTGGGCAAGTCATTAAACCCCAATCTACCTCAGTTTCCTCATCTGTAAATGGGACAGCAATATCTATCTCCCAAAGTTATTGGGGGGGGGTTAGGTTTTTGCAAGGCAAATGGGGTTAAGTGGCTTGCCCAAGGCCACACAGCTAGGTAATTATTCCCAAAGTTATTGTAAGGATCAAATAAGATTCTATTTGTAAAGTACTTTGCAATTTTAAGAAGCTTTACAAATGCTATTATCACTGATATTAATAATGATGCAACAATCCAGGGATATCTTCCAGTGAATAATTGCTTTAGTGCCTTCTTGAACCTTTTTTCTGGGAATTCTCCCTCCTCTCAGGGTAATGGATACCTACTTGTTGATGTAATAGCATATTTAGTCATTTCTCTCCTTTTTACCACCTTTCTTTTTCCTGAGTTGAGATCAAGGTCCTTCTAAAGGAGTGAAGAAGCAATAATTCAGGATGCCTGGAAAATCCCCTGATGACCACTGGATTGAGTCTCATTCTCTGTTAAGATTCTCATTGGCCAGTTTCAAGCATCACCAAAAGGAAGGCGTTTAGTGTTGTTATTTGTCAGCATTATAATCTTGGAAAAACCATCTCTGATGTAATGATTATTTTACTATACCTAAAGGTACCTAGCCTTTCTCCCATTTCCAAGTAGACTTCATTGATTTATCTTCAACAGAATTAGCCAACTCACTCCAGTCAAATTGACTTTATTGCTATAATCAAATTTGCAAGCGCTGTCTCCAAAGAAGTTTAAGTGATCTAATCTGTACTACAAGAAGTACTGAATTGTGACCTCCAGCCAGTCTCTTGGCTTCATACTTCATGCTACAAATTCACTGTGGTATCTCTGAATCCAGTGAGAAAGACCAGCTAAAAGGTTAACTGTTCTAGACTCTGATGTCTCCAGGGAAGCTGGGGACCTACTGATATCTACTTCATTGGCAGAAACCCTACAAGAAAGTTTACTTAGCTCTTTGAAGAAAAGTGAATTCCCAGCCTTTTAAAATATCCTAAAATTATTTCAATGAGCTCTATGAGGAAGGAAGCTACAGAAATGTGTATGAAAACAAGGGAAATCTTTGTGAATCATAAATCTGAAATCAAAGTAATTAGAAAAACAACTCCCAGAGATATTATCTACCTCTCCTCCCTCTGCCAGATTGTGATTTCTATGACAGTCTGTTAAGAGAAATAGCTTGTAAAGCTTACATTTACAGTACAGAAGTGATTTGTAATTAACTACTATAATAATAGATATATTTAATTGTATTATATCAATTATAATTATATATTATATACATGTATTAATAATAGTTAATGTATTATAACTACAATAATAATAGTTATATTTTAAAATAAATAATAAACATTTTTTTGTAAATATTCATAACAAATAAATAAGCAATAACTAAATGGTTGAAAATAATCATTTATATAATTAATACTTTAAGGATTTCTAAGCACTTAATAAATATGATCATTTGATCCAATAACCCAGGTGCCATTATTACCCTCATTTTACAGATGAGGAAAATGAGGCATACAGGGGTCAAGTGACTTACCCAGGGAACACAGCTCCTAAGTGTCTGTAGTTAGATTTCATCTCAGGTTTTCCTGTCTCTGGCATCAAGATCCCTCCACTGTATCAACCAGATGATTATAGACTCTATGGAAACTAACTGGGCAAATTGTAAATTGATTGGTGTGCACCACAGGTTTTTGGTAGATTGTGGGGTTTTTTTGCAAGGCAATGGGGTTAAGTGACTTGCCTGAGGTCACACAGCTAGGTAATTATTAAGTATCTGATTCCAGAGTTGAACTCAGGTCCTTGACTCCAGGGCTGGTGCTCTATCTACTGTACCACCTATCTGCCCCCCACTATAGATTCTTATTCCCCCAACTGTTAGTTATGTAATGCTCAAAAAGATGGAACAATATTAAAAAAGCAAACTGCTTCCAGACCTTTGTGTCTGATGAATTTGTGATTTGCTGTCATGTGTAAAGACTGTCATTACCAGGGCTACACTTTCTGCATCAAGCCATCATACAGACAAATCAGTCTTAAAGCCTACTTGTTGTGGAAAGGGTCCCCTCAGAGATCCCAGAACATGAGAGTTGCTGTTCAACCTTGGATTTACAGACCACAGTCTAAAGCACTTTTGCCTAATAGCTAATGTGGGCCACCAAGGCTAATTCTAACTATTGCCTTTCTGACTATAAGCAAACTTATTTTATATAGATATATAATTTTATACATCTATATAAAATTTAAGTTTTTATTGATGTCTTTTGTTTTTGCATCATCATAATTTTTTCCAATATACTTCTTTCTCCCCTTCCCAGACAGTCAAATATAACAAAAATTTTTTAAAAACAAAGAAAGGGAAAAAAATCAGCATAGCCAATCAATATATTGAAATGGCATGTATTCACCTTTTTGGTAAAATTCCAGAAAGTCATTATTTTATTCATTTGTAATGATTAGCAGTAGTATCAGAAGGTGTTAATTGGGGAAGAAAGGAAAAAAAGATAAAAGCTTTTAGAGAGACCTTGTCTATAAGGTTAATGACTACAAGGGATAGATGTTTTAAATGCTAATCAGGTTTTTGTTGTTCAATGGTTTTTCAAACCTGTCTGACTCTTCCTGACTCTATTTGGGGTTTTCTTTGATGAGATTCTCAAAGTGGTTTGCCATTTCCTTTTGCAATTCATTTATAGATGAGGAAACTGAGGCAAATGGGGTTAAGTGACTTCCCCAGGATCACACAGCTAGTAGGTGTTTGAAATAAGATTTGAACTCAATAAGATGACTCCAGATCCAATTCTTTATCCACTGTGTAACCAAGTTGTTCTACTGTTACTGTTATTGGTCAGATATTATGAACAACTCCACACTGATCTAAGTTCTAACCAGTAGAAAATGCTGGGTGACATAGAACCTTTTGGGACTGTAACTTTAATTTGTTCTGAGATGAAATCCAGAATCAGAATTAGACAATAAACATTTATTTTGCAACTACTGTGAGCTAGGCAAAGTATACATACAGCTCACAGTCTAATGGAAGAAAACAATTCATACAAGAAAGCTGAAAAGTGGAAGATGAGATAGGGAAGGTTGGACATGGAAATATAATCCAAAGAATATGGCTCAGGCTAGTCGAAGTCATTTCTCTCAAATGGAAGTTCTAGAAAGAATTCACCAAAAGAAGGAGCAGAAGCATCAGAATTAAGTCCAGATCTTGTCTTTTGTCATTTCTGCTGTTTCAAATTTATAAATATCACTTGTCCAAACATCTTGCTCTTGAACCAAGGCAATTGGGATAGATCAGTATATAGAAATGCTACCCTCTTGCTTTTGGTTTTGTTGTGGTTGTTGTTCAGTCGTGACTCTATGGACCTTAGACATCCTATACATAGGATTTTCTTGGCAAATATCCTAGTGTGGTTTGTCACTTCCTTCTCCAATGGATTAGGGCAAAAAGAAGTTAAATGACTTGTCCAGGGACTTTAGGTCCAGCTCTTAATCCACTGAGCCAATTTACTCAGGCATTAAATTATGTTTTATTGTTCCACACTCTGCAACCTGAATGGACTTGAAGCCAGAAATATTTAGGGTGTGCTTGTAAATGTTCAACAACCAATTCTCTCCCTTCCCCCACAAACACACTACAGACTTTCAAGTTTAATTTCCATTGTTAATGTTTTCTTCATTCTTTTTTTATACAACCAACAAAACAATAAATCAATCCATGTTGATTTCAGGTGTCAAAGCTCACTCTAAAAAATTTTAACAATAGGCCCTTATGAGAAGTCAGCTCCAGAACATCCCTGAATTTTTGGTCCAATAAATGTTAAGAGCCCATAATAAGGACAATATTGAATTTGAACAAGTTTTATTAAAATATTCAATAAAAGGAAACTATAAAGTTGTTTTAGACAGTCTTTTTAAAATGACATCATAATTCTTGTACAACCTGAAACTTGGTGATTTATTACAGAGTATTTTTCATTTCCATGAAAGTACATTAAAAAGCACACTCATTAGAATCTGTTTAAATTCTGAACTAAAATATACAACCGTCATCTTTTTTAAAACATTCAAATCCCATTAGAGGTTTTCTTCTTACAAAGTCTAAAACTCTGATAGTTTGGGGCTTTCTCATCAATACTTCTCAAGGAAACATACATAACTTCATGGATTCTCGGATATTTTCCAACGACCTCTAGAAATCTTCCAAAATTTCACTATCTTCTACCAAGTTTCACATGACTCAGAACCTCTCTGACCTTTAATATAAAAGTGCAATTACTTACTTTACTTTTATAGTTTTCAGACTGTTGTTTTAACTTTTCATAATAGGATTCTTTCTCTGGGTTCAACCGCCATGATAGTCTTCTCTTGAAAGGATTCTCTTTGGTCCATATTTCTCTCCATGAATCTTTAAATTTCTCTACATGATTCAATTTCTCAATCTCTTCCTTCCAAATTCCTGCGCCAGTTCTTACAGCTTCTAGCTCTGCTCTTAGTAGGTTCTTGTGAATTGTCCAATACGCCTTGGAGTTATGATCTAGTTCTTTGATAAAGAACAGTTCTGCCAAGCCCTCTTCTTAAAATCTCTTCGTTCAAACTTACAGTAAAATACATGCCTCTATTCATCAGCAGGTAACAAAGAAGTGATAAGTTTTCCCTTGCCAGCAGCTGGAACCACAGAGTTCGGTAAGGTCTCTCAACTCGTTTCTCAAGCACACTGGACCAGCATCAGTGAGTTCCACTCTGGCTATCTTTATCAGCAAAACCTCATAGGGCTGACTTTTCCATCTTGAAATTAGAGGGATGGTAATGGGAATATGCTCCAGTTCCAGCCCTCTTTCAGTTACCCGGTGTAGTCGTCCTCGTAATTTAACGTTTTTTCTAATAAAATCCAATGGAATATTTGAAGGACTTACAAATTTGGTTGTCAATTTAATGCTTCTTCCCAGTACCATGAGTCCTGTGACTGCCATCGCAGTGCTTAATATTCCGGATGAGGCAGAGGTGGTCGTCTCCCAGCTTGTCCAAGGCGTGCCACCACGTTGCCGTTGGACGTTAGTGCCCAGCCGGCTTCGGGGGGCTCCGCGGGCTCTTCCACAGCGACCTCTTGGAGGCCGGCGAGTCTTCGGGCGACGGCTCCGCCGGACGCTCCTCTGGGGGTGGCGTCTCCTGCCCTCAGGAAATTATAAAGTTGTAAAAAGTTGTGGTTCTTGACTGAGCCATAAATTCTTAACACGATTCTTAAACTGGGCTCAAATGTTATTTTAATCTAGGGAGGTCATTTGTCCTAACTATGCAAAATCTTGTTGATAATAAGAATGTGAAATAATTTCAAGATATAAAGTTCACCTTTTTTTATGTTTTTGGATCCTCTGCAAGTTGTAAATTATAACTGATAACATACTTACATCCAAATGTAAACTTATTCTTTGGAAAAAAACATTCAAAATTTTGGTAATCTGGTTCTCTTTACAACTGCAGAAAGGACTTGTTCCTGTGCATAACTTTCCGTTTTATTGAACTGTTTCTTTAAGAGGAGAATTTCAGAGAAGACACTAGCAACTTGGGAAAACTGAGAAAGATATCCTTTAGACATGCTTTGAGCTAATGAAGAAGTTAATAAACTAAAGAGGCTTATGTGAGAAGAAAGAGAGAGCATTTTCAGGCAAGGGGGATAATCAAATTGGAGGAATGACTACCAGTGTGGATCATAGAGTTCATAGAAGGGAGTAAGGTTGTTGCTGCTGCTTGTCCTTCATTTTCATTTTTTTTTGTAAGGTTGTTTTTTTTTGCAAGGCAAATGGGGTTAAGTGGCTTGCCCAAGGCCACACGGCTAGGTAATTATTAAGTGTCTGAGACCGGATTTGAACCCAGGTACTCCTGACTCCAGGGCTGGTGCTTTATCCACTGTGCCACCTAGCCGCCCCTACCTTGTCCTTCATTTTCAAAGAGCATTAATGATATCACAGGTGATGTCTTGATTTGAGTATGAATTGGATTTGAAACAGTTGCACAAAGTCATCAGTAAAAAAGTTCAGCAGAGTGATAGAAGTCAAGATGACTGACAATGGTCCAGGATTTACTGGATGACTTTGGCAACTTTGATGTCTGACCCAGCTCTAAGAGCTCCATAGCACCTGATACAGCCACCTTCAATGGCCACTGAAACAAATTGTTCTCATTATCCCATTCCATTAGGGGAAGTTTTCACATATCTGGGATAGGTAAATAATGAACTTAATGGACTTGAGGCCTATTGGTTACTCTCAACTTGGTTTAGTCTATTTGCCCAGATGGTTTTACCAAGGTGTGGCATGCTATGGTTTCTTGGAGTCATAGATAAGAGTTGAGTTAATCAGGTGGATACCAAAGGTGGACGAAGAAACCTGAAAAGGACTTGGCAAGCCACCAGAGGTGCTAGTCTTCTTAAAGACCCCAAACAAAATAAGAAGGCTTGAAAGGTATGAAGGGATCAAGTTATGAAGAGCTTTAAATGTTTAACAGTTTTAGCTGATCCTGGAGATAATAGGGACCTAACAGAGTTCATTGAGGTGTGAGGTGTGGATAACATAATCAGGTTTATGGTTTTAGGAGTCACTTTGGCAGCTGAGTGGAGGATAGTTTGAAATAGGGAGAGAAGTGGCAGGAAGACCAACTAGAAATCTATTGCAATAGCCTGGGTGCAAGGTGATGAGTGAGTGGAAGGAAGACATGTTGTGAAGGTAATAATGAAATGATTTGGCTTGTGGATTTGATCTGTGGAGTGAAAGAGTGACAAGTTTAGGGTGGCACTGAGGTTTCAAGCTTGAGGAACTGAGAGGTTTGTGGTACCTTGGACAGTACCAGAGAAGTTCAGAAGAGGAGAGGACTGAGGAAAAATAATTTCTATTTAGGACATGTTGCATTTGAGATGCCTACAGCACATCAGATTCAAGATATCCAAAAGGCAATTGATGATCCTGATATAGCTCAGAAGAAAGATTAGAATTAGATTTGTAGATTTGGGAATCACCTAGAAGGCAGAGTGCCATTTCCTTCTCCAGCTTATTTTATAGATGAGGAAACTGAAGCAACCAGGGTTAAGTGACTTGTCCAGGATCACACAGCCAGTGTCCAACTTCATTTATGAACTTGGGTCTTTCTGGGTTCAGTCCTGGGACTCTTGTCTGTTGCACTATCTAGCTGTCAGCATATGGATGTTAATCCTCATTTATATAAGACCTTAAGGTTTACAAAATGATGTATTCACATATGTATGAAGTAGTGAGTTTCCCAGCTCACTCATATTGTGAAACTGAGCTTCAAAGAGGTTGAAGGACTTTCCTAAGGATACACAAGTAATAAGTAGAAAGTTCAAAAATTCTATTTTATGTCTCTCTGAGTCAGATCCAGTTTTATTCCTACTATATCAGAGTTAGGAACTCAAGAGTTATTTGTTATTTGAATTCCCAGATCTCTGAAATCTCCTCTGTTCTAGTGAGTTAGGAAAGGGGAGAAGTGCAGAGGAAGGTATAGACAGAAATACACTGTTGTTTTTTTATGCTATCTACTCTCCTAAAACCAGATTCTGCTATTCAGTGGTCATTTACCTGTCCTCCAAAAGCTATACCCAGATAAAGAAAACAAAACCTTAGTGTCCTTGGGAAAATGATATACCTGACAAACATTCCAAAGCTCTAGCTTAACAACTTAATGTATCAGGGTGTCCAAAAATCATGTGATTGGGGCAGCTAGGTGGCATAAGTAGATAGAGTTCTGACTCTGGAGTCAGGAGGCTGAAGATCAAATCCAGCTTCAGACTTTTGATACTTCCTAGTTATGTGACTCTGGGTAACTTAACAACGATTTCCTTGCCAAAAGACAAAAAAAAGTTAGAGCTCTGTTGTTTACACTTGTGTGACTTTGGGTATTTCATTTTATCTCTGTAAGATATGTATGTGGGCAATCTAATATAGATATGGACCTGCTTACATATGGTATAGATATAGTTCTTGGTCTGCCAAATGTGGCCCCAGGCATTGACTAATGTCTGTGTAACCCTGAAAGTCATTTAAGCTCTGTTTGCCTCATTTTCCTCAAGTGTAAAATGAGGATAATAACTATACTGACCTCCTGGAGTTGTGAGAAAAATAATGAAATAAAATTTGTAAAAAGCACTTAGCACAGTTCCTGGAATGGAGTAGGCACTATTTAAATACTTATTTTCTTCCCTTTCTCCTCTGATCTGAAATCTAGCCATCTATATCCTTGGAGAGACAAGATGTACAACTTTGTGGGGAACATAAGGATATATCTGAGGGTTTGCTCCCTTTCTTATCTATCTCCAAAGGGTTATAATTGTCATCTCCCACCCTTCAAATATTGGTAATCTAGGGGCATGATATTTTAGGATTCAGAATAAAAGCCTCTTTCTTGATTACTCTCAAGGGGAGTGTAATGCTGAGCTTATTGCCAAATATAGCTCCTTCCCACCAAACTGATTACACAAGACTATCAGTTAGCTTCTTTTTTTTTTAGTTGTTTTTTTTTTTTTGCAAGGCAAATGGGGTTAAGAGGCTTGCCCAAGGCCACACAGCTAGGTAATTATTAAGTGTCTGAAATCGGATTTGAACCCAGGTACTCCTGGTACTCCTGCTTTATCCACTGGGCCACCTAGCCGCCCCTAGTTAGCTTCTTTATCAAAATAAACAGTTAACAGAAAAACTGGAGAAAATATACATAATAGAGTAGACAATAGAATAATTTTGAATAAATGGGCTCTCTAGGTTAGAAGACCTGGGAATCAAGTTCATTTTTGAGACTATGTAGTTTCATGGAGATTTCTTGTCTCCTGTTCTAAAGTTCATACTTCCCTCTCTCCAATACCTCTCTTGAAGTCCTAAAACTATTTGAACTCATATTTCCTTTATACTTGGCATAGCCATCATCACTGTCTCAGAAGTAGCTCAATCAGGAGTCACATGTGCACACACAGAAAAGACAACAGAATCACAACATTGTACTTCAGAGTACTGTCTACCCCTGATAGATAGCCTTGTTACAACTTCTCTGGAATTCTATTTCTGTTTCTGTAAAATGAAGGGACTAGATGGTCTCCAAGAATCTCTTCTTTGAAATTTAGGCTCTTGTAATCTTCTAAGGCCCAATCTTCTTGCCATTAAGTGGGACTTAAAGACCAGAAGGAAAAGAAAAAAGAAGGACTCGGGTATGGGTGGAGACCAGTTTATTAAAAAACATATTGGCAAGAGATCTGAGTGGTAGGCCCAGTTTTGTCACTGATTCACAATGTGACCTTTAAACAGAAGTATTCTAAATGAACTATCATGAATTCATTTTTGCAAATCCCTCTTTAGGTTATACATTATATACATATATGTACATGTAATAATATAGATATAGATACATATTATAGGGATATATAGGGTATTCAAGGAGGATTAGTACCTTGGTGTGAAGGCTTGCCAAGTCCTTTCCAGGGCTGCTCACCCACCTGGTATCCACCTGGTTGACCCAATTCACTCAAAGCCTCAAAGAAGTTGTAGTATGTATAATGGTCATATTCCAGTAAAACCATCTGGGCAGATAAGCTAAACTAGGTTCAGTATAACCAAGAGGCCTCAAGTCCATCAGTGAGTTAGGGTGATGCCTACCCCAAGCATGTGAAGATTTCCCCTGGTGGAATGAGAGGATAAGAATAATTTTTTCCAATGGTCATGAAGGTGGCAGAAGAAGGGCACTATAGAACCCTTAAAGTTTAGTCAGTATGGGGGGGGGGGGCAGCTAGATAATATGATGGATAGAGCCCTGGGCCTGGAGGAAGATCTCTGCTGTGTGATCTTGAGCAAGTCATCTAACCCTCTTTACCTCAGTTTTCTTATCTGTAAAATGAGCTGCAGAAGGAAATAGCAAACAACTCTAGTAACCTTGCCAAGAAAATCTCAAATGGAATCACAAAGAGTGGGACATGACTGAAATGAATGAACAACAACAACAAACCTTATAAACCTTACAAACCCTTGGGGATACACAGAAAAAAAAAAGGAATGATCCCTGCTCTCAAGGCAGCCATAGTCCACTGATAACAATTAGATATAGGAAGGATATAGGAAGATGTAGGAAAGATGTAGGAAGGATAATCTGAAGATAATCAACAGAGGAAAGAAATTAAGGTGGAATCAGGAGGTAGGATTTCAGCTGGGACTTAAAGAAATTGAGGGAAACCAAAGACACAGAAATGAAGGAGAAAATTTCAGATCTAGGGGTCAGCCAGTGAAAATGCCTAAAGTCAGATAGAGTGTTTTGTTTGAAGAACATCAAGAAGTTTAGTGTCATTCAATGGCCTGGTATGTGTAGGGGACAAGGAGGAGAGAGGAAGAAATCTGGAAAGGAATCAAGAGATTTTAACAGATAGGATGAATTTCCATTCCTTTGTAAATTTTTTCCCTAAGCAGAGATACCTTGAATTAGTATTTCATTAATAAAGTTGCCTCTGTTAGGATTATGCCCAAAATATATTGGTGTTGTTCCATCACATTCTATTCTTCAAGACCACATTTGAGGTTTTCTTGGCAGAGATGCTGAAATGGTTTACCATCTCCTTCCCCAGCTCATTTCACCAATGGGAAAACTGAGGCAAACAGGGTTAGGTGATTTGCCCAGGCTCACACTTCAGGTCCAGTACTCTATCCAATGTGCCATCTAGCTATTCAAAATGTAGAATATGGATTTTTTTCCCACATTGGGCAAATTATTCACACACAATCACAGGATTTCAGAATTGGAAGGCATTAGCGTAGTTAAAATTCCTATCCAAGCATAAAATCCCTTTAAATCCTCAACGAGTTATGTAACCTCTACTTGAAATCTTTGATAGGAAACTTACTATCTCTATTCCACTATGGAACATGAAAAATTCTTAGGCATTTTTTTTTTACTTTTATACACTGAACTGAAAGAATTCTCCTCTTTGGGTCTCACTTTTGGTAAAACAGGGATGATCGTAATAAGCCTTAACCTGCCTCTTTCCCACTCAAGATCAAATAAGAGAATGAATGGAAAACCACTTTTGAAAACTGTAAAAAGAGGTGGTCCAGCATCACTTCCATTCATCACACCTCCATTTTGGAGAGCTGCAGCTATCATCTCTGTGATTTGATGAGATTGAATTGGATGCTCTTTCTAGGTTTTGCCTTCTCTGGTTCCAAAGGCTCTTCCAGCTGATGTTCTGTACTTTGATTCCAATGTCCTTTTCAATTCAGATATTCTATGAGCTGTTACTCAAAGGCTCCTTTCAAGTCCAGCTTTCTGTGGTTTATGATTTCTACCTGACCCAAGGTCATATAGTTCAGTGCAGAGCCAGGAGCTGAACCAGACTTTCTGTCCTAGTTCAGGGAAATGTTTGCCTGTGGAGTGCCAATCAGTGACCAGGTCTTCTACATACTCATTCCTCCTCGGAATTCACGGACCAGCAGAGTGTTTGAGAGAAATGCTAATGCCTGAATCTTGGATATCAGATACAAAGGGGAGTGGAAGTGAGTCAGAAATGGAAAGGGAGGAGACTGTGTTATTTGCCAGCATTCTTTTCTTGGACATGAAGTCCTCTGCCCCTCCCTAGAGATTTCAAGATCCATAGCAAAACATCTCCTCCAGGAAGTCTCCCTAAACACCTCACCCCATGCTGATACCCTTTTCCTCCAAGTCCTCATAAGAGGCTCACAAATTGTTTTCAGTCTTCATGACTCTGAGAGCCTGCTTAGAATTTTCTTGACTAAGATGGCAAGGATTACCATTTCTTCCTCCAGCTTAGTCTGTGGATGAGGAAACTGAGGTATACAGGGTTAAAGTGACTTGCCAAGGGTCATATAGCTAGTAAATGTCTGAGGTTAGCTTTAAATTCTGGAAAATGTATCTTCCTGACTCCAGGCCTGGTATTCTAGCCACTGAGTCACCTAGCTGCCCCTACTTACATAGGAACATAAAATCATAAAATTTAGCACTGAAAGAGGCTCTAGAAATGATTTAGTCCAGTCTCTTCATTTTATAGAAGAAAACTGAGACCAAGAGAGTTTTTTTCCCCCTCTGTTTTATCATCTTTAATTTACCTCCAAGGTCATCCAAGTAATAGCAGAAAATAGAAGAACTTGAATTCAATTCACAGCCTCTGACTCCAAAATCAGTCCTCCTGTATTTGGTAAGTCATTGTAGGATGCAGTTCCTTTAGTCCTATGGGGTCAGCTCAACTGAGCTATAAGCACCCAGCATCAAGGAAAACTTTGTATGATCTCCCCTTTCTCCTTCTCTCTATCTCATTCCTCTTCCCTGTCCCTGACCTTCTAGTGTCGAGGGCAAGGTTTCCCAAAGAGCTCATGTTCAGTGCACTCTTGTTATCTCTTTTTCTTTTATGCAAGGCAATCAAGGTTAAATGACTTGCCCAGGGTCACACAGTAAGTGTCTGAACATACAAGTTAACTGGCTTCCTGATATCCTTTAGCATAAACAAAATGGGGGGGGAGGGGATGGAGGAACATAGGCCTAAAATGAAGGGCAGTTTATTAAACAATATAGAAGGGTTCCAGAGATCATAATGGAAATGTAATGGGTTAAGACATTACAGAATGGGGCAGGCATGGATTTGAAGGACGAAACAGGGAGTGATGGTCAGAGAACTGTGGCCGAGGAAGCCTACTCATCAGACTCTGAGGTATTCTGGGTAAAACCATAGAGCAGTAGATTATCACACTTTCACAGTAGCAAAGGTTAATGTCGAGTTGATTATCAAACGCAGAGCAAGTGGTGGAAAGTGGGGGAGGTGGTAAATATAGACTTGGGCAGATGTCTAGTCCCTAGTTCTGCCTGACCTTCAAAATCAAGATCAGAGGAGAACTGGACCTTGTATAGCTGAACTCAGGGGTGAGTCCTGTTTGAGTTACTCATACAGGTAGGTTGATTCTACCTTATTCACTACAAAAATTCAGTAAATTATGAAGGAGAAAGAAGGGGGTGAGGGTGGGGAGGAGTCAGAATGGTCTTTCTGGTTGTGGGGTGCATTTATATAAGAGAATTAAAGCCTTTGAGAAAAGTTGAGAGAGGTTGAAGTTAGGAGAGGGAGAAACAATTGGGCAACAACTTTCATGGGTAAAAACTATTTTCCACTGCAAGGCAGGTAATGTGATTTAAAATGCAAGAGGGAAAGAGGTTAAACATACAGGTAGATTTCTCTCTCTTAGGGTAAAGCACTAGAATTGGCCCTCCAGGGAGACTGACATCAAAACATACTAAATTCTTATCTTACCTAGCCCAGCCCAGCCCAGCCTAAAATTTGCCTTTCTATCTACCAGTACTTTGCACATAGCATGTACAAAATAAATGTCTCTTAAACTGGATTCCAGGGAGAGCAGAATATGGAACTGAAAATAAAATTCAAATAAAAAAAAATTGGACCTGGAAAGTCTCTAGAAAAGTGTCTCAGGCAACTAGCCTTGTCCCTGCCTTCCTAAAAATTGTTATAGGTGATATGAAGGCAAAGGAAGACAGAATCATCAAATATGTAGATGACACAAATATGTAGATGACAAAGCTAGGATGACCAACGTATTTCTGATGACAATCAGAATCCACAAAAGATCTTGCTAGGTTAGAAAAATGGGTTTAATCCCATAAACTAAAATTTTTAAAAACTAAATATGAAACCCTACTTTGCTGTTGTTTGTCATATATGACTCTTTATTATCCCATTTGGGATTTTCATGGCAAAGATATTTAAGTGATTAGCCATTTTCTCCGGCTCATTTTACCAGATGAGAAAACTGAAGCATCAGGGTTAAGTGACTTATCCAGAGATGTACAGTGATGATAAGTGTCTGGGGCCAGATTTGAAATCACAAAGACCAGGCCTGGT
Organism: Macrotis lagotis; assembly: GCF_037893015.1. Taxonomy (NCBI): domain Eukaryota; kingdom Metazoa; phylum Chordata; class Mammalia; order Peramelemorphia; family Peramelidae; genus Macrotis; species Macrotis lagotis. The sequence goes on along the minus strand of NC_133658.1, from coordinate 429,388,112 downwards.
ACCACCTAGCTGCCTCATAAAGTCCTTCAGTTGGGTTCAAAAATTCAACTGTCTAAAGATAAAATAGGATGGAGGACACATGATTAGATATAAATACTAAAAAAAATAGATGTGGAAATTTTAGTGAAAGGTGGGAGAAAGGAATAATAGTTTATTAAGCCCTTATCTGTTAGGCACCTTACAAATAGCTCCTTTGATCTTCATAACAAATGTAGGTGCTATTATCTCCATTTTACAATTGAAGAAACTGAAAGAGTTTTAGTGACTTGTCTAGGTACTCAGCTGGTTAAGCGTCTGAGGCTGATTTGAACACAATCTTCCTGATTCCAAGTTATACAGTGAAACACTGTTTCTGCTGAACAACCTGCCTAGTGAAAACTGAAAGCTCAGTGTGAATCCCAAAACATTGTCTTATCCAAAATCTGAGATTTTTTCAGGTAATAAACCATACCTGATCATTGGCTGATGAATTTATTCTTTTAAATCCTGATACTTCTCCAGTTGTGTTCCAATTACAGATTTTGAAAGCCTAGAGATCTGTGCTATCCAAAAGCAATTTAGTGCAAACCCTATTTGGCTTTGATTGTTTTTAAAGTAGTAGTCAAGTGGACCAAGCATGGACAATAAAATCTAAGTTATCAAAGAAAGCAAGGAGGATTACTCTTTTAAATAACATACTGGAGAGCAGGGTTTAGACACTTCTGTGAATTGGTCTAACAAGTGTCTATTCATGGAACCAGAGGATGTTGTGAGGTAGGAAAAACAATGCTGGACAAAGTAAATAATAGTCCTGATTGTGGATGTGGAATACTGCATAGAATGTCAACTTTTTCAATATATTGATTACTTTTTAATATTTCCCCTCTCTTTTTAAAATTCATTATAAGGGAGAAGCTCTCTAGGAGGAGGTAGGAGGATAAAATGGAAATAGGTAACAAAATCAAAACATAGGAAAATACATTTTTATATAAAAAGACTCATGGGATCTTGACTATCAGAGCTGAAAGGGGCTTTAAAGATTAGTTAATCTATCTAGCCCAGACTGAGGGCCATGGGGGCAGGAGGAGGCTTGAAGGAATGGAGGAATGAGGAATGACAGAATTTATCCATCCATACCTCCAGAAATGGGTGCCAAAGTTCTAGGTCTCCCAACTCCCAAGGAGCAATTAGACTTTTTGGAACATGTACAAAAACCCCTTATTAAAATTTAAATGCCCCTATCAGCTAGGTCTGTCTTCCAAAAATTAGACTTCCCATAGCTATGTTTATCTAGCCCAGGGGCCTTGCAGGCAGTAGGCCTCAACAATTGTTTATTGAAGGGTGCTATAGTTTGCCCTTTGCAGAAGACTTCCAGAAAGTAGAAGATACACTCTCCCACCTCACCCCCACCCCCTCATCTATTAATTTTGTCATTAGTTAATATTTGGCACTTAATGTTTTTCCCTTCCCCTTCTTCTACTGTGTGCTTCAGTTGACCAAAGATAATTTGTACACAAGCAAAGATCTTAGGACACATAGACTTTAGAGGTGGAAGGCAGGTTTGAGAACATCTACTCATAAATAGAATAGGAAGGAGAATTATGATTAAGAGGAAAAACTTTATAAAATGAAGATGTTGGACTGAACAATATTTAATATCTCTTATAAGCTCCTTGAGGGCAGGTACTGACTTGTTTGATTTTGTATCCCTAGCATTAACCATGTTAAGCACCTAGTACACAGCACAAACTTGAAAAATTCACATGGAATCAATTTGTTCTATAGGAGTCCATGATTCTAAAGTTCTCAACAACCCTGTGAGGGAGATGGTGTATTTATTATCCCTATTTTATGGATGGGAAAATTGAGACAGAGGCAATGAGACAACCTAAATCGAATAGTTTACTGTTAAACCAAGAATCAAACTCTGGGCTTCTGATGCCAAGTTCAGAGCTTTTTTTATTTGACAATAGTAGGAGCCTTTTGAAACATCACAGACCCCCACACAGATCCCACAGACATGCTCCTCCTTCCCTCCCCATGGCAGCCAGTCTGAAAAGATTGGTTAGATCTTCTGAAAGGTTGCCCTGGTTGAGTTAATTCTTTGCCTTTACCCTAGAACTCCTTCACTTTAATTATTGGACTTACCATGATGATAAAGTTCAGGGTTTGCTGAGATTTTTCTCCCCTTTGGAACCATAATTTGACTCGACCTGAATGCTTCCTGAATCACAGTCATCAGGCTTATTAATTAGGTGGATAGTATTAATTATGGGAAGTCTCATTAAACAGAGGAGGGATATAGTGTGAATCCCATTTTAAAAAATCTTGGACCTCAGGATTCAGCTTTTCTGGTTGACTTTGACCAGTGGGATGAAAATGTTGGTTCTCCTGAGATTTGGTTCAACTCCAGGAGGGTTCAACCATATTTCTATTCCACCTTTACTCTTTCTTCATTAACTAGCAGGAAAAGTTTAAGGACTAAAAACATCTTAGAGAATTAGTGAGGGTGGGGGTGGGGTGTTGAGGGGAGAATGTTAATTGCCCATTCAAGAAAGCAGCCTGGAGGGGGGAAGCAGGGTCACTTCACTGCTCACTAGGGACTCTCGAAGTTCAAGCATTCTACTGGGGGTACAAGGTGGGGGGCACGGAGAGGGGACTTCGACCAGGAAAAAGTCAGATACCTAGCTAGGCTAAAGGCTGGAATTTGTGTCACTTGTCTCAGCTCAATCTTCTCATTTTTTTGATCCTGGGGTCTTTCTCACCTTCAGTGGCTAGTGCCTCCCCCTAAATTACCTGCTATTTATATTTGTGTTTGTGTACATTTCCCTTCTCCTCAGGAATAGGGAAAACAGAGATGTTTATTTTTGCCTTTGTATAAGCTGGAGAATTAATGGTTTTATAATTACCCACTAATTTCACGGTGCTTAATGACGTCCAAGTCTTCCAGGAGAGAGGATCCTTTCCACCAGTTCTATTATGTATCGGCCCTCCTCTTTCACCATTTCTACTCTGCCACTCACTCCCTGGTCACCAGGCAAACAACTACTTTCAACTCTCCTTCCCCCTCCTTTTTCAAGCCAGATCACAAGGAGAGAAATCCAGGTCAAGCTTAGAACCATGCAGTGGCAGATCTGGAAGGACAACTCTCCCCCTCCCGGGGCAAACCCCCAAGAACTCAGATGCTGCCCTTGTAAAGAAACCAAAGAAATTGTCTGGGTCAAACCCCTTCTTTTACAGAGAAATCTGAGACCCAGAGAAAAGAGAGGGCTTGTCCAAGGCTGCAGATTAGCCGGTGGCAGCTCCAGAACTCGATATGCCTGGGTCACTACATGTCCAGTTCACTGCACCCTGACTGCAAGGCCTGGGGTATGTGAACCCCTAGGAAGAAAACATGCTCCCTAAACCGGGAAGAATACACATTCCCTGTTTAAAAGAGACACAGAGACAGAGACACAGAGACTGAGACCTCAGATATAGAGAGACAGAGACTGAGACACAGATGTATATAGAGAGACAGAGACAGTCACAGAGACAGAGACTGAGACACAGATATATATATATATATATATATATATATATATATATAGAGAGAGAGAGAGAGAGAGAGAGAGAGAGAGAGAGACAGACAGACAGACAGACAGACAGAGACAGGGACAAAGGGAGACAGAGAAAAACAAAGAGATAGAGGGAGAAATAAAGATGGAGGCAGGACAGAGACAGATGAGGACAGAAACAGAAAGAGAGGCAAAGAGAGACAGAGAAAGGAGGAGAGCTAGAGTGACAAAAGGACATAGATCAGTGAGAGAGACAGACACAGACACTGAGCCACAGAGACAGACAGACTGAGACAGATAGACAGAGAGAGATAGAGATAGATACAGATTATATATATATATATATACAGAGAGAGAGAGAGAGAGAGAGAGAAACAGACACAGAGACAGAGCCACAGAGATGGACTGAGATAAAGATATATATATATATATGTGTGTGTGTGTGTGTGTATATATATATATACACATATATATATATATATGTGGAGAGAGAGACAGAGAGAGACAGAGAGACAGACTGGGACACAGAGAGAGAGACACAGATATAGGTATATATAGAGAGACAGAGACTGATACAGATATAGAGACATAGAGACAGAGACGGACAGGGACGGACACACGGACATAGGGACAGACAGCCAGCTACAGAGCCAGTTTGCCGTCGCACGCCTGGCGGCGGGGAGGCGGCAGCCCCGGCCCAGCCCCTCTCGGAGCTCCCAGTTTCGCCTTCCGGGACAAGCTGGGGGGGCCGAGCCCCTGCGTGCCGGGGGGGGCACCCAGGGCCCCTCCCCCACCCGCTGGGGGCGGGGCCTGGGCAGGCCCGCGGCCCGGGGGGGGGTCTCGGCAGGTCGCCCCCCTCCCCGCATCGGCGCACCCCCCGGGCCGCGGGCCGGCGGCTGGGCCCTCCCGGGCGCCCCGCGAGTTGGGCCGAACTTTTCCTGCCCCCGGTTCCGCCCCGCGCGCGGCTCTGCCCCCACCCACGCCCCGCGCCCTGTGACGCACGCAGTGGTGCAGGGCCCCGTCCCCGGGGCCGCGGCCAATGGGCGGCCGAGAGGGTCCCCGGCGAGGCCCAATCAGCGGGCGCCGGACGGTTCCGGGGCCCCGACCTCCCCCCGGGGCTGCAGTGCGCCGGGCGGTGAGCGCGGCCGCGGCGAGGCGGCCGTCCCTGCGTGCCGGGCCCGGCCGGAGCCGGCTGCGGAGGCGCGGGGAGGCGCCGGGGCCCGGCCCGGCCGGGAAGGGAGGACGCCGCCGCCGCTTCCAGCATCGCCGTGAGTACGGAGCCCCCGGGCGCAGGGCCCCCCGCGGCGGCCCCCGCCCCGGCCCCCGCCGGAGGAAGCTTGGGGGGCCCGGGCCGCCGGAGCCCGCGCTGCAGAGGGAGGCCGGGGGAGGGCGGCCCGCGGCCGGTGGGCAGAGGGGGCCGGGGGCGGGCGGAGCCCCCGCGGGGGAGCGCAGGTGAAGCGCGGCCGCGCCCCCAGCCTGGGGCAGCGCCGGAGGAGGCGCCCAGCCCGGGGCGCCCCGGCATAGCGCCGGGCCAGTGTGCATGGGGCCACGTGCACGGCCTGTAGCGCAGCACTGGGAGGGTGCGTGTGCGCGCGGCGGGAAGTGCGCGTGGCGCCGGGAAGTGCGCGTGGCGCCGGGAAGTGCGCGTGGCGCCGGGAAGTGCGCGTGGCGCCGGGAAGTGCGCGTGGCGCCGGGAAGTGCGCGTGGCGCCGGGAAGTGCGCGTGGCGCCGGGAAGTGCGCGTGGCGCCGGGAAGTGCGCGTGGCGCCGGGAAGTGCGCGTGGCGCCGGGAAGTGCGCGTGGCGCCGGGAAGTGCGCGTGGCGCCGGGAAGTGCGCGTGGCGCCGGGAAGTGCGCGTGGCGCCGGGAAGTGCGCGTGGCGCCGGGAAGTGCGCGCCAGCTCTGGTGTGGGCAGGACCGGAGCCCAGTCTGCCCCAGAAACGCGGCGGCTGTGTGACCCTACGCGAGTCACTTACCCCCTTGGCCCCCGGGCTCCCACATGTTTACATTGCAAAGTAATGGTTGATGCAGTGTTGCTGGAGGGAATTTCCTTCTTGGGAATGCCATAACACTAAGAAAACTTAATATTTGGAAAAACACTTAAAGCACATGTATATGTCTATGTAGTGGCTACAGCAAATACATCTGTAGCAGCGCAGCAGCATGTGCGGTTCTCATGGAGCAGGCACGGACGCAGAGCGTCCTTTCAGGTGGACACACGGCCGCTAGAGCACTTGTAACGAGCCCCGGCCGCCCTGAAGCAGCCCGACCCGCGCACACCGCTACAGAATGCCCCGGCAGAGGGGCACCTAGCTGCAAAGTGCATAGAGCGCCGGCCCTGGAGTCAGGAGGACCTGAGTTCAAATCCGGCCTCAGACGCTTCATAATGACCTAGCCGTGTGGCCTTGGGCAAGCCACTGAACCCCATTGCCTTGCAAAAACCTAAAAAAACAAAAAATCCCTTGTCAGAGTTAAGATACAGCAGGATGGTCAGGGCTGAAACTATGGCGAGGTTTAAGACATGGCAACACAGTAGATGCTCCAAAGAATGCTGAGTTCATGTTAAAGTAGAAGCAGCAAACCAGGCTGGTGCTGTCCTGAAACCCTCAGTGTGACCTGGGAAATAGGGTTTGACTAGATACCAATTAATTGCTAGACTAGGTGGTACAAAAAAACAAAACCACAAAAACTCCCAACTTTTAAATGTACCAGAAAACAGAAGAGTGTAGGTTCCTGGATAATGTAGGACTTGAGTTGGGTCTTAAACTCAAGGTAGGATTAAAAGGGAGAGGAGGGGGTATTCCACATAGGAAGAACATTGCGCCAGGACTCTTAACCCTTTCTTTGGGCTCCCAAATCTTGAGTTCAAGTTCTGTTCTTTACTTAATACCAGTGTGATCTTGGGCAAATCAGTTTTAACTCCTCTGTGCCCCCTTTTCCTTATTTTTAAAATGAGAAAGGTCACATTAAGATGATTTCCAAGATGCATTTCAACTCTTATCAATCATTGGATTGCCCATGGTATGAAATAGGGAACTTTGGAAAATTCTGGAGCAGGGGAATATCACATTCTAAACGACAATTTTTTTTTTTAGGTTTTTGCAAGGCAGTGGGGTTAAGTGGCTTGCCCAAGGCTACAGGGATAGGTAATTATTAAGTGTCTGAGGCCAGATTTGAACTCAGGTACTCCTGACTCCAGGGCCAGCATTCTATCCACTGCACCACCTAGCCACCCCCTAAATGATATCTTAAGGAAAGAAGTAATGCTGGAGTGTTGGATAGATTTGGAAGAGGGAAACTGAATTTAAGTTAAACTTGGCTCCCTTGCCCTCCTGCCCTCAGAGAACCCCCAATTTGGTTAGAGAGGTAAAAGAAAAAGCTTTTCTTTCCATTTCATACAGTGTAATTCTTCCTTGATAGTTTTTCCCCAACTCCACCTGACCCTTCTTTATCCATCCCCTCCCAGGTGTCCTTCATGCCCTCTATCTCTTCAATTCCTTCTTTCCATGTTTCCATTGACTAGAACTAGTTAATATCCTCTTTAAACCATTTTTGGGAATATTGTGCAACACATTTATTATTTTTTTTTTTTAGATTTTTCAAGGGTTAAGTGGCTTGCCCAAGACCACACAGCTAGGTAATTATTAAGTGTCTGAGGTCGGATTTGAACCCAGGTACTCCTGACTCCAAGGCCAGTGCTCTATTCACTGCACCTAGCCACCCCTTGTGCAACACATTTAAAGAAAGATGTTAAGACAGATTATGTAGAACAAACCGGAATGGCAAACAAAACCAGTCAACAACTATCTAGTAAGCTCTTTTATATGCTGAGGTATTGTGTTAAGTGCCAAAGATACAAGGAAGGCAAAAATTTGGTTCCTGCCCTCAAAAAACTCACGTTCTAATAGGGAAGGCAACATGTCAGTACCTATGTACACACAAGATACTGTGTATATAAAGGATAATACTCTCAGAAAGAAGGCTTTACCTATAAGGGAGGGAAACTGGGAAAGAAAGGCCTCCAGCAGAAGGGAGGGATTTGAGTTTAGTCTTGAAGCAATCCAGGGATGCCAGATTTTGGTGAGGAGGGGGAGAGCAATCCAGACAAGAGAAGACAGTTAATGCAAAGACTTGGAGAAGGGAATAGAGAAACTGCCAGTAGGCCATTTTAGATGGAATGTGGAAAGTGTGAAGGAGGGGGATTAGGAGAAGATTGGAAAGGTAGGAAGGGGCCAGGTTGTTAAGGGCTTTAAATGCCAAAGAAAAGATTTGATATTTGATTCATGAGGTAGTTGGGAAGCATGGCAGTTTATTGAGTTAGGGGAATGAGGTGGTCACTCTGATGCTCTAGAAAGGTCAGTTTGGTCACAGAGTGGAGAATGGAAGAGGCTTGAAGCAGAATAATTAGAAGGCTAGTAATAGTAGTAACAGTCCAGGTATGAGTCTATACCAGTATGGTGACTATGTAGATAGAGGGAAGGGGATATATACAAAAGATGTTTTAAAGGGAGGAACAAGACTGACATTGGATTGGATTTGTTGGGCAAGTTAAAGTGAGGAGTTGACTCATTTGAAGATAACAAGTTTTCTAGCCTCAGCCTGAGTGATTGGTTAAAAAAAAAAGGTGTGTGTTTTTTTTGGGGGGGGGACCATCAACTTATATGAGAAGAAAATGAAGAGAAGATGTGGGGTGGGTGGGACATAGGGGAGCTAGGTAACCAAGTGGTTAGTGTGCTAAGCCTGGAGAAAGGAAGACTCATCTTTCTGGGTTTTCTGGGTTCAAATCTGACCTCAGACACTGAATAGCTGTGTGACCCTGGTCAAGCCACTTAATCTGGTTTGCTTCAGTTTCCTCATCTGTAAAATTAACTAGAAAAGGGAATGGCAAGTTTCTCCAATATCTTTGCCAAGAACCCCAAATGGGGTCATGAAGAGGCAGACAGAACCCAACAACAGTAGGGGCAAAATGTAGCAGAATTTGAATATTTGAAAAGCTGCCATGCAAGAGTGATTGGACTGTTTTTGGCCCCATGAGACAAATCTAGGAGTAATGGTGCAAAATTAAAAGATTAAATTAAAAATTAAAAGATTGTATTTACACATAATAATGCTTCTCTAAGAAGCAACCCGTCATACTGTTAAGATAATTTGGGTTAAAAGCCTTGTCTCTTGGTAAGTATTGACTGGGTAATCTGGGACAAATCACCACCCTACAGTCCTAGACAACTTATTAGCATGCTTTTCCTAAATTCTGAGATGGAAGTGATATTATTAGTCTTATTTGTTCTTGTTATTTTTTGTTGTCTTGTCCCATTGGGACCCTATTTAGGATTTTCTTGGAAAAGATACTGGAGTAGTTTGTGATTTCTTTCTCCAGCTCATTTTACAGATAAGGAAATGGAGGCAAACAGGGATAAGTGACTTGCCCAGGGTCACACAGCTAGTAAGTGTCTGAGACCAGATTTGAACTCAGGAAGATAAGTCTTCTGACTCCAGGTCCAATACTATTCACAATGTCACCTAGTTTCCCTAGTCTAATTTTACAGGTGTGGAAACTTGAGAAGGTATTGAAGTGATTTGCCTAAAGCTGCACATCTACTAAGTTTATCTGAGGTTGGATTTGAAATTGTGTCTTCCTGACTTCAAGGTCAGTGCTACCTAGATGTCTCAACTAAGTTTAGATCTATATTAGCAGAAGAATTTCATCATGGAGCTCCCCATACCAATTTGAAATCACAGTTCCAATCAAAAAACAAAACAAAACGGTACTTTAGAAAGTAGTTAACATTTTGAAGAACTTTGCAGTTTACAAAACACTACACACACATACTTTATTTATATATGTGCATTCATACACTTCATTTAATCTTATTGCAAATCTGTGACATCGGAGCTATCTGTCAAAGTATCAGGTTACCTAGGGAGATAGTCTTGTCACCCTTTGGTGACAGACCTCAGGTAGAGCCTGGATCTTTCTTGGTCCAGAGACAATTCTTACCTGTGTGGGAAATTGGAATAAGACCCTTTTAACTCTGACATTTTGTGGTATTATGATCCTAGCGTTCTCTCCAGCTCTATCCTCTCTGTCCTATGTTCTAAGATCTCTTCCAGCTGATTTGAAGACCCTTTTCTGCCCTGACATTTTATGTTCTCTGCAGCTGCCTAGAGAACAGGATAAGGATATTACGAAGGAGGAAAGCACTAAAACTGGTGAAGGATCAGCTATGATGCTAGATAGTTTTTTGGGTTTTTTTTTTTAGGATTTTGCAAGGCAAATGGGGTTAAGTGGCTTGCGCAAGGCCACACAGCTACGTAATTAAGTGTCTGAGACCGGATTTGAACCCAGGTACTCCTGACTCCAGGGCCGGTGCTTTATCCACTGCGCCACCTAGCTGCCCCGATAGGTAGTTTTTTATTAAATGCTAGCAAACTGGTTAGAAGTTAATGAAGATCACAGACCAGACATTTCTATCAAACTCCTTAGCCTAAGCTGAGGATGAAGGGGCAGCATACCTGGCCTCTGGATTCCTTTGTCCCTGAATCTGCTAGAGAAGGTGACATTGATTTGGAAGGACAGAAAAAGTGACAGCCAAGAGGCCTGCGAGCTAGCTTTGCCCATCCATGTCAGTATTTCATATTTTTGCTGCCCCTTCCAGGAGATTCCCTGGGAGACACTCAGACCAGGAAATATAGATGATCTCAACTGCCTAGACATCTTATTGGTCTCTGCTCTAATCAGAACAAATTATACATTCTTGATTTGCCTTACTAATAATTTCATCCTTCAAAATTGAAGGATGTGACTCTGAAAGTAACTTTGACAGCAAGGATCTATTTTCTTTTTTTTTTCTCTTCAATATTTTCTATCTTAAGAGTTCTTTATAGAGGAGGAGATAACAATAAAGAGTTAACTTTAAAATAGTGCCCTATTAAGCACGTTACAATTATTATCTCATTTGATCCTTAAAACAACCCTGGGGGGTAGGACCTATTATCATTTTCATTTTACAAGTGAAGAAACCAAGGCAAAATAGGTTAGGTGACTTGCCCCAGGATCACATAGTTAGGAAGTGTCTAATTTGAACTCACATCTAACTCTGAGCTCAGCACTTTACCCTTGGTAATCTATATTCTCAAAATCTCACATATCCAAAACAGGGATTATTTTCCCCTCCTTTCTCTTCTTCAAATGTCCCTATTAGATTTGTTAAGAGTAACACTTAGATTCATAACCTCTGAGCTGTCCTTAATAAATAATTCCTTCAACTCACAAAGTCCCTACATGGTTCAGACTCTTATTGCTTCCCACTTGAATTCTTTTCTTGCCTCCTGATTGGTTTTCCCATTTCTTTCCTTTCCCCAGTCCATTTGTGGCTGGCAAAATCATCTTCCTATGACATAGAGCTTACCATGTTATTCTCTTGTTGACTCAACTTGATTCCTCCATAATTTGGTTCCCACCTTCTACTTTTTACAAACTTACTTCATCGTACTTCCCTTCACACACAATATATTTCAGCCAACATATCCTAACTAGCTGTTACCCAGATTCAGCATTCCTCCTCCTTCTCCTCTGGTTTTCCACAGTCTGAGTCTATGACTAGAGTCTATTTCTTTCTCACCTCTGCTTCTTAGAATCTCTGGTTTCCTTTAAGATTTTCTCAGCCACTTTCTTGAAGCTGTTCCTGCTTTTCTTCAGTTATTAATGCTCTTTCCTTCCTTAAAATACCTTCTCTTTTTTTATAGTGTGGATGTTATGTTGTATCTGTCCAGAAGAATGTTAGCTCATTAAAGAAAATAGTTATTACATTTTTTAGCCTTGTGTCCACAGTTCATGGCATATTGTTTTGTTATATAGTAGGTCTTTAATAAATAGTTTTTCAACTGGAAGGGCAGTGTCTGAGAGTCCGGAGAACCCTGGATTCTTTTCCTTTTCCTGATGTTTACAATCTGCTTCTGTAGACCTTCAGCTTCTCATCTTTAAAATGTGAATAATACCACCTGGTCTTCCCAGGCATTTCTGAGAATTAAATGAAGTATACTGTATAGTAAAGTGCCTAAAATTGTTGTTTGAAGGCCCACTATCATTACCCTATAGCCTAAAATTCTACAGGGAAGTCAAATGGAAAGGGAATAATACTCTAAATAATGGAATCCTGAAGACACTTAAAAAGCATGGTGATGTGTTAAGAGGAAGCTGTCCAAGGAGATTGATGTGGATGCATAAGAAATTCATTGATCATTAAAATTTTGAAAAAAAATCTTATTTACAAGTTGGAAGACAGGGTAGATGTACCTGAAAGTTAATAAATGAGAAGGGCTAAAAACACTAAACCTCAGAATGATCTGAAGAGGCTGATTAATCATAAGGATCATAGACAGGCTTTTTAGCTATGCTTGGGGCAAAAAGCCCAAGGAAGGGAAAGTACCACTGGTAGGAGTGAATGGGGTGAACATAGATGGTGAGAGAAGGCAAAACTTTCACCTTTATTCTCTTTTCTCTAGCAGATTATTTTTTCCCCTAAGAATCTGAGAATGGTCAACAGGGAGCTGTAATCTAGGATATGTAAAGCAGCAGTAGTGGTAACAATAATCCTCAACATTATATAGTACTTGAAGGTTTGCAAAGTATATTTACATTCCCATTTGTTTCTCACAACAGCCCTGTGAAGTAGGTTTTGTCATCCCCGTTTTACATATGAGGAAAATGTGGCTCAGGGAATGAAGAACCTTGACTCCATCCATGGTCACCCATGGATATGATGACCAGAGGCAAGACTGAAATCTAGGTCTCTTCTAAATTCCCATTTCTACAGTGCTTTCTCTTCCTAGTATGTTAAAAGAAACTATTTAGCTGTCATGAATTGAGTTCACGATACCAAGACTGAATGAGAACTCAAGAATGGTGCAATAGGAAGAAAGGATATTGTATTCTGGAGCTGGAGAATATGTTCAAATCCTACCTCTGAAAGTTGCTATCCTGGGCAAGTTGCTTAACCCACTTAGGCCTCCTTCCTCATCTCTCATATGAGAAGGTTGGGCCCTTTGGAGTCCTCTTTACCTGCAGATCTAAGATCCTAGGATTCTTGAGTAACTGTTGATATTTTTTTAACTGTAGAAAGTTAGACCCTACAGGAGTGGAGATAGGAAGGAAAATGTTTGTGTTTTTTTATATTATATTATTTTTTTACAAAAGGCAAGTAGATAGTGCTTTCAAATTATAAATTAGGTGAGTTTGATTTATGAGCATTTAGAAGGAGACATGTAGGGGCGGCTAGGTGGTGTAGTAGATAAAGCACCGGCCTTGGAGTCAGGAGTACCTGGGTTCAAATCCGGTCTCAGACACTTAATAATTACCTAGCTGTGTGGCCTTGGGCAAGTAACTTAACCCCGTTTGCCTTGCAAAAAAAAAAAGAGACATGTGTCTAGTTACTGGGAACCAGCATTAAATAGATCAAGAGTACAAGGTGTGCCAGACCAACCTTGTTTAATTTTAAAAGTGTTTTTGATGTGTCAATAAACCCATAGCAAGGAGGCATAATATAGTGACTAGGAGGTTGGTCTTGGAATCAATAAGGTCTGAATATCCCATCAGAGGGTCAGAACAAAAATAATAAAAGCAAAGGTAGTTAGGAGTGCAGAGGGAATTCCACAGATCTGCATTTCATTAAGATTTGAACCATGTCTTTCCTTTTTATTCTTATGGACGATATGAATATATGTGGGATAGATGATAATGTATACATTTAAATACATTAACAACTAGTTAAATGAGCAGGCTTAAAGTGTAATAATGCCTTGGTGATCTCTCCTGGACACCCCATGCTGTCTGAATTTGTATCAGTGATTTGAATGAAGCAGATTGTGTGGTAGGCTTATCCGATTTATAGATATATGACTGAAAGTCAAGAGAATTGGCTCATATGGAGAATGTCACAGGATCCAAAAAGCTCTCAACCAGTGAGAATGAGGAGCTTAGTCTAGAGCAAGAGGAAATTCAGTAAGGTCAAATAGACACTTAACAGCCAGAAAGCTAAACTGATCTTTGATTTCAGGTTATCTTCATAGAGATATAGTGTTTAATCAATCCACATTTGGACTGTGAATCTGTAAATCTTTCTAGCCTTTCAATACTTTCCATCCTCCCACAGCAACTTGGGTGGGAATATAGGGATTATTTTTTCCCATTTTTGCATGTTGGGAAACTGAGGCTCAGGGTTGAGCAAAGGACTTGACCAGAGTCACATACAAAGTAAAGTTGGGGCATGGTTGATACTGAAACTGACTTCCCGACTCCCAGCTCTGAGTCCAGGGTTCTTTTCATGATTATAAAGCAAAGTGAATCAGTATCCATTGTAGACCAGAGAATGAGATGTTCAGATGCTAGTTAAGGAAAAGGTGGGTCATGGTGGCTCTTTGCAATACTTGTTTTAAATGTAGAACGTGGTAGATGCCATATATTTGCTTATTCAAGGTTTTCCCCCTTCCTTTTTTTGACAAAATGACTCAGCATGGGGATGTCCTTAGCCAGAAAGATCTGGCTTCAGTCTTTGTGCAGTGTATGGGGAGGGGCCTTCCAGTATATATAATATGTACAAATGGTGAAGAATGGACATTTTTAATGTCCTAAAACACTGAACCAATAGAAATAGGCAGCAAAAGAATCTGTAGTCTGTATTTATTGGGGGGAGAAACACGGGATTGAATAAGGCTTGAAAAAGCATCTCTTCTTGGATTGATAAAAGAAAGCATTTTGAAGGTGGTGGAATTTGGGGAACTGTTTTCAGTCAATCAGTAAACATTATCAAGTGTCTACTTGTGCCCGCTTCTGAGCTAAATACTGGGGAGACAGAAAGAGGCAAAAGATAGTTCCTGCCTTCAAGGACCTTACAATCTAATGAAAGAAAAGACAGCCTTGAGGAAATTGTAAGGAGGAGATGATTCCACGCACGTACTTTTCATTGACAAGAGGAGTCAGTTTTGAGGGGAAGGAATGGCTACAAATTTGTGAAGTCATATAGTGCCCTCCCAGAAGCCTTAACTCAGTGATAAATGCAGACCTACTTCACTGTCCAAGAGGCCTGAATGGATCACTCCTCTTTTGTATTCATTTAAAGGGGGGGGGGGGTGAGGCTTGAACCTATATATATTATATATGAATAAAACCTCAATGGTGGAATTTAGACCCAGAAAGGATATTTTTTTGGGGGGGGGTTGTGTTATTTTCTGTATTCCTCAAATCCTACCACATACACACTTGACATTTTGCCTCTGAGCAAAGTGATGTGAAGTAAATAGGTTGGGCTTCAAGGCCATTTTCAGGGTGAAGGGAGGAGGTTTTTACAATGCTCCTATTTGATTCAGATGTCTTTTCCTTCCACCAGGCTTGTGCACACCCTTCCAGCCCCCATGCCGTGGGCGTCCTGTGGTTCCCTTTGTGACGCCAGTCCCCAGCCATGCCCTGGGATGTCAAGCGACAGGGTGGTGGCCTTGACGCGCCATCCCAGTCCCAGAAGCAATGCAAGAAGTCGTCTTTTGCTTTTTACCAGGCAGTGAGGGACTTGCTGCCCGTGTGGTTTCTGGAGGACATGCGGGCCACTGAGGCCTTCCATTGGGAGGAAGGTGGACGGGCCAGCACCTACTCACCCTCTGAGGCCATGCTATACGCCCTGGTCCATGACCACCAACCCTACGCCCACTATCTGTTGGCCAAGTTCCCGCGGGGGGCTCTGGCAGTACCGAGCCGCAATTTCAGTTGCTGTCAGTCTTCGTCACCGCACCTGGCCTTGGCGGTCCGATATAACCGCATACACATCCTACGCCACATCTTGCGGACCATCCGCGACTTTCCAGATGAGGAACGTACTCACTACCTAGACCGCCGGGGATGTAACCGTGTGGAAGAAGGCAAGACCTCTCTGCACGTTGCTTGTGAGCTGGCCCGACCTGAGTGCCTCTTTTTATTGCTGGGCCATGGTGCTTCCCCTGGACTGTGTGATGGTGCTGGCAACACTCCCTTGGACTTGCTGCTCCGGCGGGTTGGGCAGGACACAACAGCCACAGCTCCGACCACTGGGGATCCTCTGGTCTTGCTCGACTTGCTCTTCCTTTACATGCCCCCAGGTTCTGCATCTCCCATGCAGAGAGAGCTGCTCAGTGACCGAGTCCGCTGGCAGCGCCTTCTCGGGGAGGAAAAGTTCCAGTGGCTCGCTGGCCTGGCCCCACCATCCCTATTTGCCCGGGCCATGCAGGCCCTTGTGAGGTCCATCTCGCCCCGGCGCTTTCCTGAAGCTCTGGATGAACTGCCTCTCCCACCATTCCTCCAACCCTTGGACTTAAAGTTGAAAAGTTAGGGGTGCCTGTCCTCGTAGCTGCTACTGGAGTGTTGCAATGGACTTCTGCGTGCGTGCGTGTGTGTGTGTGGTTTGTGTGTGTGTGCGCGCGTGCACGTGTGTTGGATGCATGCGTGCAATGTGAATGCATGATAACTTTCTGCTGGAGGCAGGTACTAAGCACTTGTTTTATGAAAACTATTTTTCAGAGTTGTCTCTAGCACTTTACATACGTATGGAGAATCTATATCTACATCTATAATGCATTCTATATTTTGTTTAAAAAAACAAATAGCTGACAAGTCATCACTGGGCTTGAGGGGGGTGATTCACAGTGGAGGTGAGGGGACTGTAATGCAACTGTGGTCCTAAGGCTGCTATGTAGTAGGAGGGGGACAATAAACACTGGGAGTTGACATCATTCTCGCCTCTTCTCTAAAGGCTTCCTGGTTCTGCTCATCTGGGAAAAAAAAGGGAGGGGCAGGGGGAGCCGAGGGGGTGAAGAGGAGAAGAAAGGGGATACATATGAAAACAGATGAAGAGGGAGCTTAGGAGGAGGAGAATTAAACTTCAAAAGAAGCACGAGTCTGAGTCATGAGGGGACTTCTGTGGGAGTTCATCCAGTCACAGCTCTTTGAATCACTGGTTTTAGTGGTTGTATGTCCATTTTATTCTTTCCACTTACCTCCCACCTCTGTCTAGACACCAAGATTCAGCAGGAGGAGTCCTTGGTTGGGAGTGAGGATTTCTAGCCCTTCCTCTGCCACTGACTTCCTGGCCCTTCCCTTTCTGGGCTTGGATTTTTTAAGCTTTAAAATGAAAGGTTTAGATTTATATTGTTTTAAAGCGCCTTCCAGTTATGACACTCATGTTCTACATTTGATGAAAACCAAAATGTCTTCATTGAGCTTTCCCCCATCCTTCTAGCAGCATGTGCTCATCCTATTCCTAAGTCTTCTATGAGGGACAGGAGGAGGAAGAGTTGATGTGCGCTCAATTCCAAGTCAAAAGTTAGTCATGCTTTGGGAATAACAAGGATTAGACACTACCTGGCCACAGAAGAGAACCTTGACTCTCTGAGAATTTAAAAAGCTAGATAGGATTCAGAAAGGTAGGCATCTGTTTAAAGGAATAATGTGAATTTATTTGTGGAAGGAGGAGGGGAACAAGGTATACACTGATGTGCCAAACACTAGGAGTATATATGGAAATGTAATAGTCCTTCCCCTCATGGAACTTACACTCTAATAAGAGGGAGACAACCCTAGGCTTGGAGTAGTAACCAGGACAAAGCTGGGGTATTTTGTTTTGTAAAGGAGATTCAAGATTCAAACCCAATTATTCTGTACTCACATGCAGTATCCATTATATCCTGCTGCCCTTTCAGAGACCCCAGTCTATTTTTATGGTCATTTAGCTTTTTGGATTCTAGTACCAGGAGAACTGGATATTAGTTCAATTTGTTATATGTATATACACACACATATGTAAATTTTTTTTAGGTTTTTTTTTGGTAAGGCAACCGGGGTTAAGTGGCTTGCCCAAGGCCACAGAGCTAGGTAATTATTAAGTATCTGAGACCGGATTTGAACCAAGTACTCCTGACTCCAGGGCTGGTGCTCTAGCCACCTCTTGTTCTATAACTCTTAAGGCTTATGGAACACTTGGTAGATTCCTCTCACTCTGTCTATGATGAGGTCTTCCCAACCGATTTAATTTTTTTTTTTGCAAGGCAGTGGGCTTCAGTCACTTGTCCAGTGTCACACACAGCTAGGTAATTATTAAGTGCCTGAGGCTGCATTTGAACTCAGGTCCTCCTGACTCCAGGGGCCGTGCTCTATCCATTGCACCACCTAGCTGCCCCCCCAACCAATTTAATTCCACAAATACTACATTGTATAATATGAAATACAAATAGAAAAACACTTCATATACTCAAGACACATTAAAAAGTCTAATAGTAGGGAAGGAATCTAAAAGAGAAACAGTATAGGATGGTGAGGGCTCTGGATCTCAATTTTTGACTCGACTTTCCTAACCTTGTTTGGGGGAAAGCTGTTGTATTAAATAATCTCTAAAGCCCTAACATTTTATGTTCTATCATTCTCAAGTTCTTTCCAGCTTCAAAATATGACATAAGACTTAAAGTGTAAGAAAATCCTCAGTGGTAGAGATGAGATTAATAAAGCTCATTTTAGATGAAGGGATCAGGGAAGACTTGGAAAAAATATTTGTACTTGCTCTGGGTTTTGAAAGAAGGGAAAAATGTCAAGAGTTGAAAGTAATGTTTTTTGGATTGAAAGGTGGAACTCAAGAGTATTAAAGCTGAATAGGGGCAGGACAAGATCAAGGACCAGTAAAATGTCCAGCTGGTTAAGTAAAATTCATGAAGGGATAATAGAAACAAAAAATAGGTTGGAACCTAGCATATATAAGACTTGTATGCCAGACATTTTTAACTTTGTACTGTTGGCAGAGAGGGACCAGTGAAAAGTGTTGTAATGGAAGAATGACATAAGACTTTGGCCAAAGATGGTGACAGGAAAGGTTACAGTCTAGTGCAGCTACTCTTTTTTTTTTTTTAGGTTTTTTTGCAAGGCAAACAGGGTTAAGTGGCTTGCCCAAGGCCACACGGCTAGGTAATTATTGTGTCTGAGACTGGATTTGAACCCAGGTACTCCTGACTCCAGGGCCGGTGCTTTATCCACTACACCACCTAGCCGCCCCTAGTGCAGCTACTCTTAAGAAAATCTATAGTAAAGATGGAAAAAGGCACTGGACAAAGAAATGATTTATTAAAATCACAGGGAAATGCCATTAAGCTCCTCTAGCCATAAGATTGCAGGTGCTCTTAATAGGAGGCCACACCAGAGACCAGGTTGACTTAATAATCTCTGGATTCCTTTTATTTCTTAACATTTTATAAGGTTAATGTCCCAGGTCTGACATTCTAATGTGCCATACTTCAAGTTCTCTTTCAGCTCTGATAGGCTAATGTTCTAATTTCATAAGTTGAAATGAGACAGATGGCACATTAAGACATATCTGGTATAAATTAGACAAGGCCTTGAGGAAGACAAGGAAACTCAAGGTGGTAGGTGTCAGAGGGAAGTTGGAATACCATAGAAATCTTAAACCTCATTGCAGGGTAAGGAGGGGAGGGGAGAAAGAGAGGGAAAAGGATACATGGGATCTGCTCATACTTAGCTGGTTTCTTAAATGTCTGCTTTTATAAGATTGTTGGCTGGAATCAGGGTTCAATCTCTGGTTAGGATTATGGCTCATAAGTGTGTCAAAATTATGGGATCATGACCAGGTTCATGGTCAGTCTGAAACAATTAGTCTGACCAGAATTAGACTCCCACCTGTGATTAGGGTCAGAGAATATGATTAGGTGCAAAAAACTATCTGCATACTTAGAATTCTATGCAGAGGGCTAATTCTGAAGCAGGTGTCCTGATTCAAACAACTTAAAATCACATTCCTCCAGTACTGCCAACCATCCTTTCTCCGTCTATTTAAACTAAACTTAATTATGATTAAAGGTTGCCACATCAGACTGCAGAGAGTAAGGCATTCAAGAGGGAGGCTGAAGTTCACAAGAGCCTGGGGAAGAAATGTGTAGCTTACCCTACACACATTGGTAGTCTCAACTTTTGAGGTGACCAGGTGTCTCACCTCATTGTTATTTTCATCTAAATTGGGATTCAAGGATTTGTTTGTTGAGTGTTAGGTGAACTTCACATGAAGGTCGGGAGATGGGTGTGGGGAGAGTGTCCATCAGTGTCCTCCAGGATAGAGTGTGAATTCTCCCATTTGGTTCAACCTTTGTGATCAATACTTCCTCAATAAGCACCTGGGCATATTTCCTTAATGGAACCTGAGCCAGGAAGCCTATTCCCCAGTCCCACCCATAGTCCAGCCCCAAGTAGCTATTACCATGTTAGGTCAGTTGTAGGCTGGGTGGCCTAGGCAAAGAAGGATAAGGTGATGACTCAAGCCTACTTCAGGTTGAGTCAGGATGAGGTGGACAAGAGTATTCATCTCTTCATCAGGCAGCTAGCTCAAGAGTACCACCTATCTCCTTTTCCTGGGAAAGGCAAACCAACCCAGCTCCTCTTGCCCACTTCAGGATCCTGGATATGAATTTAAATAGGAAAACCAATCAATCTCTTGGAGGGCAGCTAGGTGGCACAGTAGATAGAGCACCAGCCCTGGAGTCAGGAGTACCTGGGTTCAAATCCAGCCTCAGACACTTAATTACCTAGCAGTGTGGCCTTGGGCAAGCCACTTAACCCTATTGCCTTGCAAAAACCTAAAAAAAAAATCTCTCTTGGATAGTTCTTTTTCTAACCATTGCCATCCAAATCCCACCCATCTTTGACAACTATCTAGATGGAACAGGATAGAACTGGTGTTAGTAAGACTTGAGTTAAAATATAGCCTCAAATACTTTAATAGATGTATGATCCTGAGTAAGTCCTTTAACCTGTTTCCTTATCAATAAAATGTGTATAATATCTACTTTTCAAGAGTTGTTCTGAAGATCAAATGAGATATTTGTAAAGTGCTTTGCCAAACCTAAAAGTAATCCAGAAATGCAGATTATTGACTTGGAGTCAGGACACTGGAGTTCAAATTTGAGCTTACAAATTAGTGCAGGGTGACCATGAGCCAGTCATTCCCACCTTCTAGAAAACTACATGATTCTTCCTCACCCACTCATATTTGGCATTTTAGCTTCTATATTCTCTGTTTGCAAAGATAAACATTGCTGGAATGCATTTCCTCCTCTCCATTAATCCTTTAGCTTCCTTCAAGGTTTAGCTCAGATCACCACTCCTACACAAAACCTGTATCACTCATGGCTCTTTCCCCTATCCCACCTCCACCTCCAGGCCTCTGGGCTCATGTAAATCACTTTCAATTCTTCAGACTGACCCCAGAGTAGTCAATTTTTTTCCTTTTCTCAATGTTTAACCTGCATCCGAGGTTAATTCATGATTATCTCCAAAACAAAGTTTTAAGTATGATTTGTCCCTAGATTTCCCCAGATGAAGTTAAAAAGGTTCCCACTGTTATAATAAATTTACAATGAGGACATTAGGTATAGGCAAACTTTATTTCATTTACTACAAAAAATGTCTAAAATACTAGAACTCACAGGAGCTCACAAAGAAATACAGAAACATGAAGCGATTAAATAGGCCATTAGACTCCCCTTATCTTCAGAAATCATCTTTAGGGACTGCTGAACTTCTCAGACCTAGACCATCAAAACCACTCATGGTAAAAGGTTGGCAGGGTCTGAATCTTGAACTTTTTTCTCCTAGTCATCCAGTTTAAAATTTCAGTCATAGGTGACTCTAAAGATCTGTAGATCCTACTGAAGACCCTCTTTCCCCAATATCACTGCCTGCTACCTTTCTCCTATTGAAATAGCCCATTTCAACAGCACCCTTTTTGGTCTCCCTTCACAAATTCATCCTTCACAAAAACTGTCAAAATGATCTTCCAATTAGTGCCCACTGCTTCCTCTGCTCAAAAACTTTAAGCGACTATTTCTTCTAGGATAAAGTATAAAGCCCTTAGCTTGGAATTAGGCCTCCATAATTTGGTTCTAATACACCTTTCAAGTTTTATTTCACATTACAACCTTCCATAAATTCTTCATTACAGCCAAACTGGTTTAACTATTTCCACCTCCCCAAGGCCTGGATAGGCAAATACATTTGGATCTCTCCATGCTTGGGCACTCAGCTTTAGTTTTCAGAACACAGATAAAATTTGGGACCCAGGTCAGGTCAAGTTAAGGAAGACATATAAAGACAGAGACAAGGTAACAGCTAAGAAATCAGTTTTTTTTTTTTTTAATAAGGGAGTATACAGGGCAATGTACAGTGTACAAGTAATTGGTCTAGGACTAATAGTTTTGTAAACTTGTTGGAGGGAAGAGGAAGATGTACCAAAAACATCAGAGAAATTGAATTCCAGGCAGTCAGTGGCACTTGAAGACCTCAAAGATTAGGAGCAAAGTACACTGTTTGAAAAATATCCCCAGGGTGTGCCTTACGTTGTATCAATTTTGGATAAGGCTGGTAAACTGAAGTCAAGTTTATGTAGAGATTGGTTCAGGATTTACGATCACCAGGTATTTAATCCCCACCAATGACCAGAATCTACCTGTGCTCACTAGATTGCAACAAGTTGCTATTGTGTTCAGTTGTTTGAGTCGAGTTTGATTTTGTGAATTCCTTTGGAGTTTCCTTGGCAAAAATACTAGCCTTGTTTTCCATTTCCTTCTCCAGGTCATTTTACAGATGAAGAAACTACGGTGAACAGGGTCAAGTGACTTGCTCAGGGTCACAGAACTAGAAATATCTGAGGCCAGATTTGAACTAAGTCTATCTATAGACTCCATACCTGGTCCATTGAGCAACCTAGATGCCCTAGCACTTTTTGTTAGCGAAGTTCATTTTTTTGTGTTCTTTTATGAGCATCGCAACAGTCCCTATATACAAGAATTTTATTGCATCTTTCTTTCAGGTGAAGAAACAGACATAAGCTATAAATAACTTGCCATGACTCATTAGAATCAGAAATATTAAAAAAAGATAGTTGAAAGCAATATTGGATAATATCAGAACAATTTCACATCTGCCTTCTGGTTTACAGCCTAAACTCGGCACTTACTAGCAAATGATTTCTCCTCTTTGAGTTAGTTTGCTCATCTGTACAATGAGGATAATAACTCCTGTACTCAAAGTTTATTGTGAGAATTAAATGAATCTATGTGAAAAGTATGCTGTCATTATGAAATACTACATAAGAATAATTCATATTTATACAATTCTTTTAAGATTTACCAAGTGTTTTTCTGACAATCCAATTAGGGAGGTAGTGAAAAATTATCATTTCCATTTTATAGAAAAGGAAATGAAAGATTAGAGAGATTGAGAATCCTTCACAGTCACAAACCTATGGCTTCTGATTTCAAGTCCTGTGCTCTTTTTCCAGGATACCATGTTGCCTCTGACATATAAATGTCAGCTATTATTATTATCACATTGCACTGGCTTGACCTCCAGGGAATCTGCCTGGCATGCTTTTAGAGCCAGGACTATCTACAATGTTTGGAGTGTTTTGCCTTCTGTATGAATTCTCTTTGTGTGTTAAAACACCAGATTAAAAGTTCCGCTCTGGTACTACCATTCCCACATTAACACCAAGCTTCTCTCTTCCCTTCAGCCAACAATGAACTTTATTTTCTCTTTAGAAACCATTTAATATAGGTTAGAGTACCAAAGGGGCCTGAGAATGATAAAAACAAAGAATGTCAGAGTTAGAAGGAGCTTTAGAATTGTCAAGTCACAGAATAAATAGAGCTATTAAGGGATTTAAGACACCAATCACCTCATTTTCAGATAAGGAAAGTGAGGTTCAAGGAGATTACTCCCTGAGGTCACATGCTAAGATAAGCAGAGCCAGGATCAGGACCCACAGTCTCTTTTCCCCTTGGTTCAGTGTCCCCTCTACTTTTCCATGCTCCTGTCTTAAAAAAAATATATTTTCATTCAGTGTGAGGAAAAGTCTAGAAGTTTATTCCCAAGGATATTAAGGAAAATCCATCAATCTCAGCTCAGTGTGTAGGCTCAATGTGAGGGTCTCCACCACGTAACGGAAACATCTGACACAGAGTTTTGAAAAAGTCTGGTTTATTGCACTCTCAAAGCACAAGCAAAAGTTAAAACCCAAATAAAGATTCTGTTCAGAGCAAAGACGCTGGAGGACTTTTATAATTATTAACGAGACTCAATTTGAATTGCACTAAAAGTTCCATGACTTAAGGGCTTCCATAACCATTATGAACCAAGCAAGGCACAGTTAATATGGTACAAGTTCTGTACCTGGGTTGGGGCTATGATACAAAGTATATAAAAGTCACATATTAGACCAGTGGTGTCAAACTCATAGAAATGGATCCCTGTAGGCTATATATTGACTTAGAAAACCACAAATTAACATGTTTTATTGTATTTTTATTTGTTAAACAATTTCCAATTACATTTTTTTTTAGGATTTTTGCAAGGCAAATGGGGTTAAATGGCTTGCCCAAGGCCACACACCTAGGTAATTATTAAGTGTCTAAGTTTGGATTTGAACTCAGGTACTCCTGACTCCAGGGCTGGTGCTCTATCCATTGTGCAACCTAGCCACCTTTCTAATTACATTTGAATCTGGTTCTGAGGAGTAGTGGGCCACATGTTTGATACCTCTGGTTGAGATTCCTCCTCAGCTGTTAAACATAAAACTCCTTTCTCCCTAACTGGGTCCTTCTAGAGTAAACCTTGGGGTTATATCTCCACAAGCTAAGAGCACAATTCCCACACATCCTGGCACACTTACATGAAGGTAGGCATCAAGGAACTGAGTTATAGGTAAGGCCCCAAACCAAAACCAACAAAAAGCCTCTCCCTTCGTTGGGATTGCTGTTTACTGCTGCTTTCAAAGGTGGAGGAAGAGGGAGGAGTAGAGATTCTGGGTCTACGTGGGACACAAGGCTATTTTAAAGTCTGGCTGGTTTGGGAAGTTCCCCAGGATAAATGCTCAAGGGCTGTCAAGATTCCTGTGGAACTGTGCTGATGTGTGGACTTGAATGGGAAGCAACCTGCTGCCCAGGCAGAGGCCTAGTTGTGAGGATAACAAGACCCTTCTCCCTGAGCTGACTGCATGACAACTGAGCTCCCTCTGCTTTTCTTAAAGGTGGCTCCTTTGCAGCCTGATACAGGAGCACAAATGCAAGATAAATCTAAAGTAGAAGGGGAAAAGTCCACTATGATTTTTGAACATATATGTTCTAACTACATATCTTTAATTCTGACTTTTTTAAAGAATGAGGTATTTCAGAGAGGTTTACAGCAAAACCAAAAGAATGGCAATGATTAATTGACTGAGGATGCTGCCTGTTTTCATCCAGCCCACAGACATGTGCTAAATATAACTTTAAAGACACTGCTAAATTTAGCTAACATAGCTATACTCCCAGTAGTGATAACATCTCACCCTTCTCATCACTAACTCAGCTTGTGGGCTACCATCTCAAGTATCTACATACACGTGTGTATCTTGTTTTCGTCTGTATGCCTTAATTATTATTTCAATTGCCTTATATTATGGGAATGAGAAGAACACTACTTTGCCCTGAGTGCAGTCAGGGAGAACACTCTCCTGGGCCTTTGTCCATTTACCCTTCCTAGTCTGCTCCTCTCATCTCCACTCACTGCCTCCTCTGGAGTTTCTGGAGTCGAGATCATCAATTTTGCAACAGCTCTGACTGTCTGCCTGCCTGAGGAGAAAAGAATCAACTCCTATGAGTGTAATTGAAGCCATTATTCAAAGAAGTTGTGATGGTCAAAGAGCATTAACCTGATCCTCCATTTAGCCCTGGGGCTATCACATGTTTATATAGGAAACTGATCATGCTGGTCCTAATCCATCATTTTAGGGGGGAAAAAAATCCAAAAACCAACAAACCCTTCTTCAGTATCTACACTTACTATATCTTGTTGGAGCTGAAATTTTATCTAATGAACACAGACTTTATGTTTCAGTCTAACCTGAACTTTCAATCAGGGAAACTTGAGATAATTTCACTTTATCCAACAATGAGATTTTGTTGACAATGTGTTGAACACAACAGAAGCCCCTTTCACAAAGATATTACATATTTATGATGTTAGTGTGCTTGAGGTTTGAAAAGTAATTGGTGTCACAACTAATGAGATTAATTCAGTTAATGGTTCAGAATGAGCTGCTACAATTAAGAGTTTAATTTCAATTTGCCACAGTTGTTGGCTTCCAAAGAAATACTGAAAGGTGGATTCACTTGGGATGGATGGTCAGATGTTAAGAGGGCATGTGTCAAAAGGTAGCTGAACTGAAACCAGTTGTGCCAATTTGAGGAATTCATGAGAAATTTCTCACAAAGGTTCCTTCAGATAACTTCCCATTCATCTTCAAAGTCATCAGGATGAAGTAAGACTGAAGTGTTGTTGCCAGTTTTCTGCAAGATGTGGGAGTGGCTGAAGGTCTTTGTAAGACGCTGGAGAAGATACCCTAATTGGCCAATAGCCCATAGTTCATCTAAAGGGGTCACTGAAAAGAAAACACTTGGGTTTTAATTTGAAGTCTAATAGTAATATTAAGAAGTCATACATATAAAACATCAAGTACTAAATGCTTGACACATTTCCTTATTTGATTCAGAAAGATCAAATATATAGTGGAAAGGGCATTGGAACTTAGTTGAGACTAGAGTCTTAATCCTGGCTGACCCTTATTAATTATTGTATGACTATGGGAAAATCACTTTTATGTCTCTTGAGTCTCGGTTTACTTTCTGTTAGACAAGGATAACACTTCTCCTACCTCCTCATAAGACTGTTATAAGGAAAGTGATTTGTAAATATTAAAGAATTGTATAAATGTGCTCTTCACAATAATCCCATGAAGCTAACAGAGCAGATACTCCTTGTGCAGATAGGTTAATGGAGGTTTAAAGAAGGATTGTAGAACTTAAGAGACAGAAGGAACCCTAGCTTTTAACATGAGGAAAGTGAGTGAGATAGAGGACCAAACACAATCACAAAGGGAATTAGAACTTGAAGCTTAAGTTTTCCCCAGCTCTAACAATCTACAAACTTACTTATTCATACTTAAAAAAAGGCCATCTAGATTTTGATGATAGACTCCTTATAGGGTGATGGCTTTATAAACTCAACAACAAGGAAGGAAGGAAGGCAGGAGATAGGAGGTAGGAAGAGAGACACAAACTTGGATATCCAAATGAGGCTGTTTTGGTAAGATGACTTTGGTAAGGATAAATGGGAGTTTCTTCTGCTTTTCCCCCATCTGTACTCCAATAACTCAAGGGAAAAAAAGACCCACTGTTGTGTATGTGTGTTTTAATGAGGTTTCCCAAAGTTAAACAGTTGCACAATGACTTGCCTGTCAAACGTAACATATTCCCAGGAACTTTCTTCCAGTAGTCTCCTGCAGGGTTCTTGTCAGTAATGCCATATCGACGGGCCACATCACCATTCGCACAGTGTGCCCAAACTGTCCTTGTACTTACTGCCAGATGAGAGGCCTGTAATCCTAAAGCAGACATATTCTGAGACATTTTACTTGGGAATGTAAGAATTACTTCTCTTCTATAAGAACTAGTTTCCCTTTGACATAAAATTCAGAAAGATATTTTTGGTGTTTTAGACTTCTTCACTGTCATGTCTTTTACTCAATCATAGAACCATACCATTTCAAAATCAGGGGGACCTTAGTATCACAGGAGACAAAAATATCAGAACTAGAGAGATTTTAGTGATCATCTATTCCAACCACCTTATTTGAAACTAAGACAAGAAACTAAGAGAATCCATTGAGTCAAAGTCATACTGCAAATGTTTCCTGACTCAGGGTAATGTCTTTTTTTTTTGCAAGGCAAATGGGGGTAAGTGACTTGCCCAAGGCCACACAGCTAGGTAATTATTAAGTGTCTGAGGTTGGATTTGAACTCAGGTCCTCCCGACTCCAGGGCCGGCACTCTATCCGCTGTGCCACCTAGCTGCCCTAGGTAATGTCTTTCTGATTAAACCAGTAAATAAAAAATTAGGAGATTCATTAAATACTTATTAAGGACCCAGTACTAGTCTAGGAGCTATAGGCAATACATTAGAAGAAAAAGCTGTGATCCTAGCCCTCAAAGAGCATAAGAAACCCTCTCCCTTTTCATTTACTACCAAAAGAAAGAGGTCACTTAAAAATTCAAGAGTCTAGCCAATTTAGAGTATCTGAGACTGAGTCAGTTTTGGAAGGAAGGAAAAAAGGCTACTCTGTAGCTAAAATAGCTAATAAAATCCCTAAATCTCACGTGTATGATTTGTGGGCTAGCTTCTTAGATTCTCATCTACATCATGAAAAATGTGCTGGTCAAAGCCTTGAGTGCCTGTCAGTCTCAGCCTGCATAAGTCAGTTACTCCCTGTGCTTCAGTTCCAGCAGCAGCAGCAGCAGCAGCAGCAGCAGCAGGAGCAGAATAAGGCTCTGAAGCCCCTCCCAGCTCTAAATCTAGGAACCTGCCTCATTAAATGAGCCAAAAGTTTTATCCATTTCTTTGCCATTACCAATATATTTTTTAGGGTTTTTTTTCATTACCAATATTTTTTAAAAGATGTGGATTGACAGGGGCAGCTAGGTGGCACAGCGGATAGAGCGCCGGCCCTGGAGTCGGGAGGACCTGAGTTTAAATCCAGCCTCAAACACTTAATAATTACCTAGTTGTGTGGCCTTGGGCAAGCCACTTAAACCCCATTGTCTTGCAAAAAAAAAAAGCAACCTAAAAAAAAAAGAAGTGAACTCAAATGCTGGCTCAGCTATTATACTATGTGAACTTTGGTAATCTGCTTTACCTTTCTATGCCTCAGTTTCCTCATCTGTAAATTGAGATGAACTAGGTGATCTTCAGAGTTCTTTCTAGCTCTAGATCCTATTATACTTCTGTTGTTTATGATTGCAAAAACAATAATAGGAGGCTATGATGCTTCTACATCCTCAACTATTCAGAAAACTCTATCAAGAATACAACTTTTTTTGTTTTCACAAGGCAATGAGGTTAAGTGACTTGCCTAAGGTCACAACAGCTAGGTAATTATTAAGTGTCTGGGCGGGATTTGAACTCATGTCCTCCTGACTCCAGGGTCAGTGCACCAACAATGCACCACCTAGCTACCCCTAGAATGCTACATTTTTTGAGCAGTTTGGGAAGCTATGATTTTTTCAACATTCATATAAAATCAGGAATAACTTTTTCAAATGAGACAAAAGTAAACAGATATAACCATGATTCCTAAAATAACAAACTGAATTTTATTAGATGACACATGCTATGATAATCAAACAAACAGTTATTTCTTCAGATAGCTGTGCCTTGATTCAGAGGCAGATTATAAGCAGCAAGGGTGGGGTGGGGGAGAGAATAAGAGGGAGGCATGGCGAGGGAGAAAGTAGGGGTGAAGGGAGAGAAGGATAGCAGTAATGTATTCAGAACACAGGGATTTGTATTACAAATGTTAAAAGTGTGTTAAAAATAACCTGGCAGGTGATCCTAGAAAATCTAGCTGTTACCATAGCCAGGGCAGCCAAATCCTGGAAGCAGGACAAGGTGACTCTTGACAATGGCCCTGAGGCTTCTCTCCACCTTGTTCTCACTCAGTGGCTGCCAGCAGGCAGGAGACCAAGCAGATCTTCAGGTGTGCAATGGCCAGGGCATTTATTTGTTGCCATTACACAGCTTGGAAATAAGGAGGAATAGCAGGGAGTTAGGTGAGGCATTTTTTTTGAGAAGCTTTGAGAACTCATAAGGGATTTACATTGTGTGCTGCAGCCCTGGGGAAAACTTGCATGGGTGTCAGGCTCTGTTGCAGCTGTTCAGCATCTTGAGCATCAGAAACCTTAAAAGGTCTGAAAAGTGATTACTGGATGATTTAGGTCACAAGGTCACAAGGGGGCAGGACCTAGGTGGCTAGAGTGGTAGGGCCATAGTGGTGAGTGAGTGAGGAACTGAAGGACAGTGGGGAGGGTGAAGGTGGAAGGAACTGGATCAGAGGGTAAAAACATTTGGTTTTTATAGTACCTGGCACATGTTCCCAGTCGGTGCCCACAGGCATCTCCTCAGTGATTCCAATTCGGACATAGACATTCCACTTATTGTCAATTGCCCATAACATCTGATCATTAGGACTGGAATGGACACTAACTAAGTTGATTCCCACAGGCTGGAAGCATAAACAAGAATTACACAGAGGCTATTAGAGCTTATGGTAAGGAAGAATAGCAGGATTAGGCTACGACCCACTGCAAAACAAAAGGCAATATTAAATTAAAGATGGAAGCATAACATTTAGTATGATAAGAGAAAGGAATAATAATAATTCATATTTCAATAGAATTTTGAGATTTATAAAATGCTTTCATCACATTAGTCCTGTGAGGCAGTTTGGCATAGGGTTGGATTTAAGAAGTCTTGATATATCTCTGACACTGGTTAGCTGGGTAACCCACTGGTAATTTACTATTTGGGTTTAAGTTTTGGTGGGTTTTTTTTGTTTTTTGTAAAAAGGAGATTATATTCAGTGCTTTCCATACAGTGGAAAGTATGCTGGATTTGATATCAGATCCCAACTATTATACTTAAATCAAAGGATCACAGCTAAGTCTAAAAGGGGACTGAGGTCATTTATTTATTACTCCAACCTCTTCACTTTTGCTGATGAAGAAACTTAAACCTAGGAAAGTTAAGTGACTTGCTAAAGGTAACCTGGTTAACAGTGGCAGAACTGTGGTTCAAATTCAAATCTTGTTATTCCAAGTCCATACTCTTTACACTGCCTTAGGCAAGACACATAATCTTTCTGGGTCTTGATTTCCACATCTATAATGTGAATGGGTCAGAAAAGAGAACCCTTAAGAACTTCAAGATGGAAATTAATTTTTATTCTGAGATTTGATGACCTCAGAGGGTTGTGAAAATCAAATCTAAAGTCAGATATCATTGTGATCCTCTTTAAAAATGAGGAATTGAAGCACAAAAAGTTCAGAGGATTTGTCTAAAGGTGCACATCTACAAAGTACTGGAGTTGTTGCTTGGCTTCAGTCTCCAGTTCTGAGATTCTCTCCAAATTCATTCCCCAACCCCATGCTTTCCCTCCTTGTTTCTATCTTTAGGCTTCTTTCAAGACCCCTGTTCAAATCCCATCTTCTAGAAGAGACCTCTTCCTCTTTCTAGCACACTTCAATCTCAGCCCCTCTGAGATTACCTTCCAATTATACTGTGTATGTACGTATGTGTGTGTGTGTGTGTGTGTGTGTGTGTGTGTGTGTGTATATATATATATATCATGTACATAGTGGTTTGAATGTTATTCTCCCCCATTAGAATATGAACTCCTAGAGTATATGGACCATGATTCTTCCTTTCTTTGAATTTCTAGTATAATTCATGCACAAGGTAGTACCCAGAGCCCAGAGGAAATCTAGAGATTTCTTTTTTTAAGGTTTTTTTTTCAAGGCAAATGGGGTTAAGTGGCTTGCCCAAGGCCACATAGCTAGGTAATTATTAAGTCTGAGACCGGATTTGAACCCAGGTACTTCTGACTCCAGGGCTGGTGCTTTATCCACTACGCCACCTAGCTGCTCCTAGAGATTTCTTAAACTACTTAAAAGTAGTAGAAGATAAGACAAAGTGCTTTATAGGAATAGGGGACAATTAGTGAAAAAGCATGGAGATGGGATTGTAGAAGTCTGGCTAAAATGGAAAATGCATGAAAGAGAATAATGTGAAATAAGTATGGAAATGTAAAACAGATCCAAACTGAGGATTTAAAATGTGAAGAAAATTGTTTGTTGGATTTGTTTTTAATGTTTTGATAACTATAATTCACAATGATTTGTTTCCTTGTGTGCATTTAAAACTATTTTTAATTTTTTTTGTATGTATTTAAAATCATTATTTTGATAAGATTTTATTGTATGCATTTAGAACCATCATTTTGATAAGGTGTTAATAGGCTTCACCATTCTACAAAGAAGACTGTAACAAATGGTTTAAAATTCCTATCCTAGAGCCAGTTGAGTCTATACAAGTGTAGTCAGCTACGAATATCAATTTCACAACTATATGGAGGATTGGCTTGGAAAAGAGAAAGGATTAGAAACAGGAAGACCAATGAAGAAACTATTGCAATAGTCTTAGAGAGAAGAGATGAAGGTCTGAACCAGGGTGGTAGATATGCAGTCAAAGAGAATGGAATAGATGGAAGAGATTCCATAGAGGTTATGATCAGTGAGTCATCTTTATCTAGTTGTGGGGAGTAACG
The DNA here is from genome assembly GCF_037893015.1 of Macrotis lagotis. NCBI lineage: Eukaryota > Metazoa > Chordata > Mammalia > Peramelemorphia > Peramelidae > Macrotis > Macrotis lagotis. The sequence goes on along the minus strand of NC_133658.1, from coordinate 429,356,316 downwards.
GAAAGGAGAGTTAAGGACAATTCCAAAATAATGAATCAAGGTAATAAGAGAAGAGCACTGCCCTCAACAGAAATAGGAAGTTGAGAAGAAGCTATCAGTCAAAGTAAGCAAGCTTCTGATGATCTATTTGGAGCTAATACAGCATAAAAACACATACCTACTGGACAGCTACTGTGCCCAAAGCTGGAGTCAACATTTAATACAACAAGGATTTAGGACTTTGCCAGTGTGGATCCTCTTTCTACCATCTAAGCTTCAACCCCCTCTGTTTTATGATTTTCATGAGTGGTTGTGGCTGAAAAATTCATCACCCAGAAGTCAAGTACAACATCTGTAGTTTACACTTAGCTAGGTAGATCCTCAGACAACAGACAAGAGGTCTATGATAGTCTGGCTCTTAAAAACCTTTACAACTTGGCAGGATCTGCCAAAGCTTTTGTTCTGCTGGTATTAGAACTTAGTTCCCAATAATCTATCTATCTATGTATCTATCTATGTATCTATGTATCTATCTATCTATGTATCTATGTATCTATCTATCTATCTATCTATGTATCTATCTATGTATCTATCTATCTATCTATGTATCTATCTATCTATCTATATTTTTTTAGGTTTTTGTGAGGCAAATGGGGCTAAGTGGCTTGCCCAAGGCCACACAGCTAGGTAATTTATTAAGTGTCTGAGGCTGGATTTGAACTCAGGTACTCCTGACTCCAGGGCCAGTGCTCTATTCACTATACCACCTAGCTGCCCCAATCTATATATTTTTTAAAATGATGTTTTACCTGTGAGGCAGATTGAAAATAAATGAGAGAGTGGGAATGATAAGAGGAAACAATATTTTGGAGGTTGGATAGAAGGGGGTTCACTGTATGTGGATAAAACCAAAGGCATGATGATAGAGTGGAAAAATTTTGGCCTGAGAATCAGATTATCTTTGTTCAAAAATTTTTTCTGACTCTAATCTAGTTGTGTCAGACTAAGTTCTCTCATCTTTAAAATGAGAATGATAATATGGTAAAGAAAGCTTTTTGTAGTCTGTACATATCTTTGTGTAGTAGAATCAACCTTTTAAAAAAAAATTAAAACTTTTAGACCTCAAAGTTTATATAAAGAAATGTCACCTAGCAATAGGTCTGTTTCAAAAGAGATTAAAAAAAAAAACCAAAAGGGAAAGGACCTATATAGCATCTCTTTTCTTGTGGCAAAGAATTAGCAATTGAGGGAATGTCCATCAACTGGGGAATAGCTGAACAAATTGCAGTTTGTGATTATGATGAAATACTATTGTGCGAGGGGAGGAGCCAAGATGGCGACAAGAAAGGATGAGTCTTAGGAGCTCTCTGATAAAACTCATAAGCTAAGGACTCTAACTAAGCTTTCCAGAGACAGAACCCACAGAGGGACCCAACGAGGCAGTTCTCCTACTCAAGGTAACCTGGAAAAGAGCAGAAAGGCTCTGCTCCCTGGGGTCAGAGGGGTGTCCCGCCAGAGGGGTGGCCCTCCAGAGTGAAAGAACTTCAGCCTCCCGGAAGCAGTCCCAGGGCGCTGGGAGCCGCAGCAGCGGGGGCAGTTTCCTGACCTACGCCCCAGGGAGCACCGGGCACAAAGTGGGGGGACAGAGGGAGACCTCTGCCAGAGCAAGCACGTGGAGCCCAGCCCTCAGGGCATACAGCAAGCAAGTGGTCTTTCGGCAGCCCAGATCTAGGAACAGAAGCAGGCAGAGCTGGTAAGCAGGAGCCCTCAGGGCATGAGCCCATTGAACCTAGGGAGGGGAGTGAAGAGAGACTGCAGAGCTCTGTCCTCTGCCTCTGGAACAGGACTCTATGGCTCTGACCACATTCAGATCCTAATCGCAGTCTAGGCCCCCCCCATAGAACAGCAGGGCCCCCCCACCTCAGCCCCGTGGCAGAGGGGGGCATATATAGTCAAAAACAGTCAAGAATGTGGACTTCTCTCTTACTGCAGACAGCTGATGGGGGCTCTGAACAAATTGAAATGGTGGGCCTTATTGTAAGGTAACTTATTGATGAATAAGATGTTTTTATCAGTTATGTGATTCTTTTGTAACCGCAAGGAGATTATATTTGCAATATTTAGCTATCTATTGTGAATGTTATTTAAATACTGTATTGTTAAAGCCTGGGATTAATGTAATTGCTCTGAAGGGCAATAAGGAAAATATGAGATAGTATGACCCTTTCTGGGATAGATCTGTGGGTTCATGAATAATGTACTAACAGAAGGATTGCTTTAAAAAGAATCTGGTAATTTGGGTGTTACTCTGTTACTCTAATTGCTGTTCTTTTATAATGAAATTAATAATGCATGTTGGAAATTTAAAGCTACCTAAGATGTTTTAATGGTTTTAAAGAATTCTGAAAAGTAATTTGTATGTTAGGGGGAAGCTGGATGGTGCAGTAGTTAGAGCACTAGCCCTGGAGTCAGGAGACCTGGGTTCAGGTCAGGCCTCAGATACCTAGTGATTGTCTAGCTGTGTGACCTTGGGCAAGTCACTTAACCCCAATTGCCTTGCCAAAACAAAAATAACCATTTGTATGCTGAGGATGACTAGTAGGTAAACAAGTTTATGTATAGAAGTTTATATATATATATATATATATATATATATATATATATATATATATATATATATATATATGAATTGGGAATATTTTAGATCTATATGTATATTCCAAAGCAGTGGTTGTTTGCTTTGAAGTAAAAGCACTATATAATATAGGAAAGATAAACACAAGATAATTTGAGATTTCTCTGTGCAATCTCCTGGACAAAGGAGGCATTTATTTGTTGTAAGATACAACAGGCTAGAAGGAGGTTTCTCTAGCCTAGGGGAATCTGATATGCCATCTTTATATTTACAAATAGAGTAGATATGATTTCAGACAAAGGGATGTCTCTAGTAAGAGGTAGGAGACAGGCCTGCAGGGCCAGTCATAGTTAGAATACCTGGTTTTAGGCAAAGACCCAGGAAGGATAATCAAGCTTTAGGTAGGGGTTTCATTAATTGGGACTCTATTAAGATTATAATTGGAATTGAGTGAATTGTATTCACTGGAAGTTCTAACTAGGTAAAACAACTATTTTAGATCACAGGACTTTTAACTGATTTTCTCTTATGTCAGATACCAGGATGGTCAACAAAAAGAAATGCTACTGGGTAAATGTCATGTTTTTGAAGCCAAGGATGTCAAGTGACAGGGATGGGTAGCCGAAGGGGCGGCTTCTCAGTATGACTGAGGTTGGACCCCTTTGACTTGATTTCCCCAAAATGACATTTGGATAATATCTTACCTGGAAGAATAAATCTGGCTTACCCATTTGACTTACCCACATGACCTGCCTGGACACTGACATTCAATACTTATATCTGTAAAGGAATTTTCCTTTAATGTCCTGGATCTTTATAGTTAGTTACCAAGCAAACTAAAAAGGTTTTAGGTGAATTGGATCTAATAGTCAGAGATAGGTTAGGTGTTTGGCAGGTTAGGTGTCTGGCTCTGACACCTGCTATCAGCTACATGCTAAGGTAGGAATTGAGTTTCCTTAGTTTTTGTTTTAGAGGGGATATTAAGGTAAGGAGAAGACTGGGAAATTCTTAGAATAATTATAGTTTCAAATTCTAGTTTAAGGAAAGGAATGTGAGTTAGATAAGTACACAAGGAAAAGGAAAATATGGGAATATTTGGAAAAAAATCATTTTGGTTAAGGATGTTTGAGTCATTGTAATGAGAACAAAGGTTAAATTGTTTTATTTTAAACCAGATGTTGGGTACTTAGAACAAAGATGACTGCTGAATGTATATGTTACAAGCTTGTGAGTTTGCTCATGTAGTAAAATATTAATGGAAGTTAAAAGTGTTAAAAGTGAAGTATGTGTGTCAATATGGCAGTAAGGCAAAATGTAAATTGTAATAAGCTCCAGAATCTCATTGTTTTGTGATGGAAGACATGCATTTTGAACTGAATTAAGGTATTAAGCAGTTTCTTTACCAGAAGACAAGTAGTCACCAGAGCTGGAGAGGACTTTTTGGAACAGATTCAGAGGATGCTGAAGGACATTGGATACCTCCAAGGGAGAAGAGAAGAGAAGAGAGGAGAGACACTGAATCAATTCCATCTCTACCATCTCTCACCTTATGTGTACATTGTTTATTTGTAACTTCCCCTTGACTCTGTAAGTGTGACACCCCTACTTATGCCCTTCTCCTTATGGAAAGGAAGAGGGGAGGCAGTGTGAAAATGTTCTGCACTGAGAGAGAAAAAGAGAGATTGGTGGGTGGCAGTACCCCTGGGTTTGACCTAGATTCTCAGTCCCTGGAAAGAGGTACACTGTGGCACAGGATTCTGATCCAGAGACGAGAAACACCAGTGGCATATGACTGAGTCATTCAGAGTGACTATTGTTTATAACTGACTGGCCAGAATATTTTCCTGGGGAGTAGAAAATGTCTGAATATATCCAGAAGCAGGGTGCATATATTCTGGATTGTACAATTTAGAGATAGGTGGCTTCAGACTCATGTGAGATTAATGATGGTACCTGGATCCTTTGTAAACATGTGCAAACTGGGGCATTTATTAAGGGAAACTGATTATGAGTTAGTATGGACTTGCAAGGAAAGTGTGGAAATGGCCATTTGCAAGAAAAATAATATTCTTGGGGTTAATCCAATGACACAAAATCAGGAATTTAGTTTGATCAATTTTGGAGCCAGGAAGACCTTTCTAAAGACTTTGGTATAGGGGCAGCTAGGTGGCACAGTGGATAAAGCACCGGCCTTGGAGTCAGGAGTACCTGGGTTCAAATCCAGTCTCAGACACTTAATAATTACTGTGTGGCCTTAGGCAAGCTACTTAACCCTGTTTGTCTTGCAAAAAACCTAACCAAAAAAAAAGACTTTGGTATAAAAAAAAAAACTTGCAGTGGAAGGAGGTGCAGTAACTTTGTTTTTATTTTATTTTATTTTATTTTTTAGGTTTATTTGCCAGCCCCCCTAGCCACCCCTTTATTTTTTTTTATTTTAGGTTTTTTTTTTTTTTTTGCAAGGCAAATGGGGTTAAGTGGCAAATGGGGTTAAGTGGCTTGCCCAAGGCCACACAGCTAGGTAATTATTAAGTGTCTGAGACCCGATTTGAACCCAGGTACTCCTGACTCCAAGGCCGGTGCTTTATCCACTACGCCACCTAGCTGCCCCTGTGCAGTAACTTTGGAAAAATACCTATTATGGTGAATATAGGGCTTATCTAAAAGGGTCCCTGGGAAGTAAGGAGGTGATCAGGGCCTTGTTATTTAGATGTAAGGGCCAACTCAGAAATGTGAAGAAATCTCATCAAAATAAAACAGGAGGGATTGTGTGGGATAAAGTGTTGAGATTTCTTCAGTAAAATATTATAGATTGAATCTGGTTAGCTATATACCTCCCCCTTCCTTGACAAAGCAAACTTCTGGGATACTGTTGAAGAGTCAACTGACTTCAACTTATCTGTTGATGTCTGGAGAATCATTCAATTCCTGGGACTAAAGAGATAATCTGGTTTCGGTTTGAATTTTATGCTCTTTTCCCTAGATTAGTTTGCTTTTTTTGAATTCTATGCTCCTTTCCCTAGGGTAGTTTTCGCGTTTAGATTGTAAGACCACATTCCTCATTAACGAGGGTGGGTCATTTGTGGGGGATCGAGTTAGGAAAAATGTGATTCTTGAGCCTTTTGCTTTTGCCTCAATCTCTCTAATTGATTGTGGCCCATTTCTTGAGAAACGAATAAAGCCTTCTCTTCATACCTTGAGAGATCTCCGAAATTTATTTAAGTGGCATTTGTCCCACACAAAAGGGAGGGTAAGAAATTGCTATTAGTAGAAGAAAATCAATCATTAAAAAACAAAACCATATATGTATGTGATGGAACACTATTTTTCTATTAGAAACCAGAAGGGATGGGAATTCAGGGAAGCCTGGAGGGATTTTTATGAACTGATGCTGAGCAACATGAGCAGAACCAGAAAAACACTGTACACCCTAACAGCAACATGGGGGGGTGATGATCAGCCTTAATGGACTTGCTTATACCAACAGGGCAACAATCAGGCACAATTTTGGGGTTGGTTATCTTCGACGGAGAATTACATCTATATCTTGAGAAAAAATTGTGGAATTTGAACAAAGACCAAAGACTATTACCTTTAATTTAAAAAAATGTTATCTTATTATGTAATTCTGTTATATCTCATACTTTATATTTCTTCCTTAAGGATATGATTTCTCTCTCATCACATTCAACTTAGAGCATGCATAGCATGGAAACAATGTAAAGACTAACAAACTGCCTTCTATGGGAGGTGGGAGGAGGGAAGCAAGGTTGGGGGAAAAATTGTAAAATTCAAAATAAATAAAATCTTAAAAAAAAAACAGGCTGCCATTATTAACACCAAGTTGTACAGAGTCAAAATAGTCACATGAGACAACCTATATTTCATTCTTAGCTACAACTTCACTTTTCTTTCCCTGGCTTAACTGACTCTGCCAATCTTACAATCCCATCACTCAGCTTTGTGTGCATTATTTTTTTTCTGCTCTCCACCCAGAGCTGCAGCTGTTACTTGGTGTTTTTGGCTGGTTATCCCTGTAAAATGTCATGAACATCAGAAGCAATGACAAATAAGAGACTATTTTTATCATGGAAATATGTATTTCACCAGATTACCCCCCCTTCATTTTTTTTTGTAACTAATTTTTCTTTGAGTAAAGGGTTTCAAAGAGTTAGCAAAGGGTAGATACTTATGCAGAAATCAAAAGGGGGCCCTGGACTGCCTGAAAATGCAGATACATAAGGGATCTTGGAAAAATCATAATCCCTGTGTCACCCTGGCTTCTTTCTCTTTGTTCAATGAAGAATTTGGACCAGATGACCTCTATGATTTTTTTTCCAGCTGTAAGTTCAATGGAAATGTATGAACTGAATATACTACTTGTTTGGGTAGTAGGGCTTCTGATGACTAAAAAGGAGTCTGATTCATTTGATAAAGAACCATAAAGGGGCAGTGCTGACAGAGGATCTTTGAGGTGATACAGGTCCAGCATAAAATACAGGAAAATTCTGAGGTCTCATAAGGGATCTTGCCTGACGTAAAATCACTGGCAAACCCAGGAATGGAATTTTTTTTTTTGCTATTCCAAATATTTTAATAAGAGTTCTCTGCAAGGCATTTAAAACACCAATTTGTAAGGATAAACTCCATTGGAGAGAGAGAATACAGAAAGCAGGTAACTGGGGAGCTGAGGAATTTTCTTGATTTTGGGCAGGAGCTGAGAGTCCACTACTTTCTGATCAGCCTTGCGCTGCTCTGTAATCTCATATTTCTTTCTCTGGTGTCAAAAATTCTCCTTTGTGTCTGGGTTTATGGAGCCTCTTCTTAAAGTAAGCATCAGTAAGATGATTTGGAATTTTTACACCAGAAAGGTTAACCCTAGTAGAGGTGGCAATGACAAATTTCTGATGGGTCCTTCGTAGAGGAACCCAATTGATGGTCAAGAGGTCCAGTCACCAGTAGCAAACCACTAGCCAGCTGGTTCAGGAAAACCACACTCTTCCCCCCGTGTCGGCCAGTGAGCATAATCAGAACTGTGCCTGGGGTGATGCTAGACCGAAGTTTCCTCACATGCTGGCTGAAGGTTTTTTTGCCATGACTTAGGAGTTTTCTCAGCACATCTTCAGTAGGGTAATACCTGGGCATTTTGTGAATCTTTACCACTCAGTTTCCTCCATTTTTATCACTAACAACTGGCTTTGAGATAGTAGCAGGAACCTTGTCTCTCTTTTTCCTTTCAATACGGGTTTTTGGTACAGCATATTTCCACTTGTACGTGGCTCTGCGGGAATACATTGCAGACCTGGAGTATCTGCTGATCCCTCAGGCCAAGACTGGGTTTCAACTGCAATGCTTTCGAGGTTTTTTCACCACCTTTTCAGCCCCATCTTCCTTTTTGGCCTTCCTTTCCTTTTTTTTCCCTTTCTGACCTTTTCCTTTGGAAGCTTTGGGGGGGGGGGGGGGTTTGTCCACCATCTTGAGAGAAGGGGGAAAGAGCTGGAATTTTTCAATATACTACATACCACTCTTGTTCTAATATCTGCCTGTAGTGGCACTATCACATCCTTTTCCCTTGCCAGGTATGGAAACTTCCTTCTTTTTCTTGTTCTTTTTTTTTTTGGCTTTTTGCAAGGCAATGGGGTTAAGTGACTGACAGAAAGTCACACAGCTAGGTAATTATTAACATCTGAGGCTGGAATTGAGCTCAGGTCCTCCTGACTCCAGGGCTGGTGCTCTACCCACTGTGCCACCTATCTGTCTCATGAGCCTTCCTATTTGAAAAGAATTGATGGGATGATCTGTAGTATTATTAAACAGCCTCCTATTTTTTTTATCTCTAGTCTCTTCCCACTCTATCTCCTTACTCCCTTTAATGAATGTGATCTCATTAATGTGTCTTATCCCTCTAGTCAATAAGTTCTTGTGGCTCCCTATTACCAGGATCAAACATAAACACCTCTGTTTGGCATTTAAATCTCTTCATATTTTTGCCCCTTTGCCCTTTCCTACCTTTTTAGTCTTCTACAGTTTACTTCCCTTCATTAACTCCTTCTGGTATATTTTAATGTTTGATTGTTTTTCAGTCTTCCAGTTGTGTTCAATTCTTTGTAACTTGGAAAAGGAAATGGCAAACCACTTCAGTATCTTTGCCAAGAAAACCCCAAATGGGGTCATAAATAGAACATGACTGAAATGACTTAACAATAATCTCATTTATAATATTACTGTGAGAAAAGTACCAAGTGAACAAACCTTATATTATAAAAAAGTAAGAAGAAGGGGAGATCAAGAGATAATGTCTAGCTGGGAATGGAACAGAAAAGGCTTTGTGGAAGTATATGTACTGGTGCAAATGGGAAAATGAGAAGGCAGGTAAAGGAAATAATGCAGAGGTAGGGGACTGAGGGAAGTGAGGAATAATGAGTTAATGGGATAAGGAGGTAGCTAGAAAATTGAAAGAGTGAGTATTTGGTGTGAGCAGGTTTTTGTCCCCTCTACCTCTTTGCTGTATGACCCTGAGACAGTTATGTAACCTTTTCAAAAACCTATTTAAAAAAAAAGCACTTGCTTCAAAGAATTCTTGGAGGTTTGATAGACAGTGAGTGGAAGGTGGTGGGTACTTTGTAGAGATTTGTGTATGAGCTAGTTTCAATGATCTCTGGAAGTCTTTCCCAACTCTGTAATTTTATGACTGATTCTAGAAGGTTGAAGCTGAAAGAATTAGATATCACCTATTAATGGTCATCTCAGTAGTTTAAGTCCCTTATTTTACAAGAAACAAAATTGAAGTCTTGTGTAAGCATAAGAAAAGCAGATTTGACTAAATTCACAGAATAAATCAATGGAAGAACTGGAACTTTTAGTAGAATTCAGGTCTTTTACTCTATTCATCCATTCATTCATTCAATCAATCAATCATTCATCCATTCATTCAATCATTCATTCATTCATCCATTCATTTATTTATTTATTCATTCATCCACTTATTTATTCATTCATTCATTCATTTATTTATGCAAGGAAATGGAGTTAAGTGACTTGCCCAAGGCCACACAGCTAGGTAATTATTACGTATCTGAGGCCAGATTTGAACTCAGGAACTCCTTACTCCAGGCCAGTGCTCTATCTACTGCACCATCTAGCTGCACCTAGAGAATTCAGGTCTTTTAGCATAGACTCTAATGTACTTTCTACTATGTTGTGCTCTAATGCTGATTTCCTTCTCTAATCAATTTCCCAAAGCTTTTTTAAAAGATTAAGTCAGCCTTAGTCTTAAAATATATGGTAGTATTGAAGAATTTTTTTATGTTGATAAAAGAGTAGTGACTCTAAAGAAATGAAATTTAGTGTGGAGTTTTAAGTCATAGCCAGATTATGCTCTCCTATCAGCAAGCTTTTAATACCTACAGCAGTTGTGTTTCAGTCATGTCTGATTTTTCATGATATCATTTAGGGTTTCCTTTGCCATTTCCTTCTTCAAAAATATTTTAAGGATGAGGAAACTGAGGCAAACAAAGTTAAATGACCAGGATCCTACAACTAGTAACTATCCAAGGCTGGATACCAAGGTCCTTGAACCAAGGTCCTCCTGACTTTATTCATTTTACCACTTAGCTGCCCCATATACAGTCGGGGCTAGTGTGATGGTCACCAGTCATGGGATGCAGGTTCTGGTTCTAGCTTTGTCACAAAGTCATATGACCCTGGACCAGTCACTTCACTTCCATTATTGTTTCCATATGTATAAAAAGAGAAATGATTTAGTTTGAATGATCTGTAAAACTATCTTTGTAGTTTCTATGATATCCACTTGAGATAGTGGAAGAATTCTTGGAAGAACCAGGCCTAAATGAATGGATATAATTTTGACAATTTAGTTAAGCAAAACATCAATAGACTGAATATATCTGACAATTAAGGATTCACTTCACAGTCTAATCCTCTCCCAAGAGGCAGAAGGGGATGCTTCTCTGCCAGGATTCTGATGTCACTATCGTCACCGTTCTGATGTTTTTCAAAGTGTTTTCTTTTACATTACTGCAGACATTGTATAAACTGTTCTCACAGATCTTCTTTCTTAGTTCTATATCACTTCAACATCTCCCAAAAATTTTCTGTATTTTTCATAATTCTCATTTCTTATGGCAAACTACATCCATATATCACAATTTATAAAGACATCTCCCAAATAACAGGCACCCATTTTCCTTCTAGTTCTTTCCTATCATAAAAAGTGCTGCTTTAAATAAATGTTGTGGAACCAATGTAAAGACTAACCGAATGCCTTCTGTGGGGGTGGGGAGAAGGAAGCAAGAATGGGGGAAAAATTGTAAAACTCAAACTAAATAAAATCTTCCTTTAAAAAAAAATAAATAAAAAAGAAAAAAATGTTGGTATATATGGGGCTTTTTTCTCTGTATTTGTTTCCCTTGGTTATTTATCTAGAAGTGGTACTGGTAGATAAAGAGTTCAGTGTCTTTTGAAATTGTTTTCCATAATGGTTGGACCAATTCACAACTCTACCAACTAAATATTAGTTGGCTAATAATCTTTCTACAGTAATCAGATTCCCTCTATGTCTTGATAAATGATCTTTGAAAGATGCTATGGATGGGGTGATGAACTTTCCAAAGGTAACTAACTACAGTGATCCTTTAAGACAGACATACATTCCTTTACTTTCTGTCCTTGTAAGATCTTCTAGAGCTTATACTATGAAACTATAGCTTCTAGGAACAGGTAGGGTTATCTCTACACCATGATGAAGAACTAGGTTAGAACTTTAGCTGAAGGAATTACATATAATCTAGGATAATGGTAGATTCTTTTTGGGGAGGGGGTTGTCAGGCAATAGGGTTAAGTGACTTGCCCAAAGTCACATAGCTATGTAATTATTAAGTGTCTGAAGCTGAATGTGAACTCGGGTCCTTCTGACTCCAGGGCGGGTGCTCTATCCACTGCACCACCTAACTGCCCCAGATAATGGTAGTTTCTAAGAAGGACTTGATATTAATGACTTTTTTGTGGGGTGGGGAGTAAATAATAGTTGTAGCCTGGACCCATGATTTTATTTCTCAATCAGTGCTGATTGTTGCTGATAGGAAAAAAAGGGAAAAAGTGAGATATACATGCATCAAAAGAAAATAAAATGAAAATTCAAATTAAAACGACTCACATAGACAAAGATGACAAAAATAGAAAGTAACAATTTTTGAAGGGACTATTAGAGGTCAGGCACACTGATGTACTGTTGGTGGAACTGTGAAATAGTGTTGCCATTCTACAAAGAAATTTGAAATAATACTCAAAAAACTACTTAATTATACATTGCCACAAAGATGTTACTACTTGGTTTATATTCCAAAGAGATCAAAGACAGACAAAAAGGATCCAATGACTTTTGAAGGAGTCCCTTCCACTGAAGTGGTCAAGGACCCACATTATTAACAGCTTGCTATACAAAACAATGTTATCTTGCCCTGGAAAAAAAATCAAGCCTTAGTTTGCCTCAGTGTTATTTTACTCATTTTACTATCCAATTCTTCAAACACTGCCAGACCCATCCTTCTGGTCTGGTCTTATCACTCTTGCTCAAAAATCTTTAGAGGCTCCTTACTGATTGCGGAGCAAAGTTCAAACTCCTTATCTGTTTGTTCAAGATCTTCTATAACCTGGCATCACTAGCAGTTAAGTTGGCAGCCTTATTTGATATTATTACCTAACCCTCTCCCCAGTTTGTATTCTTCCTCCCACCTACAACACCCTCACTCAGTTCCAGACAAAAAGGACTACTAACTCTACTGCCTGATCAAATATTTCATCTGTTCTACTGCTTCTCTGTCCTTGCTCACACTGTTCAATATGCCTGTAAGGCTACGCAAGATGGTGAACACCTGTAATCTTTGCTACCAGAGAGGCTGAGGCATATACATTATTTGAGTTCAAGAGATCTAAAAAGTGGAGTTAAACCAAACCACTGATTGCAAAAAATCCTGCATCAATATGGGGAGCCCAAGGCTTTGGGAGACCACCAGGTTGCTAAAGGAGGGCTGAACTAATTCAGTCTGGAATCACAACAGATCAAAAGTTCCTTGTTGAACTCCTGTGACTGATGACAAGGGTTAGAAACAACAGAACAGAAAGAAATTCAAGGGGATCTCCTTCCCAGAAGCAGCACTAAGAACAAGAGTGGGTGCTAGCAAACAACTCTGCTGTCCATTATTCAGTTCCAGAGCAGAGAGCTATGTACAGAGCAAAGAACAAGTTCCCAAAACTTAGCTGTGTGGCTCTGAATCTAAGAGCAAAGGAGGGTTGGGGGGAGGAGGGGAGGTGCATTTAAAAATGGACCTTGAGTCCAATATATAAACCTGGAGTAGAATATCCCGGAAAGAATACCAAGATCAAAGGGAATTCAAGTAGTTCAATTACTCTGATGTGCAGATCAGACTGAGGGGGCTCCATTTACAGTCTAGGAAAGATGGACACAGTATTTAGCTTCTCCCTTGTACCTCTCTCCTTATTCCCCCCACCTGTATTTCTAGTCAACATGTAAACTGTCTCTTTAATTGTTTTTGAATGTCAAATTTTCTATTCGGCTCTGATCTTTCATCGGGAAATATTGAAAATCCTCTATTTCATTAAATATACATTCCCTCCCTGTAAGAGTATATTCAGTTCTGCTAGCCAGATTATTCCTGGTTGTAATTCTAACTCCTTTGTCTACCAGAATAACATATTGTAAGTTTAACTGCTAAATTCTGTGTAATTCTGACTGTGGTTGCCAGTATTTGAAAATGTTATTTCTAGCTGCTTGCAATATTTTAATCCTTGATTGGGAACTCTGGATTTTTTAATATTTCTGGGAGTGTTCATTTTGGAATTTTTTTCAATACTCCTTTAATTTTTACTTTGGTTCTAAGATATATGGGCAGTTTTCTTTTGTAATTTCTTTTTTTTTTTTTTTTTTAGGTTTTTTGCAAGTAACTTGCCCAAGGTCACCCAGCTAGGCAATTATTAAGTCTGAGGCAGCATTTGAAGTCAGGTACTCCTGACTCCAGGGTCGGTGCTCTATCCCAGACACTTCATCTTATCAAAACTTTATGGGGTGGCTAGGTAGTGCAGTGGATAGAGCACTGGCCCTGGAGCCAGGAGTACCTGAGCTCAAATCCAGCCTCAGATACTTAATAATTACCTATCTGTGTGGCCTTGGGCAAGCCACTTAACCCCATTTACCTTGCAAAAACCTAAAAACAAAAAACAAAAAAACAAAAAACTTTATGTCTCTCTTATATAATATATGCCATAGTGCTATGTACATAGTAAGCGCTAAATAAATGTTCACAGAATTAGAATGATCATCACTGCCTAGTATTTAGGTCATAGTCATTTTGGCAGAATATCAAACATATTATGCAAATCATTGAAAAATGCTTCTAGCTCTCCATAATTTCTGTGAAACGGTACTGAACCCTTTGTTCCTGAGCACAGTAGGCACTTAAAAAAAATCTTGTTGAATTGAATCCTATACCACTTTCTCTGCTGTTGAGTTTTGTGGGAACACTTGACTCTATCACCATGAATATTCTGTATTATAAGCTTTAAAAAGTTCAGAGCTCCAGAATTCTATGAACCCTCTGACTCTTGTACTTTTCTGTTAAAGTACTGAAAATTTAAGTGCCAGTTGTATAACAGTTCTCTACCCGGCAACCTCAAAGGCTCCCAAACAATTTCACAATAAGAATCCTGGAACAAACATCCCACAATAAAGCAAACTATGAAATTGCAAGTATTCACCTACCATAGCAACAAAACCAATTACATTTTCAAGTATTGTTAAATCATGCTCTAAAGTAAGATAGGTTAAATTAAGTAAAAAACTGTGTAGACTTTAAAAACATCATAATATACTTCATAAAGAGAAATGATTGGAAAACAGGATTCCCCCCCATGTGCCAAGTTTGAGTTTTGATTCTTAATTATAGAACAGGACAGGAAGGTCTAAAAGTTAAGATTGTGACCATTATGACCATAAAAATTTCCTACCTCACTTCTGTCTTCTAGCTCTCTGGTTTCCTCCTCTCCTCATCTAAGAAGCCTTTCTCTGCTCCCTTTTATCTGCTGATCATCTCCACTTTGTCTTTTCTGCAATTTCATTATGCATGGTGGTTAAGTGATGTGTCTCCCATTAGGATGTGGGTTTTTCAAGAAGTCTTTCTTTTTATCTCTAGTTTTTTAAAAAAAATATCTAGACCAGAGTAGGTGATTAGTGTCTTATCTGTTGACTGTCTGATACTTATGAAAATCATAACTAAATAATAATGTCAAAGCTGAACAGTACTGTAGAGATCACATAAACTCCTTATTTTACAGATAAAAAAAACTGAGGCTGAGAAAAGTTAAGGGTCTTGCTCAAAGTTTTAAGGATAGTTAACTTGTATAACTGAAATCTTAGGTCTTGTGACTCCTACAAACAGTGTACCTACCACTTTGTTATAAGGATTTCCCTTATGTTAAAGGAAAAGATGTTTTGAGGGTAAAAGAGACCAAAACTAGCACAGAAAAATCCAGTTATAAATTTCAGCAACACTATCACCTTGAAACCTGGGAGGTTCAAGAAGATGGGCAGTAGGCCCTAATCACCAGGAGTATTCAAGGTTAAGGTAGTCATTACCTCTCATCAGAGAGGTTGAAGAAGAGTTTCTTGTTCCAATATAGATTAGAATAGATGAACCCTTCCAATTCTGAGATTTCATAATTGGTACTAACGTAGATGAGAGAGGAAGAAGGTATGCAATGTTGACTACAGTAATTAATAAAAGACCTGAATCATATTTCCAATGTTTTTTTTAAAGAAATGGAGTTTATTGCTTTCAAATATATACCTCAAAATAGGCAATTAAAACCTTACATTTAAATAACTCTTTAAAATATATGTGAAACATTTTCCCAAAAACTCCTTAAGATATGCAAAAAATTGCTAGAAATTACCATTGTATATAATTGAAAACAAATAAAATATTTATGTAATTAAAAACTCATTAAGAAAGGTGGTGAAAAAGAGCAAAAAAATTTAAAATAAAAAAGATAGGTGGTGAAAGTATTATTATTTACATTTAAATATAAGGAAAATGGGACTGAATGGCTAAGTGACCAGCTAATTTCATAGAGCAGCTAGATGGCCCCAGAATGCTGGGCTGGAGTCAGGAAGACTCATCTTACTGAGTTCAAATCTGTTCTTAAACCCTTACTAGTTGGGTGATCCTGGGCAAATCACTTAACCCTGTTTGCCTCAGTTCCTCATGTGAAAAGAAAAAAAGGGCCTTAGAAGGAAATGGCAAACTCCATTATCTTCCAAGAAAACCCCAAATGGGGTTAGGAAGAGTCAAACACAAAGTGATATGACTGAATAATAACAAAAATCTTAAAGCTAATAAGTACTGAAGGAGAAGTCAAACCAGGTCTTCTGACTCTTAAATCTAGCATTCTGTTCACTATTCTGTGCAAGAAGAGGTGGAGTCAAGACAGCAGGGTGAAAATTTGCCTTCTTGCTCTTTTACCCAAAACACCACCTCCACAACAACCTAGAAAACACCCCAGATTGGGGGGCGGAGCCAATATGGCTACAAGAGAGGCTCCTGTCTTAGGCACTCTCTCATAAGTCTTTGAAACTAAGGACTTTTACTAAATTTTTGTGAGACAGAACCCACAAAGGGACCCAGGGAGGCAGTTCTATTCAAGGTAACCTGGGGTTGGAGGGGCAGCCTGCCAGAGGAGTAGTCTGCCAAAGTGAAAGAACTTCAGCCTCCCAGAGGCAGCCCCAGGGGGCTGGGAACCACGGCTCACAGCAGTGGGGGAGTTTCCTGACCTATGCCCTGGGGAGCACCAGGCACAGATTGGGGGAACAGCGGGGGACCTCTGCCAGGGCGAGCATGTGAAGCCCAGCACTCAGGGCACACAGCGGGCAGCATGGCCACCACAGTCCAGATCCAGGAAACAGAAGCAGGTGGAGCCGGTAAGCTGCAGCCCCCAGGGCATCAGCCCAATGAACCTAAGGAGGGAAGTGAAGAGAGAGAGACTGCCAAGCTCTGTCCTTTGCCCCTGGAACAGGACTCTGGGGTTCTGACCACATTCAGATACTGATTGCAGCCTAGGCCCCCCCAAATAGAACAGCAGGCCCCCCCCACCTCAGCCCCATGGCAGAGGGGGGCACTTATGGTCATTCACAGACCAGGAGGGAGGACAGAGCCTCACACACTGAGACCCTTGTGGGAGTGTCCCAAAAGCTTAGGAAACACCCCCAAAACAGGCTAAGGCTGGGAAAATAAGCAAGCAGAGAAACAAGAGGAACACCATTGAGAAATAGGCAATTAAAACCTTACATTTAAATAACTCTTTAAAATATATGTGAAACATTTTCCCAAAAACTCCTTAAGATATGCAAGAAGGATCAAAACACTCAGTCTGAAGATGAGGAAGCACAAGCTCCTGCATCTAAAGACTCCAAGAAAAACAGAAATTGGTCTCAGGATATGATAGAGCTCAAAAAAGACTTTGAAAATCAAATGAGGGAGTTAGAAGAAAAACTGGGAAAAGAAAGGAGAGAGATGCAGGAAAAACATGAAAATGAAGTCAGCAGCTTAGTCAAGGACATCCAAAAAAAAAAATGCTGAAAAAAATAGCATGTTAAAAACCAGCTTAGGGGGCGGCTAGGTGGCGCAGTGGATAAAGTACCGGCCTTGGAGTCAGGGTTCAAATCTGGTCTCAGACACTTAATAATTGCCTAGCTGTGTGGCCTTGGGCAAGCCACTTAACCCCGTTTGCCATGCAAAAACCTAAAAAAAAAAAAAAACAGCTTAGGTCAAATGGATAAAACAGTTCAAAAAGTTATTGAGGAGAAGAATGCTTTAAAAAGCAGAATGGGCCAGATGGAAAAAGAGATAAGAAAGCTCTCTGAGGAAAACAAATCCTTCAGACAAAGAATAGAACTCAGGGAGACTGATGAATTTACTAAAAATCAGGACTCAATACTTCAAAACCAAAAGAATGAAAAATTAGAAGAAAATGTGAAACATCTTATTGAAAAAACAACTGATATGGAAAACAGATTTAGGAAGGATAATTTAAAAATTATTGGAATACCTGAAAGTCACGATCAGGAAAAAACCCTTGATATCATTTTCAAAGAATTACTACAGGGAAATTGCCCTGATATCCTAGAAGCAGAAGGCAAAATAGAAATGGAGAGAATACACCGATCTCCCCCAGAAAGAGATCCCAAAAAAACAACCCCCAGGAATATTATAGCCAAGTTCCAGAACTCCCAAGTCAAAGAGAAAATATTACAAGCAGCCAGAAGGACACAATTCAAATACCATGAAGCTGCAATCAGGATCTCATAGGACTTAGCAGCAACTACATTAAAAGCTCATAGGGCTTGGAATATAATATACCGCAAGGCAAAAGAGATTAGAATGCAACCAAGAATCAACTACCCAGCAAAACTGAATGTCCTCTTCCAGGGAAAAAGATAGACTTTCAATGAACCAGGGGAATTTCAAATGTTCCTGTTGGAATGGCCAGAGCTGAACAGAAGGTTTGATCTTCAAATGCAGGACTCAGGTGAAGCATAGGAGAAGGGGAAAATATGAGGGACTTAATGATGATGAACTGCATATATTCCTGTATAGAAAAATGACACTGATAATACTCATATGAACCTTCTCAATTAACAGAGCAGATAGAAGGAGCTTGTACAGATGTAGCACAGGAGAAATCTGAATTTGAAGATAAAATATGGTGTAAAAATGGAGTCAATAGAAAAAAAGGGAAATGTAATGGGAGAAAGAAAAAAGGAGAGGGGGAATAGGCCAAGATATTTCACATAATAAGATTTTTCTTTATTACAATGAGCTATTGCAATGATATGGAAGGGGGGAAGGCAAGGGGGAATGAGGGAATCTTTGCTCTCATCAGCAGTGGCTATGAGAGGAAACAGCAAATATATTCAATGGGGTATAGGCATCTAGAGTAAGAAGGAAAGAGGGGGGGGACGGGGGAAGGGGTGGGGATGTGAATGAAGGAGGAGAGGATGGACCATGGGGGGAGAGTGGTCAAATATAACACATTTTCTTTTTTACTTCTTGCGAGGGGCTGGGATTGGATGGCCTGTCTGGGACCATAGGGCCAGGTAGATGTTGGGCCTAAGGGGTGGTATGGGGGCTAAGGGCTTCTTGGCCCCAGAGCTGGGGATCTGTCTGCTGTGCCACTCAGCTACCCTACAGCAGAGTCAGAGTGAAAGGAGAGAGAAAATATAGTACATGGTAGTGGAGAAATACCAAAGGAGGGAGTTGTGATCAGCAATGGCAACAGTGGAAAAATATGGAAGTAATTTTTGTGATGGACTTATCATAAAGAATGTGATCCACTCGTGACAGAGTTGATGGTGTTGGAACACAGACTGAAGCACATTTATTGTTATTATTATTTTTTGGGGGGTTCAGGGCAAATAGGGCTGCATGGCCTGCCTGGGGCCGCAAAGCAGGGTGTTCATTGGGTGTCTGAGGCCAGATTCAGACCCGGGTGCTCCTGGCTCAAGGGCCAGTGCTCTGTCTGCCACCCAGCTTCCCCTACTATTATTACTATTTTATTTTATTTTAGGTCTTTTTTACCCTTTTTTTTGGTATATGCAGGGCAGTGGGGTTGGGGTGGCTTGCATGTCATACAGCTGGGTGATTGTTGGGTGTACAGGGCCGGATATGGGCTCAGGTGCTCATGGCTTTAGGGTTGGTGCTCCATCCATTGCGCCACCTGGCCATACCTACAATTATTACTATTATTTTTGTTAATTTTAATTTTTTTCTCTCCCCTTTACTTTATTGCTCAAGTGAGTCTATATTTTTTAGGGGGAGGAGGTATTTTGTTTACTCTTAAGAATATTTTATTAATGTATAAAAAAATTGTACAAAATGATAATAAATAAATATTAAATTAAAAAAAAAACCCACCCCAGATTGAGTTCTAATTGGGTGAGCCAAGAAAAAGTCACAGTGAGTAATTTTCCAGCCCAGGGCAGCTGGACCCTGTGACAAAAGCTGCCAGAAGTGTCTTTTAAACAGTAAGTTAAGGGGAATGTGACTTATCACCAGGGCTAGGAACAAGGGATCTCTTCCCTGAACTAGCACTAACAAAAATACAATGGATGCTATTAGATAGCTTTGCTGCTCATTACTGTTTCAGGTCACAGTTCTAGGACAGAAAGGAATGGTTGGGAGTGAGAGACCCCCTAAGCTATGTTTAAAGCAAGGAACAAATTCCAAAAACTTAGCTCTGAATCTAAATGTGTGGCTCTGAATCTAAGAGCAAAGAAGAATTGGAAGGGTGGAGGACTCAGTTCTAACCTTGAGCCCAACATATAAGCCTGGAGTGGAATAACCAGGATAAGAAACCAAGACCAAATGGGATTCAAACAGTTCAGTAGAAGACTCTACTGTTTCCTCCTGTTACCTCATCTCTACCTTCCTAAGGAAGAAGAGAAGCCAGGACTTCCTCTGACTACATCATTTGTATCTTTCTATCTCCTCCTGGGCACAGCAAATCCCAAGTGTGACAGCAAAGGGCTAAGCATTTTATCCAAAGCAACAAATTCCACCTCACATGAAGAGGTGGCCTTGTCTCCTTGCCAAGTGATCCCATTCCAGCCTGTCTTCTCCAAACACTTCACTATTCCCACTATATGACTTATTTTCAACTCCTCTCAGTCTAGTGGTTCAACTCCTATCATCTAAAAATAAGCCAATAGCTCTCATCCTCAAAAACCTCTCAATTGATAACATTACCCATACTAGAATTCTATATCTCTTTTAGTCTTTGTAGTTAAACTCCTAGAAAAGGCCATCTACATTCTATTCCTTTACTTTCCATCTTCTTTCTTTCTTCTTAATCCCTTACAAAATGGCCTCTTATCTTATTATTTCACTGAAATGTTCTTTTCCAAAATTACTGAGGATCTCTTATTTGTCATATCCAATGACCTGTTCTCAATCTTTGTTCTCCTTCCTTGATATTCTCTTCTCTCCAGGTTTGCAAGACAACACTCTAACCTCGTAACCTACTTATGTGGATCTTCTTTTTATGCCTCTTTTGCTGGATCTTCCTCCAGATCATTCCCTCTAATTGTAGCTGTTCTTCAGGGTTCTGTCCTGGGTCCCCTTTCCTCTTTCATCTAAACTACTTCACTTGATGATCTCATCAGCTCCAGTGAATTTAATTACTATCTATACTGACGAATCTCAAATATGTCTATCCTGCCCCAAACTCTGCTGACCTCCAGTCTTACATCTCCAACTGCCTTTCAAATATCTTGAACATGTCCAAAACTGAATTCATTACCCTCTAAACTTTTCCTGCCTCCTACTTTTCTTATTAATGTATAGGGCAACATTATACTTCCAATCTTTCAGGTTCACAATCTAGGAGTTATCCTCACTAATTTCTAACATATCAAATCTGTTACCAAGGCCTATCAATATCATCTTTGCCACATCTTTCCAATGGGCTCATTTCTCTCTTCTGACACTGACCTATCACCACAAGTCTGGAGTATGGCAATAGTCTTCCTCAAGTCTTTCCACAATCCTCCATTTGACCACTACAGTGATATTTTTAAAACAGATCAGATCCCTCCCCCAGTCATAAACAAACTCAATAAATTTCAGTACCTCCCCATGCCTTCAGGATCAAATGCAAAATTTTGTTTGGCATTCAAAGGCCTTCATTACCTAGCTAGCTGCCTTGAACCTTTCCACTTTTCTTCTATTTTATTTCCTTGCCATACACTTTGATCCTGGGACACTGGCCTTCAAGTTGTTTCATGAACCAGTCACTCCATCTCTAGGCATTTGCTCTGACTGTCCCCCTTGCCTGGAATGCTCTTTCTCCTCATTTCTGCCTACTGACCTCCATCTTTTACAGGAAGGCTTTCCTAGTCCCTCTGAATTCTAGTACTATCCAGCTCTTTTTGTAATGCAAAGAATTGGAAACTGAGGGGATGTCCATCAACTGGGGAATGGCTGAACAAGATATGGTATATGAATTTTATAGAGTACTGGTGTTCTAAAAGAAACCATGAGTGGTCGGACTTTAGAAAGAAATACATGATCTGATGCTGAGCAAAGGAAGCAGAACTGAAAGAACATTGTACACCTTAACAGCACTGTGAGATGATCAATTAAGATGGATGCAGCTCTTCTCAGCAGCTCAGAGTTCAAGGACAACCTTGGAAGACTTCTTATGGACAATGTCATCCACATGGGGGGGTATCATGGAATCTGAATCTAAGTTCTTTTTAAAAACTGCTTTTCCTTCCTATCTCATGGTTTTTTTTCTTTCCTTAGTCTTAATTCCTCTTATACAAAATGACTAATATGTAAATATATTAAACACAAAATGTACATATACAACTTTTACCAGACTGCCAACTGAAAGGGGGAAGGAAGGGAGGGTGGTAAAAAAATGTGTAACTTATAAATTTGCAAATGAATGAAAGCTGAAAAACTACCATAGCATATAAATGGAAAAAATGAAATAAAATATCAATTAGAAATATTATAATGCCTTCCCTCTGTTAATTATTTTCTATTTATATTGCATATAGCATGTTTGTACATATTTGCTTTAGATTGTTTGTTCCTTTAGGGCAAGGACTGGGTTTTGCCTCTTTTTGTATCCCCAGCATTTAGCACAATGTACAGCACATAGTAGGCATTAATAAATATTGACAGATTTTCTATGAGATTACCTTCCATTTACATATATTTTGTATGTGGTTACTTGCATTTCTTATTACTTGTCTCTCCCATTAAAATATGAGCACCTTGAAGATAGAAACCATACTTTTTGCCTTTCTTTGGATATCCAATACTTGGCTCAGAGTAAGTGTTCCAGGAGTGGGAAGCCAGAATATTTCTTGTTCCTTACTACTGCTTCCAAGTACTATTGCTTGCTGTATTACTTTTCAGGATGCTCCTAGATTAAAAGCACCTAGATTATCCATATCCAGAGAAAGAACTATGGAGTGCAGAGTTTAAATACTATGTTCAATTTTTAAAAGTTGTTTTATGTAATATGGTTTTTTCCTCTCTTAATGTTTTTTTCCCCATTTTGATTTGGTTCTTCTTTTACAATATGATTAATATGAATCTATATTTAGCATGGTTATACCAAGGGGGAGGTAAAGGAAGGAGGGAAAAAATGCGAATCTCAAAATTTTGCAAAAAAATGATAGCTGAAAATTACCATTGCATGAGTTGGAAAAATAAATGAATTCTTTCTTTAAAAAAAAAACAACCCCCCCAAAAACCCCCTTCACTATATCCTACACTGACTCTCAGTAAAATTTTTAGAATAAAGTTGACCATACTCATTGCTTCATTTCTTCTCATTCATTACTCAGTCTTTAGGAATCTGGCTTCTTGATTCTGTCCCTCTGTCCCTCAAGTGAAATTTCTTTCTGCAGAGTTGCCAATGATATATTGATTGCCAAATATAATGGTCTTTTCACATTCCTTATTCTTCATGAGCTCCCTGCTTTATCTGTCTATCCACCCTATTCTCCTGGTTTTTTTTTTCCCTTTAGTTTGAGTTTTCTTGAAATTATTCTGTCCTGGTTCTGCTCCTAATCTGTTCAACCACTCCTCATTCTCTTTTACTGGATTTTCCTCAGGTCAAGTTTACTTATCTTCTCAGGATCTATATGGGTCCTTATCTTTTTTCTTTCTTTGTGATCTCATTACCTCCTAGGATTCAACTATCATTTACCTCCTAGGATTTAAATATCATCTCTTCCACTGATGACTTATAGGTTTCTATATATCCATACCCAGTCTTTTTTTTTTTTGTTTTGTCTTCTTTTTAGGCTTTTGCAAGGCAAATGGTGTTAAGTGACTTGCCCAAGGCCATACAGCTAGGTAATTATTAAGTGTCTGAGGCTGGATTTGAACTCAGGTCCTCCTGACTCCAAGGACAGTGCTCCATCCACTGCGCCATCTAGCTGCCCTGTACCCAGTCTTTCAACTGAGCTTCCATACTCTATAAAGAACTGAATATTGTTCATTTCAAACTGGATATTTTGAAGACATCAAATCCAACATGTCCAAAATAGAAGCTCACTCCCCATCTTCCCCCTCTCCCCTGCCCCCAATCTACCCTTTGCTAAAATTCTTTAATTCTTTTGAAGGTACCACTAATTTTTCCGGACAATTAGGTTATTAACCTGGGTACTATTATTCAGGATTCCTCATTTACCCATATCCTACACACCCAACTATTTACTATATTTTGTCTTTTCTTCCTCCATAGTGTCTCTCCTATCCAGTCTCTTCTGCATTTCTTAGAGAACCATCACCTAGGTTGGTTCAGGCTCTCACTTGTCACCTAGATTATTGCAAAGCATCCTAATTTGGTTTCCATTCCTTAACTCTTTCTCACTACCATCCATCCTCATTTCTGTTGCCAAAGGCACTCTTCTCTGATAATGTGACCCCTATCCTTAATCAACTCTAGGGGCTCCCTCTCCATGATCAAATACAAACTCTTTTCTTTAGCTTTTAAAATTCTTCACAACCCAGCTCCAAGCTATCTTTTTTTAAGAGAAATTTTACAATTTTCCCCCTAATCTTGCTTCCCTCCCCCCCCACCCTTCAGAGAAGGCAGTCTGTTAGTCTTTACATTGTTTCCATGGTATGCATTGATCTAACCAACCTATCTTTTTTAACCTCACTGTTCATTACTTTCACACTCTATGATCCTGCCCAAACAGCACTCCATCTTCCAACTCATGGATGCAGAGGCTGTTCCCAAATGACTGGAATGCATTTACTCTTCATGTCTATTTCTTAGAATCTCTTTCTCTTCAAAAAGCAGCACAAATATCACTGATAGCAAACTTTCTCAATCTCCTTAATCTTTAGTGCCCCCCCACCTAATATTTAATTATTTTGTATTTATTCTCTCTTTACTCATTCTGAATACACTTATATAGGTTCTTGTTCTCTTTCTCTGCTGCTTAAGAGTAGGAATTATTTCATTCTTTGTATTTGTGGCCCCAGTGCCCGAAATATAATAAACACTTAACAGATTTATGTTTGCTGACATGTTTCCTGTACTTTACTGTCTAGCCAAGCTGACCTATTTGTAGCTCCTTGTACGTACATGACATTCCATCTCCCCACAACTTTAATATAATCCCTTCCTTACCGATGCTGACTCATAGAATCTCTAGCTTCTTTCAAGAATCAGCTCAAGCACCACTTCCTTTAAAAGAGTTGCAGGTGCTCTGTCCCCCTCCTCCAAGTAACTATATATTTACATCTACATAGTTACATATTATGGAGAATAATCACATAAATATTATGTAATATTATGGAGAATAATTATATAAATATATAACCTAGGTCCAGGTTGTTTCTTCCTAGTAGGATATAAACTCCTTGAGAGCAAGCGCTATTTTGTTTTTGTCATTTTATTCCTAGCAACTAACACAAGTGCCCTGATATGTATATAATACTTAAATAAATGATTTTTTTTCTATTTTCTCAAGCTTGTCACCCCCCCCCATTATTTGTATTCATAATATATTTTCCATCAGTAGAACATAAGATCTTTAAAGGCAGGGATAATTTCATCTTTCCTTTTGTATCTTCACTGTCTAGCATATGCCTTGCATATAATAGGCACTTAATAAATGTTTAAAATTGAATGATTTGTAACTGGTATATAGCTCTTGTAGAGCTTATGTATTATGGCTTCTAAAATGATATAAATAGGGGCGGCTAGGTGGCGTAGTGGATAAAGCACCGGCCCTGGGGTCAGGAGTACCTGGGTTCAAATCCAGTCTCAGACACTTAATAATTACCTAGCTGTGTGGCCTTGGGCAAGCCATTTAACCCTGTTTGCCTTGCAAAAACCTAAAAAAAATGCTATAAATACCTTTGCAATCTGGTTTACATTAATAATTTGCTCAGCACACCTTGTTGTTGGCATAAAGATGCCCTGTAAAAATTAAAGATTCGAGGTCAAGATGTGAATTTGGTCAAATTATTTCATGTCTTCTAACAGCAGTTTCTTCTTTCTTAAACTGAGGTACAAAAAGGTACTTAAGGAAGAAGTACATAAAGAAAGGCTGAAAAAGAGACTAATTACTCATGGTTAGATCATGCCAACATATTAAAAATGAAAATACTTAACTAAATTAATTTATACTATCAAAATTTATGGAAGCAGTGTTACAACCAAACTACCAAGGGTTTACCTTATAGAATGAGACAAAATTATTACAAGAATGGTCTGAAGGATTAAAATGCCTAGAATCTCAAAGAAGATAATGGAAAAAAATGAAAGGGACTCAGGACTAACAGATAAACTACTATTGTGTTATAATAATCAATTTTTAAAAATCTTAATATGTATTTTAAAAAATAAATAAGTAAAACAGGCTATATAACAAAGACCAAGAAGCAATCAAATCAAATAGCCAGTGCTCAAATTACTACAGAAAGAATTCCTTATTCAATAAGAACCAGTAGAAAAATTTGATAATTTGACAAAAAACAGGATTAAATAAGCATGAGGCACTATACAATTTCAAATACAAATTAAAGATGAGGTTACTTAGAAAACATTAGAGCCCAGGACCATCTCTAGCCATCCATATCTGGCCACTTGACCCAGATGGTTCTGGAGAAGAAAGTAAGCACAGTATCCCCTCACTAAAATCCAATTCATGGGCTTGTCACATCTCACCTGGTGTCATGGTCTTCTTTAAGAACAAAGGACAAGGGTGGCTAGGTTGCCCAGTGGATAGAGCACTGGCCCTGGAGTCAGGAGTACCTGGGTTCAAATCTGGTCTCAGACACTTAATAATTACCTAGCTGTGTGGCCTTGAGCAAGTCACTTAACCCCATTTGTCTTGCAACCCCCCCCCCCCAAAAAAGCAGCATGAAAAGAATGAAGGACAATTTAATGAGCTAGAAAAAAAGTAAATTCATATGGAGAAACAAAAAGTCAAGAATATCCAGGGATTTAATGAAAAAAAGGACAAAAGAAGTTGATTTAGCCTTATAAGATCTAAAATTATATTATAAAGTATCAGTCATTAAAATTGGCTAAGGAATAGAATGGTGGATCAGTGGAATAGAGTAAGTGTAATTGCAGGAAATGATTATAGTAATATGCTGGTTGATAAACCCAAAGAGTCCAGCTACTGGGATAAAAATTCTATCTTTGATAAAAATTTTTGGGTAAATTGGAAGTTAGTACAGAAGATACTTGGATTAGACCAACATCTCACACCCTATACTAAGATAAGATCAAAATGGGTACAGGATTTAGACTTAAAAGACAATATTATAAGCAAACTAGGCAATCAAGGAATAGTTTACCTGACAGATCTATGGAAAGGGGATCAGTTTATGACCGAGGAAGAGATGGAGAACATCATTAAAAACAAACTAGATAATTTTGATCACATTAAATTAAAAAGTTTTTGCACAAACAAAACCACTGTAACCAAGATCAAAAGAAATGTAGTAAATTGGGAAACAATTTTTACAACAAGTATTTCTGACAAAGGACTCATTTTTTAAAATATAGACAACTAAGTCAAATTTATAAAGAAACAAGCCATTCCCCAATTGACAAATGGTTAGAGGATATGCAGAGGCAATTTACAGATGAGGAAATCAAGGCAATCCACAATCTTATGAAAAATTGCTCCAAGTTATTACTGATTAGAGAAATCCAAATTAAAGCATCTCTGAGGTACCACTCTCACACCTCTCAGATTGGTGAATATGACCAGAAAGGACAGTGATCAATGTTGTCAGGGATGTGGGAAATCTGGGACACTAATACATTGCTGGTGGAGCTGTGAACTCATCCAATCTTTCTGGAGAGTAATGTGGAATTACATCCAAAGGGCAATAAAAATGTGCATACTACTGAGTGCATCCACTACTACTAAGTCTGTATCCTGAAGAGGTCATGAAAAAGGGTAAAAACATCACTTGTACAAAAATATTCATAGCAGCCCTGTTTGCAGTGGCAAAGAATTGGAATTTGAGCAAATGTCCATCAATTGGGGGAATGGCTGAATAAACTGTGGTATATATATGTTATGGAACACTATTGTTCTATTAGCAACCAGGAGGGATGGGATTTCAGAGAAGCCTGGAAAGACTTGCATGAACTGATGCTGAGTGAGATGCGCAGAACCAGAAGAACAATGTATGTTCAAACAACAATATGGGGGTGATGATCAACTTTAATGGACTTGTTCATTTAATCAATCAGGGACAATTTTAGGGTGCGATGGAGAATACTATCTGTATTCAAAGAAAGAATTGTGGAGTTTAAACAAAGACCAAAGACTATTACCTTTAATTTTAAAAAAAGTTATCTTATGTATTATGTAAGTTTCCTATCTCTTATATTTTATTTTTTTTCCTTAAGGATATGATTTCTCTCTCAACACATTCAATTTTGATCAATGTATAGCATGGAAACAATGTAAAGACTATCAGACTGGCTTCTGTGGGGGGAGGGAAACAAGTTTTGGGGGAAAATTGTAAAATTAAAAAAAAAGAATGAAGGACAAACATCATCAGAGTACAACAGAAGAAGGTACCTTTGATAATATTCTTAACCAAAGAAAAGACATAAAGCATAAAATCGGTAATTCTGATTACATAAAATTATTTTTTGCACAGGCAAAATAAATGAAGTCATAATTAAAGGGGAAACTGTCAGTTGAAGAAAACATTTTTCCATCATATTTTGAAGTCTAAAATTCTAGATTTGGAGGGGAATGACACATATGATTAAGACCAAAAGTCATTTTCCAGAAGACAGAGGCAAAGAATATATGTAAAGAATTTTCAAAAAAAATGAAAATGATCAATAGCCATATGAAAAAATACTTCAAATTGCTAAAAGAAAAATGAAAATTAAAACAAATCAGGTTTCACTTCAACTCAAACTGGCAAAGATGATAAAATTCAGAAATAGTAAAGGTTAGAGGAACTCTAGGAAGAAAGGTATACATATTGTTGGTGGAGTCATGAATTACTCCAACAGTTCTGAAAACAATTTATGATTAGGGGAGAAAAGTGACTAAATTTTTCATATCCTTTTGAGTCATGCCATAAGCAGGTCAAAGATAGAGGAGAAAGGTCTCATAATAACAAATATTTATAGTGAGACTTTTGTTGATAGCAAAGAATTGGAAGAAAAATAATATCTATTAATTGGAGAATGCCTAAATAAACTGAGGTAGCTAAAAGCAAGAAGAATATTGTGCCACAAGAAACAACAATTTCAGGAATTTGGAGAAACTTGAAAAAACTCCTATTAACTGACATAGAACAAAGAAAACAACACAGAAGATACATAATGAAATAGACATCAATAAAAACTCTACATCTGAAATAAGATGAATATAATGACTACTCTTGATTCCAAGGGATCTGATGATGAAACATTATTTCTCTTCACTTGATATTTTCAATACAGATATGGTCAAGAGGCTATTATATTTTTTGTTTAATTGCTTCTTTTTTGTTAACAAGGAAGAGTTCCATGATAATGGTGGTAGAAAAGCAGTAGGAGTATGTTGGAAAGAGATGCTATAAAAAAGGCAACATATATTGTAAAATAAAGTAAGGAATTTGCATGAGATTACTTTTAAATTCCTTTCAAGGACTGAAATTCTTTCATCACTACAAATTCCAAATTATTCTCAGTTATGGAAATTTCACTATGCTGCAAACCTATTTCATATCCCTAGTGTAAGTTTTAGAAGTACAGTGTGATATAGTGGAAAGTCCATGTTCTAGGAGGCAGGAGTCCTGGGGTCAAATTTCAGGTCTACTACTTATCAGACAAATAATCTCAACACTTAGGGCTTCAGGCTCCTCTTCTGTAAAATGGGAAGGATACTTTCTGTCTCTTCCAACTCATAAGGTGGCTTTATTTTGATTATAAAATGTGATAATGCCTGTGGGGTATTTTGTGCTATAAAAGTGATACAAAAATAGAAACTACAAACTACAAACTATTACTATAATTCATATGGTATAGTGGAAAGGACACAAGACTTGAAATGAGAAAATTTACATCTCAGCTCTTAGATTTATTAACTGTGACCTTGAGCATGTCAATTAATCTGAGCCTTGGTTTCTTCATTTGTAAAATGAGAGTAATAATGCATAAAAAACTTTCTTCACAGGGCTTTTCAAAAGGAAATCACTTGGTGTTATAGAGTTTTTCAAAATGTGAGAAATCAGCATGTTGATATTTAGAACAGAGTACTTCTCTGAAAGTACATTTGTTTACATTTACATTATTATAAGTTTCTTACCTACTTTAAAAATGTGTTTACCTGTGCAGGTGGCTCAATTGTGATCCATGCTGGAAGCATCAAACTGGGATTTAGAGGCTGGGTTCCTACTCGGAAATAAACTCCACCCCTGGAATCACAGGCCCAGATATGCTGGTTTCCACATGACAAACTGATTAATTTTACAGCACCTACAGAAAGTAAGGAGTATTAAAAATTCAAATATATAATAATGACTCTTATTATTTTATTATTTATTTTTTTTAGGTTTTTGCAAGGCAAACAGGGTTAAGTGGCTTGCCCAAGGCCACACAGCTAGGTAATTAAGTGTCTGAGGCCGGATTTGAACTCAGGTACCCCTGACTCCAGGGCCGGTACTCTATCCACTGTGCCACTTAGCCTCCCCTATTACTCTTTTTAAAATAAACATTGTTTAGCTTCTGATGTGAACTTTTATTCTTCAAAAGAAGGAAAAGTCAACAACCTTCAACTCTAGCCATACTATGGTATTGTTTTATTGCTGTAAACATAAGACCAGCTGATGGGTATAAGAGATAGGGAAACATACAGCAAGAGTACAAACATGGCAGGATAAAAAAAACCCTGGTTTTGGAATCAGAAGACTTCAACTCAGATCTGAACTCTGGCTCTGACTGGGTGTGACCTTGCACTTAACCTCCCTGAGTAAACTTCTCTTCCTCATATTTAAAATGGATTATTTATATTTTCTACTTCACAGAGTCTAAATGAACTTACTTCTAAGTGAGGAAAAGTACTGTAAGAATTAGAGTTCTAGGGAAATTGAAACAATAACAATCACCATATATCTTCATTAAGTCACACTATTTAGCAGCACATTCACAGACAGTTAAGAACTTCAGGGAAGGGAGGAAAGTACTACTAGATCACCACTTAAGTCCAAAGGGAGATCAAACTTAGCACATCAATAAATACAGAACTAGCCTAGGAATGAAGAAACCAAGTTTTCAGTCCTAGCTTCTTGAGCAAGTTCTGTCTTTGATTTTATCCATTTGGACAGATACATTCAAGTGGTAGTATACAAAAGTATACACATATGCACTGATACCAGATAAAATATGTCTGTGGACTTCATCTGTCTAGTTTGGGAGCAGGACTACATGGGTTTTAAATTCTCTGAATTCAAAGATTCCAAGTCAGAATCTGGCCAAATCAATTTATTGATTTCTCTAGTGAAGCTCAGAAGTCCTGAGACAAGAGAAATGGAATAGAAAACATTACCTAGGTTTGAAGTTTCAGAAGTTGGGAATAGTGGAAGGTCAGTAGAACAAAAGATTCTAGAGCAGTACCTAAATGTTTTGCCTAAAATATGGCACTCAAATCCCCACGACAAAAAAATAACTTACTCTTAGGAGTAGGTCTCTAGGAGTTTGTACTTATCTACATGACCTAAATGCAAGCAGGCATAGCTCCTCATTTGCAGGCAAATAGAGAGAAGTGAGGCAGATGTGACTCTATTCCCTTTACAAATAGCTGGCAGTAGAACTGGCTAAAATAGATTTTTTTTTTTATGGCATACTGCATTCAGAAACCAAAATTTGTTCAAGTATTACTTAGTCAATCAAAAGCTTTCCTAATAGTTTTAACTTTTAGTTGAAACTAAAAAAGTGAAAATAATTTAATCATAACATAACAATAGGTCACATTTCATACAGCATTTACAGTTGACACAATTCTTTAAGTCCATCATCTTATAGACTATTTTTTTAAATGTTCATTTACAGATGAAGCAACTGAAGTAAAAGAAAGGTCTAATGACTTATCTACAGTAACAGGAAATGCTGTAGTCAGAAATATTTAACATACCTTTTACTGACCATAATAACATAAAAATTATAATACTAAAACACTACAAAAGGCTGCTGAGGAAAAGAATTAAGTATTAATTAGAGAATAACTAAATTCATCCTAAAGAATTGTTGAGGCAAAGAATAAATCATAAAAACAGAAGCTAATTTCATTAGATAATGTTTGGTCACTATAGTCTTTAGAGTTCTTAAATCTGCAAAAGTTATGCTTTTATACTGATGTTATTTTATATATTGTTCTACCTATTCATTTTACTTTACATTAGTTAATACTGAACTAAATCCCTTTCAAACATTTATTGCAGCTCAATAGGATTCCATCATATTCATATGCTATAATTTGGCCAGGCTATACCTAATTGTAGGCGGCACCCTCTTAAGTTTTTTTCTTTCTTTAATTGTTTTTTTAATTTTACAATTCCCCCCCGCCCAATTTCACTTCCCTCCCCCTATCCCTCAGAAAAAACTGTATGATACATGTCCAAAATTCAACTCATCTCTCACTACCCCTCCCAACATACTTTGCTACTTGTAATTTCCCTAAGATAGTCAAGCCTACCTTCTTGTCACACAAGCTTTAAACTGAGGTGTCATCTTTGACTCCTCAGTCTCTCTCTCTTCATATCCAATCTCTTACCAGATCTTGTGGAGTTTATCTTTGTAACATCTCTTATATATGTTCCCTTCTCTCCTCTGACACTGCCAGAAACCACTCTCATAGTGACTTCTGGTTGATTTTTCTGCCTCAACGTCTTCCCCATCTTCAGTCAATCTGATAGATGATCTTAAAGTCTTTCATATCTGGGTCCCTTCCTACTTCTTCAGTCTCCTCATACCTTATTCCCTTTTGGATACTCTGACCTCCTTGTTCTCAGAAAAAGACATTCCATATCCTGAATCTTAAGCATCTTTACTGGCTATCCCTCATTCCTGGAATGCTTTCTTTCTTTAACCCTGCCTCATGGCTTCCTTCACTTTCTTCAAGTTTCAGCTAAAATCCCATTTTCTGCAAGAAACTTCTTCAGATTTCCTCTAATTTCTAGTGCCTTACCACTGTTTGGTTATTTCCAATTCAATCGTGTATACAGCTTATCTATACATAGTTGCTACACGTGGTCTTCCTTATTAGACTGTGAGCTTCCCCGCCCCCTTCTTTGTATCCCCAGACTTAGCAGTGTCTGGCATATAGTCATGTGTGTTTAATAAATGTTAGTTGATTGAAAATTCAACAGGGATTAATATAAATTCTAGTGCTCTGAATTCAAATCCTGTGTTCTCTGTCCTACAGCTCAGTGCCTTCTCTTAAAACTATCATAATCTGAACTACATTAGGCAGCTGGTCATACTAACAGAATACGTATGTCACAGACTAAAAATACATAGGAGTATGCAAGAAGCAATCCAGAGTTACCAGCAAATACAAAATGTTTACCAAAGTATATACAGATGAGCATTTGAAGGTTAACATTTCTACAAAGTAAACATGTACCAGTAATGAGTGATTGACACATTGTAGTATTTATATCCATTTAGTTTTAAGATGACATTTAAATAGGAAATGATTCAGTATTTCAAAAATTAATTCAAAACCATCCTGTTCTCAATTAAAAGCAGTACAAAGGATTTAAATCATGTCTAAAGGCAAGATGGTTTTGAACTGGGAGTCAAAAGACCTAGATTCAAGTCATTACTTCACTTCTTAAGTTTTAGGATTTAACAGTAGGAGATATATGAAAATTTATCTAGTTCATGCTCCTGACTACTTAACAGAGGAAACTGAGATCCAGAGAGGGGCATTGACTTGGTCAAGGTCACACATAAGATATTAAATTAGGAGAGAAGGAATTTGAAACCAGTTTCTCTGGTTGGGAATCCAGTGACCATTCTGACTATATACAATTAGAGTTATAATGGTCTGTTTCAGTCATTTAAGTGCTTTTTATGCTAGACATTGTGCTAAGAAGTAAAGATGCAGAGAAAGGCATGGAAAGAAAATTCAACCCTTGATTCAAGTGGTACACTTTCTAAAGAGAATCACAGGTAAATAACTAGGTAAATACAAGATACAGAGAGTCTAAAGCTTTGTTTGCAAAGTGATGTTCATAATAGTTTTGCATATATTTGCTAGTGATTTCTGGTCACTTAACTTTTTGGATCTCAACTCAGAAATCAGGTTCAACTATTTATCAAACATTTAAGTTTATATTTTTTGCAAAGCACAATGCTAGAACCAAGGGAAGAAAGAAAACTGAAACAGGTTTTGATCCACCCACTGCAGGTTCTTGAAGACCAGTGGGATAATAAACCACTAGTACATAGTTTTTCTCTTATCCTCAATTCCTGCCTTAGGGGACATCAACATACATATTGACCCTCCTCCAAACATTTTAACTTCCCATGAGCTACTCCACCCCAATTGAGTTTCACAAAAAAACATACTCTTGGTCTTGCTATCACCCAGAAATGTGAAATCCCATCTCTGACAACCTATTGGCTTTTTGTCTCTCCCTCTGCCTTCCTTTATAAAATCTTACTCTGTGTCCACACTATGACCTTTAACCCCTTGACCTTTCAGTTTTCACCCAGGCCATCTTCCCTGTACTACCCACTTCTTGAGTCCCTGGTAAACCAATTCAATTCTACATTGTCCTCTTCTCCTGGATCCCTTATGCTGTCAATAACTAGTTAAGTTCAACCTTGCTTTACTCCCAATACCCACCATCTTTGCTCCTTTACTGTGTGATGCTGAAGACAGAGAAAATCATGCAACCATTCTCTCTGGGGTTACTATAAATTTATCTCATATAATCTCAACCCTGCCCTCACTGCTGCTAGGCAATTCTATTATGCCCCCAATATCAACTCACTTTTCAAAGTGCCACTTTTTGGAAGTAGCTCTTCCAAACTTTTTCTTTTTTCTTTTTGATTTTTGCAAGGCAACAGAGTTAAGTAACTTGCCAAAGGTCACACAGCTAAGCAATTATTAAGTGTTTAGGGTCTGATTTGAACTCAGGTCTTTCTGACTCCAGGGCAGGTGCTCTAGCCACTGTACCACCTAGCCGCCCTCTTCCAAACTTTTTCATCCCTCCTCTCACCTTCTCAGCTGAGAATCTTTCCTCCCATTTCTTTTAAAAAATTGAAGCTATGAACCATGAGCTTTCTTTTCTCTCCCCTTCTTATATCCTATCACTCTGATGTCTTCTGCCATTACCTCCTCCTTTACCCATCACACATGATAAAGTCAACTTACTACTTCCTAAGGTTTAATTTCTCTACTTGTTCAAGTGATCCCAATCCATTCCATCTCCTCCAATAGACTGCCATCACTGTCATTCCCCCTTTTTTTATTGAATCCAATCTCTGCCTGTCTTACAAGATTCATTTTCTGCTGCCTACAAATATGCGCATGCCTCCCCATCCTGGAAAAAACCCTCATTTGGTTTTTCCATTCCCATTAACTACTACTTTCTATGTTTTCTGCTCTGTGTAGGTAAACTTCTTAAAAAGGTCATCTATAATGGTACCTCCACTTTTTCTCTTCTCAGCACCTTTAAATCTTGCTCCTTACCTTATAATTCCCTGATCTCTTAGATGCCAAATTCAGTAACTTTTTTTCTCTTACCTCATTTGCCTTCATCTCCCTGCAACTTCTGACACTTTCCTTGTGATCATACTGATCCTTCTGTTCATACTTTCCTTGATAATCTACTCTTTAAGTTTTCAAGACACCACTCTTTCCTAGTTATCACTCTACATTATCTGATCATTTATTTGTCTGCTTGGCTGGATCCTCATGCAAATCACATCTTGTAACCATAGCTGTCTCTCAGATTCTGTTGTATTCTTCTCTTTTCCCTCTATACTATCTCATTTGGCAATCAATGGATTTAAAAGATGTTTGTCCTTCATTTTCGAAGAGGACCATGACATCAGGGAGGTGTCCTGAGGTCAAATTCGAACTCCCATGTCTTCCTAACTTCAAGGCCAATGCTCCTCCACTGCACCACCCAGTCAGCCTCAGACACTTACTAGCCGTGTAACCTTGGACAAGTCACTTAATCCTGATTGCCTTACGTCCAGGGTCTCCTGACTGATATCTGGCCACTGGACCCCAGATGGCTCTGGAGGACAAAGTGAGGCTGGTGACTGAGCACAGCATACCCTCACTCAAATTCAATTCACATGCTTGTCATGGCATCACCTTCCTGATGTCATGGTCTTCTTCAAGAATGAAAAATCTTCATGGATTTCATCACTATCTTGATGCTGATACTCAAAACTATTTATCTTATCTCAAATTCTCAGCTGACCTCCAATCTTGCATCTGCAAATGCCTTCGGACATCCTAAACTAGATGACCAGTGGATACCCTAAAATTTAATATTTCTAAAATAAATTTTTATCTTTTCCTCTAATTTACCCCTTCTCCTACTTTCCCTATAACTGTAGTATTGTAGTACTGTAGAAAGCAATTAACAATACTTCCTATATTTCAGGCTTGAAACCTATAAGTCATCCTTGACTACTTACTATTTCTCACCAAATACTGCTCCCCCCCAATATATCCAAGCTATTACCAAGGCCTGTCAATGTCACCTTTACTGTCTATCTTCAATAGGTCCCCTACTCTTCTCTGATACTGCCACCACTTTGGTATAGACTCTCATACTCTCATCACCTTAAGCCTGATTATTAAACTAGTCTGCTAGTGGGTTTGCCTGTCTCAAATCCTTTCCCACTATAATCAATTCATTCTCTATTCAGGAGCTAAAATGATATTCCTATAGTATAGATGTGTACACACACACACACACACACACACACACACACACACACACACAATCACACACAGTCGTGGCTCCCTAATACCTCCAGAATCAAATACAAAATGCTCTGTTTGGCATTCAAAATCTTTCATTACCTAGTTTATCCTCATCCTACCTAATCCAATCTTCTGACATCTTACTCCCTGCCACATGGTCTTTGTTGAATGACATTGACCTTCTGGCTATTCCATGAATAAGACACTCTAATTCCCAGCTCCACTCATTTTCTCTAGCTGTTCCTCATGACAGGAAAATACTTTCTCCTCTACTTTGACTACTGATCTCCTCTGGTTTCCTTTAAGTACTAAGTGAAATTCCAACTTCTACAGGAAACCTTCCCAAATCTCTTTTAATTCCAGTCTCCTCCCTTTGTTAATTATTTCCTATTTATTCTATATATAACTTGTTTGTATGTATGTATGTATGTATGTATGTATTTATATATATATATGTATGTATGTATATATATATGCATGTTGTTTCCTCCATTAAATGGTATGCTTATTGAAGAGCTTCTTTTGTTCCTTTTCTATTCCCAATGCTTAGCATAGTGTCTGGCATGGTAGGTGCTTAATAAATGTTAATCAACAAATTAAGAGTTTGCTAAACATTGCCATGTTTACTATAATCCATATTTATTTGCAATGAGAAATAAACATGTACAATGGTCATGGGGGGGGGGGAAGGTAAGGCATCAAGGTTAAGTGACTTGCCCAGTTCATACAGCTGGTTAATGTCAGGTGTCTCAGGCCAGATTTAAACTCAGCACCTCCTGATTCCAGGGCCAGTGCTCCATCCACTATGCCACCTAGCTACCCCACAACTGTCACTTTTCCCAAAGGATTAAACGTTATACTTTACAGTAGACATCAAACATGCTGTCAAAGTGTAGACGGAACCATATTCAAATGTAATTGAGAAATATTTAACAAAATAAATAAAAATACAATAGGACACAGATAATTTTAATTTGTAGTTTTCCAAGTTTAACATGTGGCTCACAAGGATCCTTATGTACAGTTTAACATTCCCTTTCTCTTTGCTCTAGAGAACAGTGAGAAAATTTAAGTGCTATTTATAAATTAGTACTATAATGAATATATTAAAAAGTTCCATTTTAAAAAAAACAGATTCAAAAAATACTTCTTGGTGTTTAGTTGTGTCTGACTCTTCATGACCTCATAGACCATGGCATACCAGTATTATTCTTGGTTTGCCACTTCTTTCTCCTGTGGATTAAGACAAAAAGAGGTTAAATGACTTGCCCTGAGTCGCATAGCTAGTATCTGAGGCTGGATTTGAATTTGGTCTTCCAGATTCCAGACCCCTATTATAGCAGGCACAGAAATGCAAAAATAGTTCCTTTCTTCAAGTTCACATCCTAATGGGGAAGACAATATACAAACAACCATGTGCAAATAAGATAAAACTAAGTAAATTGGAGGCAACCTCAGGGGGCACTAATATTGAGGGGGGACCAACAAAGGCCTCTGGCAGAAGGAAGAACATTAAATGAGATATGAAAGAAGCAGTCTCAAGAAAGGAGACTATTCTAGGCATGGGGAACAGTCAGAGTAAAAGATCAGGGATGGGAGATGATGAAATGTCATGTGTGAGGAATAGTCAAAAGTTCAGTTTTTACTGGATCACAGATTATGTAGAGTCAAGTAAAATGTAAGAAGACTAAAAAAGGTGAGAAGGGATCAAACTATGAAGGTCTTCAAACCCTGGTTAGATCTGTGATTTAGGTCTTTGCCAGCTAAGTAGGGTATGAACTAGAATGGGAAGAGACTTGAGGCAGAGAAACCAACCAGAAAGCTATTGCAATAATTTAGGCAGGAAGTGCTAAGAATCTGCAACAGGATGACAGCTATGTCAAAGGATGGGGGGGGGGGGGGGAGACATATATAAGAGAGAGTCCTAGTGTAGAAACAAAAGAACTTGGCAAGAAGCTAGATAATGGGGGTGGGGTAGAGAGTCAGGTGTCAAAGAACTAGGTTGTGAACCTAGATAATTGGGAGCATGGTGGTACCCTCAACAGTTGCAGGGAAATTTGGAAAAGGAGAAAAGTTAGAGGAAAAGATAAAAAGATCTGTCCTAAACATGTTTTGTTTATGGAACGCCCAGTTTTTGATATCCAGTAGGTAGTTGCATATTTGAGTCTCAATGTCAAGAAAGAGATGTTAGGGGGCAGCTAGGTGGTGCAGTGGATAGAGCACCGGCCCTGGAGTCAGGAGTACCTGAGTTCAAATCTGGCCTCACACACTTAATAATGACCTAGCTGTGTGGACTTGGGCAAGCCACTTCACCCCACTGCCTTGCCAAAAAAAAAAAAAAAAAGAGAGATGTTAGGATTTGATAAGTAAATCTAAGAATCATTTACTAATGAATCCAAGGAACCTGATTAATATATTAAACAAGCAAATATAAAGGGAAAAGAATAGATGATCCAAGACAGAGTCCTGTAGAATAACTACTATTAGTGGCTACACCATTGATAAAGAAGACTGAGAAGAATGGTTATAGTTAGGAGAACCAGGACAGAGTAGCACCACAAAAATTTAGAGTGGAGAACTCTCCCAACATGGATATCAAGGAGAAAAGGGTAACTAATAGTGTCAAAGGCAGCAGAAAAGTCAAGAAGGATATGAAATGAGAACAAGTCATTAGATTTGGCAATTAAGAAATCATTGGAAACTTTATAGAGAGGTATTTAAGCTGAATGATGAGATTGTAAGACAGACTTCAAAGGGTTTAGAAGAAAGTAAAAGGAGAGGAAGAAGAGGAACTTCCTAGCATCTCTGTCTAGACATATTGAAGGTTTAGTGAGAGAATGTAAATGACAAAGGGGCCAATCTTCTGGACAAGATGGAATGGACTGGGATCAAGGGTTTCTGTTGGTAAGGAGAGGGCAACCTCTTCATGTGAGACAAGGATGAAGAAGATCAAAGAAAAAATTTAAAAAAGCATTTATTATGCATTTACTATGTACAAAGCATAAATAATGGAAGAAGACAGCTGAATGATGTGAGATGCAGAGGAGGGAAGAAGAATTGTTGGAGAATATTCTCAATTTTTTCAATGAAGTATTAGGCACATTTTTCAGAAGGGGATGTCATGGGAGGTTTGAAGAGGGATGAAAAGGTTTGGAAACCCCTTGTGGTGAATGATATAATGAGGGATATTTCAAAAGCTGTCCTATTGCAGTGAGGGCTCAGCTGAAATTATGCAATATAAATTTGTACTGGATATAGTCAGCATGATTTTATGATTTTCTTTAGTTTCATTCAGCAGCATGTGAATAAAAGAAAAGATAGAAACAGATGGTGGGAGGAATTACAGTTGGAAGTTTGGCAAGAAATTATTGGTAATAAGTGGGGCAAAGTACTTGAATGTAGAGTATAATGCTGAATTAAACTGGTTCACCAAGCAGCTGAGAAAGTGACATATCTGTTCGGATTTGCATTCCACTTTCATATCTTTTGAAAATTCAGTTACCTTGGCACCAAGATGAAGCACTTGAAGATTATAGTGGAGGAAGCTATTAAGGGCCTATGCTCTTTAGAACACATTATTTTATTCCTTTCTGCAGTTTCCAGTGGGTACAGAATTCTCTTCCTTTATATCTGAAGGTCTTGCTCCTGGTTACTTGCAAAATTGTTATATGTCATTGAAACTGTTAATTTAACCACTACATTTTGGAGTATGTAGCACTGGTTTCTTTATTTGTTTTTCCATAGGCAATCTACGGATTCTTTTGAATGGCACCTGATTGTCTTTGTTCACATTTTAGTCAGTTTTCTTGTACTATTTTTTACATCATAATTTTCAGTTTTTTTCCTGTTATGATGCTTAAATTTTTTCTACTATGATGCTTAAATTTTTTCTAAACGTTCTAATTGCAAGATAAAACTGTTCTTTCTGTTTGTGCAGAGATCATGTGTTCAGTATTTTTTTTTCCTTTATCATATGATCTCTCTTGATTCTTTGGGAAGGCTTGCCACTCTAGATTCAATTTTTTTTTATTCTCCATACTAATTTTGTTGTGAAAGACATAAATTCTTTCATAATTATTATTTCTCTTTTGAAACTTTCAAGAACATCCAACTGTGTGTGGTTCCTTGCTCTCCTGGGAAAGCACCAGTTCCTCTGCCTCATCAAGTGTTGATTCATTTTCCTGTCTTACAACATTTATTCTGAGATATTTGGATTCATCAGGTGTCACATAGACCCATCTTTCCTTATGTTCTTAATATTTTTCCTGTTGATTTATCTGTAATTGTGTTCAAGGTTTTCAATTGAGTTTTCATTCTGAAGTCTTTGGCAATTTCTGTCTTTTTTTTTTTAATTTTCCATTTGCTTTCTGAATCTTTCCTCTTTGGTGGTGGATTCCCCCCAAAAGTGAGATCTTGAAGTTGTTTCAGTCTTTTCTTATGCTGAGGGATTAATTTTCCACAGGCTTCAGAATCCTAGCCAAATAACTTTTGAGGTGAAAGAACTGGTTCCAGCAGCATGCTAATTCCTTTTTCTTCGGGTATAGAGGAGTCCCAAACACATGCTGATATCTTGCCCCTCTGTTCTTTAGTTCTAAGGCTAAGTAATGCTGAAGTATGGCATACTGCTGCCCCAGTCAGAGTAACCTTCCACTTTTCTATATTTTTA
Source organism: Macrotis lagotis (assembly GCF_037893015.1). NCBI lineage: Eukaryota > Metazoa > Chordata > Mammalia > Peramelemorphia > Peramelidae > Macrotis > Macrotis lagotis. The sequence goes on along the minus strand of NC_133658.1, from coordinate 429,314,982 downwards.
CATCTTAGGGAAAGCCTTTGAGGGAGAGTTAAGTACTGCCTATTACAACAGAATGGTGAAATGAGGATTGGGCTGGGCAGAGAGGAGACTGTGTTGGCAGAGACTGCTATAGCAACTGCAAGGGAAATGCTGAGTGGATCTTAGAGCACAAATTTATGGATCCTATCTTGCCAGAGTATAAGGGCTGGTGGGAGAATGAGTACTCAGTGAGAACATTAGGTTTTAGGAATTAGCATTTTCTGCTGTTAATTCATTATTAAGAGTCTTGTTTTCTTTGCCCACGGACACAGTTACAATTAATTTACCTCTAGTGAACAATTCTTAATTTGGAAAGTCGTGAAAACTGAAGAAAATGTCTGGTCCTCCATGCTGTCAGTCACAGAGGAAATTATTAATGAGATTTTGATGGATCTCAGATCCGATATGTATTCCCTACCATGGTGCAGATCATGATATTAGTTTTAGCCTTCTCATCCTGTGTGACTTTTGTCTATGGCTTTCTGTAAATCTCCCACAGGGGAGGCATACAACATGCCAGGAGCTTTCTTGTATCTCTTGTCATTACAAAGAGAGCAATGCAGCACCCAGACAGTTCTATTAGTTAGCCCTCATTCTAATTGCATGATCAGGTCCACCTCCTCTTCTAGTTCTACATCCCTTTTGATGATATCCTCTTCTGTTGCTTCTCTTATAAATTTCATTGTTGATCACATGTCATAGCCATTTATTTAGATTATGTCTTTTCTTTGCTTTTTGAATAACATGTACCTTTATTCCATAAAATCCTACTCTAATGCCTCATACCAAATGGAAGTGACCCTGGGTTTTCAAAGGCAATGTCAGTTTAGTACAAGCTGTAGCAGACTGTGCCATACTTGAAAAGCTTAGAATATGGGCCTGGCAACAGACTATGTCTGTTTTTCAGAGACAAACCTACATGAAAGAGGCTCATTACCAGGTAATTAATTATTTGGCCATAGCAACCCATGAAACAAAGCTATTATTAGTAATGCTAATATGTAGTAATAGTAAAAAAGGGAACCACTATGACTTTCTCAATCTTTATAACTTTTTTGAAAACTACATTATTTTTGGGAGTAGGAAGAGAAAATCCAAATGTCAAAATTATGTTCCTTCTTTGACATTTAGCTAAAATGATTATAGAATTTAAGACCTCTTTTAATTGTGCATCACAGTGTGCTTAATATACATGATCCTAGGTCACGATGTCCCAGCTGTTCAAAGTGATTTGACCTTAACATGCTTCAGTGCAATCAAATACAGAATTGCATATCATTGCTTGATATTATTTACACCCAGAGGAGAATGTGTTTTTTAATTTTGCATTTTCAAAGCAGGAATACTTTGAAAGAAAATGTCCTTCCAAATAGTGCAATAATAAAAGAGAAACAATGGTAAAGGAATGTTTCTATTTTATCTTAAGTTAAAAAGATCATGTAACTAATTCTATTTGTTACCAAAGTTACCAAATCAAAAATTTCACAGAGCCTAATACTGATAGTTCAGAGAGAATATCTAAGAGAGAAGAAAACGACATGTTCAGACAATAATTTTTGTCAACTCAATTGAACAATTGCTATTAAATCACAAGTTTATGTGGAGTTTTGCTTTTAAAACATTTTCCCCAAAGCAAAATAAAACTCACCTCTTTCATTTTGACTTAAGATAAAATTTCAGTTTCTCATATAATAATTCATATTAATTAGTGTTTTATACATACAAGTAACATTATATACATTACTTCATTTGATTGTTGTCTCTATTTTACACATGAAGAAAGAGACTCAGAGACATTAAGAAATTTGCCCAGGAACACATGAACGGTAAACAAAGCAATCTTTAACCCAGATCAACTAACTTTCCTATGCTGTCCTAAAAATATATGCTTGTATTATTAGCAAGAATTTATTAGAATTTACCATTTATTGGTTTCTTGGTTTTCTGCAAGTTCAAGTTCATAATAACAAGGTCATGCTTTAAAGTTTATGCTTAAAAGTTTAAAGACTACAGTACAACAACCAGGTGAACTAAGTGGAGTTCAAGTTTTGCTATCTCAATTTTACACATAAGAAAATTAAGACTTTGTTAGGTAGAAAGATTTGCCTAGGGTTATACATCTATTATGCGTTAATAAAGAGTTTAATCCTGGTTTCCTCCTACCAAGTTCAGTTTTTTCCCATTATAACAAATCTATTAGCAATCACAATGATTTTTAAAACTACATAAATTATTACTAAGAAATATGAGCTCTGTATGAACTGATGCAGAATGAAGAATGAAGAACCAAGAGAACAAAGTGCTCAATAACTAAATACATAAGTGAAAATAACATTAAACACAGCTTGAACTCAGATTAAATGCAACGAATCAATATTGTTTCCAGATGGCAGAGAAATTAATGAAATGCTTCCCACTTCTTGAGGGCTAAAGGAGGTGCAAAGATGAATTATGTCATCAGAATTAAGTGATGTGTAATTTGGTTTTAATCGGTATTTGTTTATTGTAAGGGATGGTTTTATGATGGAAGAAGAGAGGGGAAGAGTATATTTGGAAATGACTATGATATGAAAACTTTCTTTAACAAAAGTTTTTATCTGTAATAATAAAGTCTCTGATATACTAAAAAGAACAATGAGACTGGAGCCATAAGATTTTTGCTCAAATACTGACTCAATTATTTGTCATGTCACTATGGGCAAGGCCTTTATCTCTATAGGTATCAGTGTCTTCATCTGTATGGTAGGGATAATACTGATCATACTACCTACACCTCATGAGACTGTCCTGAACAAAAAAATTTTATAAAGTGCTACATTATTGTAAGGTATGATAATGATGATGATGATTACAGAAAGAATTATAACAATAGCCTTTTGATAAACTGTAATGATTTTGATATACATATTAAGCTAGATAGTGCTGCTACAGAAGAATGTATCATTGTGTTGAGATTACCATGGGGTTGATTACAGACTGAAGGACTTCTTGCATCCCTGGCCCCTTACCACAGTGCCTGTAGCACCTATTCCAGCACAAAATGAGTTATCTTGTTTCAAAGGTATGAGTGATGTACTCAATCAGATTATGGACTCCTTGACGACAGGTATTGTTGTGCTTTTCCCATTGCTCTTTGTATAATGCTAGAAAAATAGCAAATGATCAGGAAAGTTTTGTTGAAATGAAGACTGATTTACTGAAAAAGTCTGCATAAAAAATCTAAATCATCAGTAAAACCAAGATGATGCATTAATACTACTTATTAGAGGATTATATTAAAGGCTTACTGTACTTAAGAATATAAACATAATAGTACTCCAAAGAAGTAGACTTCCCTTCTACAGAAATTTCCCCATTTACTCTGATTATCAAGAGGGATACTAGGCTCCAGAGATAAGGCAGCTGATTTAGTGTCAAGTAAAGCTGTTTCTTGTGTGAACTAGGATGAGATAAGGGGTGGAGAGGAACTATGGGGTGGGCACTTCAATTCTCTACTGAGCTGAGGCTGGCACAACTTCTCACATGATTATTCTCTTGCCACAAAGACCTTAGCCTCCTTGTTTTAGGCTGGCAATGGCCAATAAGGGAGCAGTGCCAAGAACATGGAGGAAAAGATTGGGGAACATCTGGTCCCAACAAAAAGCAAACCAAAAGACCTATTTTCCTGCTCTGAATGGTAGAAAAAATTAGTGACACAGGAACTTTAAAAAAAATAAATAAAAGGTATCCTAAAAACAACAATGGTAGAAAGAGAACCAGATTTGGATCAGTTTGCTACTTGCTTCTTACAGAATGATAAAAGAAGCTCAGGAGTGACCTCCAGTGGACTGTCAAAAGAATTCTTTGTAAGGTGAGGTGAAGTTTGATAAAAGCTGAAACTAACTGACCTTTCTCTTCTTTGAATTCCCATACTACACTGTACTTTTTCAATGACTCATCTCATTATGCTTTGCATTTTAGCTACTTATATTTCCATACAATTCTCTTTTTTCCTTACTTAATCATGATTTTTATAAGGCCAAGACAATGTCTTCATTGGATAATAGGTTCTGATACCTATTAGTCTTGTAATCCTGTTAGAAAGTCACAAACCATTCTGAGGCTGATTTCTCCTCTATAAAATGGAGATTAACAATCCTGCTCCTCCTACACCATAGGGTCAATGTGAGGATCAACTGAAAAAAAATGCATAAAAGTGTAACAGAAATGTGAGTAACTGTGATTTTTCTGCTTCCACCATTGTGCTACTATTCTATATTCTATTCTATTTGTATCTAATAGTTTTTTTCCTTTTATCATTCATTTCTGAAAAATTTATGTAACTGTTTTGATTTCTAACAGTTCAATAATATAAGTCAAAATTATTTGACGAATGAAGATCTGATATTTATCTGGCCAAATAATTTGTGCAAAAAAGTACTAGAATATAAATTGCATCAAAAGAAAACAATAAACATGAGTAATTAGAGAAACAGAAAAACTTCTATGAAATGATGCAAAGTGAAAAGTAAAAAAGCAGAACAATAAACAACAATAATGAAAATAAAAAGAATACTAAAAGGAAGCTGAATGTTAAGTAATTATTACAACCAATTTTGAACCCCCAAAAAGATGAGCAATCACTTGCATTCTATCAGGGAAGGGAGGAAGAAAAGGGAATATAATTGCAGAATATCCTATATATTATCAGACACATTTCAATGTTCAATTGATTTGTTCAGAGGGAGGGAATTAATAGGAGATGGGAGAGGGGAGAGGGATGAAAAATATTTAGTTTTTAATTATTTTTAAGAAACTAATATTTAAAAATGACATTTAAAAAGAAGACATTCATAAAACTTATTTAAACTTTTTTTTAAAATCTATTCCCATTGCTCCCATTCTTATTCAGGTCCTCAGTACAACCTAATTTATAATAGCTCTTTTCTTCTTCATACTCAAGTTTGTCCTTCTATTACCAAATTATTACATATAGCTCTTACATACATACATACATACATGTCACTTTCAGTGGCACTCTACTGCCTTTGAGTTGAAGTTCAAACTCCTCTGCCTAGCATTCCAGATACTCTGTAATATGGCACCCTCTTCTTTTTATAGCTTCTTCTCAAATTACTGCCTACTAGAGGAGTTCATGACCAAACAAGAGATAGAGTACATTATGAAATGAAAAATAGATAATTTTGATTACATTAAATTAAAAATGTTTTGCATTAATAAAACCAATGCAACCAAGATTAGAAGAAACATAGAAAGCTAGAAAACAATTTTCATAGTTAATGCTTGTGATAAAGGGTTAATTTCTCAAATATATAGAGAACTGAGACAAATTTATTAGAATACAAGTTATTCCTTAATTGATAAATGGTCAAGGAATATGAACAGGCAGTTTTCAGATGAAGAAAAAAATGCTCTAAATTATTAATTAGAGAAATACAAATTAAAGTAACTCTGAGGTGCCACTTCATGCCTATCAAATTAGCCAATGTGACAAAAAAGAAAAATGATCAATGTTGGAGGTGATGTTGGAAAACTGGGACACCAACTGCATTGTCAGTGGAGTTGTAAATTTATCCAAACTTTCTGGAGAGCAATTTGGAACTATGTCCAAAGGGCAATTAAAAGTGTGCATATCTTTTGATTCAGCAATACCACTTCTAAGTCTGTATCCCAAAGAGATCATAAAAAGGGAAAAAGACCCCCATGTACCCACTCTTTTAGTAGTGACAAAGAATAGGAAATTGAGGGGATGTCCATCAATTAGGGAATGGCTGAACAACCTATGGTGTATGAATGTCATGGAGTACTATTGTTCCATATAAAATCATGAATGGGTAGACTTCAGAAAAGACTGGAAAGATTTGCATGATCTAATGCTTAGTGAAGTGAGCAGAACCAGAACACTGTACATATAAATAGTAACACTGTGTAATGATCAACTATGATGGACTGTGCTCCTCTCAGCAGTTCAGTGATAATGGATAATTCTAAAAGACTTATGATGGAAAATACCATTCATATCCAGAGGAAAAAACTATGGAGTCTGAATGTAGGCCAAAGCATATTATTTTCACTTTTTAAAATTTGTTTTATGGTTTATTCTGATTTTTTCATTTTTTCTTTAGTTTTGATTCACAACATGACAACTATGGAAATATGATAAACATGACTGTACATGTACAACCTATATCAGATTGTTCACTGCTGGGGGAGGGACAAGAGGCTGGTAGAAAAATGTGGAACTCAAAAGCTTACAAAAAGATGAACTTGAAAGCTATTTTTGCATCTAATTAAAAAAAAAGTAAAATGGCATTCAAAAAAAAAATTCTCCCTAGTAAATTTCTTAGCTCCAGACAAGTTCTTACTCTATGTCCCTGGAATGTGTCATATTTCATGCCTATATTTATCTACGTGTTTTTGCTCATGTGTTCTATATTGATTGTTCAATCTCTACCAATTCCATAAAAAGCTCAACTCCAAAGCTATCTCCTCTGTAAAAACTTTCCTGATCATAACCTTTCCTCTAAATTGATCAGTCAAACGTTTATTAAGTGTATCCCTTGTGTTAGGCACTTAGTACTTAAGGTCTAGATAAAGCTAAAAATGAGACAGTTCCTACTTTCAAGGAGCTCAGATTGTATTAGAGAGAAAATACGTACAAACACACACACACACACACACACACACACACACACAAAGTATTTACAAGGCAATTTTTTTGAGGGAAGGTACAAATAGTTTGGCAATCAGGAAAGGCTTGATATGGAAGGTGAATCTTGAAGGAAATCTTGATTCTAAAACATATAGGTAAAGAGAAAGTACACTCCAGACAAAGGGGGACAGTCAATGCAAAGATAGGGAGATGGAGCATGTATGAGGAGCAGTAACAAAGACAAAAAAAAATAAAATGAAATGACAATCCTTGGAAGGGACTATAGAAAGACAGGCACCCCCTACAGCACTGCTGGTGGAGCTATGAATTAAGCGTTCTGGAATAGCACAAAAATTAATAAATTGTGCATACAACTCTATCCTCACTAGGCATGTATCCCAAAGAGATGAAAAATCCTATACATATAAAAATATTTATAGCAGCACTCTTTGAAAAAACAAAATACAAAATAGGTGCCCATCAAGTGGGTAAGGACTTAACAATTGTGGTAAATGAATGTATGGATTCATTTTTTTCTTTTCTTTTCTTTTTTTTTTAGGTTTTTGCAAGGCAAATGGGGTTAAGTGGCTTGCCCAAGGCCACACAGCTAGGTAATTATTAAGTGTCTGAGGTCAGATTTGAACTCAGGTACTCCTGACTCCAGGGTCAATGCTCCATCCACTGCACCACCTAGCCACCCCATACACTATCATTTTTGAGCCCTAATAAATAAATAGAGAAAACTAGGGAAACTTGTATGAATTGATGCAAAAGCATGAATTGATATTGAAATGAGCAAAATGAGGAGAAGAATTTATATGATAACACTATAAAGCAGTTGTGTCCAACCAATGACCAAGGGTCACATTCAACCTTCACATAACCCATATGGTATAACTGGAAAATGAAGGAACAGGTGAGCACATTGAGCAACATTTCAGACCAGCTTAACCCTTAACTAACATGGTCCTTGACAAGTTTTTGTTGGCAATGTGACCCAGAAGAGCTAAAAGGTTGAACAAAGAATAGTTTTGAAAGACTTAAGAATTCTCTTCAGTGACCAATGGTCAAACATGCCTCCCACCACTTGATGGAGAACTTGACTAAAGGAAGAGAATTAGACATACATTTGTAGAAACTACCATATTAACACAAATTTGTTTTGGTTGACTATAATTATTTATTACAGAGGATAGAATTTTAATTTGGTGAGACAGTAGTATAGAGGAAAGTGATGTGCAGTGACAGGTAATGAAGAAGAAATAAAGATGGTATAAATGAATACCATTTATAAATGAATAAAGATGAAAAGTTTCAGTGAAGCATTTAAAAAATACATTAAAAAGAACAAAAGGAAGTTCGGAAAGGGACATAGACAAGAGAGGCAGTGTTGCTGCCACCTTGTTAATGATTTATATTTTAAAAACAAGTTTTATGATGTGTTTATCATTTCATAAAAAATCTTATTTTTTCTGTATTTTGTTTACTGAAGTGTTCAGTTACTTGGTCAGTGAGAAAGTATTGTTAGATTTTTTATGAGTTAATATATTATCAAAGGAAACCTAATCCGTATAGGTTATGCCCATTTTCCCTTTTTATTTTTATCATTTTGAAGTTTTTCTGTGGATCGAAGGGGGGGGGAATAAGGAAGTTGATTTAATGAGTGAGAATCCCCACTAAAAATCTAATTTATATCAATCAACCTGATATGATTTTGATATTTGTGTATCAAAGCCTATAAAAACAAAGTCCCAGAAGAAGGAGGCATATCTCAGATCATGAGGAAGATCTGGGGTTCACATCATTAGAGAGGACCATAGACCCTTTAATAAAATATCACTGGCTCAGAGCTCTGCCCTCAGTCTCTTACACTGTAGTCAGGACAATTTTATTTGCAACAGTTATCTCATGCACATGTGATATTAGCCAAATCCACACCATCATTTTTCTATTTGGTGAATAATTATCAACTCAAATATATTTTTTCAATTGTCTTATGAGAGAAATTATTTCTAAATAGCTAATTCTAAATAGCTAATTAATATTGGAGAGATCCAGGATCTTTCCCTTCCTAGATTCTCTACCAGGCCAAGTCAGCACTTGATGGATGAGATTGCTCAAATCCGTGGGGTACATGCCCTTCAATCCTGGGTGGGAGTTGTCCTACCCAACTACAGAACTTATAAAGAATTTAATTTAAGGTGAATTCTGGCCTATAGTGTTCCACTCATCCAGGAATGAGCAGAGATAGAATCCCTTTTAGGGAGAAATTGTCTGGTTAAAAGAAGTCTATGCTCAAGACTAAATGATCAGAATCATGTCCCACAGTACTTCATTAGAATAAGTTTACCTCTTATTATAATATACAGTCTTCTCATTAATTGTTAAGCAATCAGAATTGACTGCCACTCTCAGGAACACCCTCCTCCAAGGGCATATAAGTGTTGAGTTGGTTCAGTGAAGGGTCTTTGACCTTTGAGAGTAGCACTTACTTTTATTATTGTCAGCCCAGAAAAAAAAGGAATGTTCATGACTATTAATGATTGTCAAATTCAGAATAAAAAAATTTTTTTAAAGAAAGTGAAATGAACAAAGCAAGAGATCCAGGAAAAACCTGGGAAGATTTGTATGAACTGATACAGAATAAAGTAAGAGAACCAGAAAAACAATGTATATAATAACAACATTGTAATAAAGGAAAACAACTCTGAAAAACTTAAGTACTCTTAACAATGCAATGACCAGTTCAAAAGATTGATTCTGAATCATGCTTACCACCTCTTAAGTTGGAGGTGATGGACTAACTCTACAGAATAAAATATCTATTTTCAGACATGGGTAATGTGTGTATTTATTTTGATGATTCTTGGTGACTGATTATTATTACTGGAAAGGACTTTTATTTTGGGGGAGAGGTGAGAGTTACAGAGAGAGCAAGGAATAGTGACAAGAAAAATGAACATTAATGAAACATTTTAAAATGCACAGAAAAGAACAGACGGAAGTTCTGAGGGAGATATAGACAAGCAGGACAATTTAAAATTACAATGTTGTATTTGTTATAGAGTTATAAAAACAACTGCATATAAATACAGATTCCCAGTTTCACATACAATCCTTTTTATTTGTTTTTTGTGTGTGGGAAGTTCATGTTTGTTGCTTTTTGCCAAGTTAATAATTAAAGAAAAAAACAGAATTAAACACAGAGGTTTACATTTGATCCTAGAGGCAATGGAAAGCCACTAGAGTTTTTCTGATGATGCAAGTGGCAAGAGTCTTACTTGAACTTTAGGAAAATTACTTTAACAGCAGTGTGGATAGTTCAGAGTAGGGAGAGATGAAGCATATTTGAAATTATCTAAATGAGTAATAAGGGCCTAGAGTGGAAGCCGTCTGAGTGAGAAAAATGAGATGATTGCAGAGATGTCATAGAAATAATAATGACAAGCTTTGCCAATTAAATGATTATGGGGGCAATAAGGAGTTTTGGAACTTTCTGAGAGGAGAATGACATGGTCAGATCTGTGCTTTAGGAATATCCCTTTAGCAGGTATATGAAGAAAAGAGAGACTTGAGATAGGGAGACCAATTAAGAGACTATTGCACTAGTCCAGGCAAGAAGCTGGTGCCTATTTGTGTGGAGAGAAGGGGATGGACAAGAGAGATGTTATGTAGCTAGAGATGGGAAGACTTAGCTAAGATTGAAGAATCAAGGATAACCAAGGTTGTAAACTATGTTAATACAAAGACAATGATATCTTGCTGGTAGGAACTGGAAAGACTTTACAGAAGCTGGCACTAGGTCTTGAAGAATGAGTATCATTTAAAAGGCAATGTTGTCAAGAAGGAAGTGAGGAAAGGCATTCTAAATAGGGGTATGTAGCATGAACAAAAAGCAGTAAGGCAGGAAAATCGTGGGCACTTTTGTTAATCAGTAAGTTCATTTTGACTGAAGTATAAGGTATATGTAGAAGAGTAATAGGAAATAAATTTGGAAAGACAGATAATAGTATATTAAAAGGCTACACTAAATAGTCTGGACTTTAACTTCCTAATGCATGCACAATTTTAATATATTATGTTTAAAAATCTTCACCAGTTATTTTCCCTTCCATCAGACCACACAATTATTCTGTATTGTTCTAGGCAACAGTTTAGGAAGGCCATTTGTAATCTAGAAAGCATCTAAACTGACCATTAAGACTAAAGGACAATGATCATTGTTGGAAGGGATGTAGGAAATCTGGGAGACTAATACATTGTTGGTGGAGCTCATCCAACTTTTCTGGAGAACAATTTGGACTTATGCCCAAAGGGCAATAAAAATTTGAATACCCTTCAATCCAGCAATACAACTACTGAGTCGATACCCTGAAGAGATCATGAAAAATGGTAAAAACAAAAATATTAATAGTAGCCCTGTTTGTGGTGGCAAAGAACTGAAATTGAGTGAATGTCCATCAATTGGGGAATGTCTTAATAAACAGTGGTATATATGTATGTGATGGAACACTATTGTTCTATTAGAAACCAGGAGGGATGGGAATTCAGGGAAGTCTGGAAAGAGATATGCAGAACCAGGAGAACACTGTACACTGTAACACCAACATGGGGGTGATAATCAACCTTAATGGACTTGCTCATTTCACCAGTGCAGTAATCAGGGACAATTTTAGGGGCTCTGTGTTGGAGATTACCATCTGTATCCAGAGAAAGAACTGTGGAGTTTAAACAAAGTCCAAAGACCATTACTTTCAATTTAAAAAAAATGTTGTCTCATGTACTACATAATTTTTCTTTCTGATATTTTAATTTTTCCTCAAGGGTATGATTTTTCTCTCAACACATTCAGTCTTGATCACTGTGTAGCATGCAAACAATGTAAAGATTATCAGACTGTCTTCTGTGGGGAGGGAAGGGATGAGATAGGGGGAAAAAGGATAAAGTTCAAAACCTTACCCCAAAAAATGATAGGTAGAAACTACTATTGTATATAATTGGAAAACAAAGAAAATATTTATATTAAAAAAAAAAGAAAGTATCTAAAGAAGTGAAATCAAGATGACATAAAGATTGCTTGGAGGAAATGGAGGTATTGAGATTGGAGAAGAGAAGAATCAAGGGTCTTCAAGTACATGAAGGGTCATGATGGTTAAAAGAGGTAGACAGAGATACATATAGAGCACTAATAAATATTTACTATTAAGGTATTTAGAAACTTTCAGGAGAAATTTCCCAAAGTAAAGCAACTCAATAATGTCATTTTTAGTCAGTCTTTACATTGAGACTATAAGGCTAAATAAGTCAGTCCATTTGACCTTTTCTTCTTAGTCTCTGCTGTTCTTCAACTATTATACCTAACCGTGAGTGCCTCCCAATGCTCAGTCTGGAATGCTTTATTCTTTTTGTTGTATAATATCTCATTTAGAGATTTCATCAGTTCTCAAAAGATTTTTCTTTATACAGAAGATTTTCTAATCTAAATTACAAATTCTAGTCTCATTTCTGAGCTTGAGTTCTGTATATTCTTTTCTGTACATCTCAGAATGAATGCCCCTTAAACATCTCAAACTACAAAACTGAACTCTTTCTCCCCTTAAGTCCTTTCTTCTTCCCATCTTCTCTATTACTCCTGGGGGCACAACCTGTGCCTTCCTCAATTCCTTACTTGCACTCATCCCCTTATCCAATTTGTTGTTAAATGTTGTTATTTCTACCTTCACAGCATCTCTCATACTTTCTTTCTCTCCACTTCATTTGCCCACTTTCCACTACAGGTCCTTATAACCTCTCACATTTGGATTATTGCAATAGCCTCCTTTGTCCTGTCTGCTTCATGTCTCTGCCCACTCCAATCTATTCCTTCACTTGGCTGTCCAAATGATTATCTTACAGTGCAGGTCTAACCAAGATATCCTTCTCTAATCAATAAACTCTAGTGGTTTTTTATGATCCCCAGGATCACATATTAAATCCTTTCCTCTACAACCTGGCCCCTTCCATCTTTCTCACCTTCCTATCTTTTCCTGACCTCCATGCTATCTATGATTCAACCATACTGACCTCCTTGCAGCTCCTAACTTATGATACTCTATCATCTCCCACCTCTGAGCCTTTACCCAGGCCATCCCTCATACCTAGAAAGCTCTCCTTCCTCACTTCTAACTCTTAGTTTCTCTGGCTTCAGTTACAATTCTGCCTTCTGAGAGAGGCTCTTCCTGGTTTCTCGAGCTACATATGTTGTCCCTTCTGGAATTACTAATCATTCAATCTCTATATGCCTGGTATGGTGCCTAATTATGTACATGTCTATATATTCTCTGAGGACAGGAACTGTGTTTTTTGCTTTCCTTTATATTTTTACTATTTTTACACAGTATTTGGCAGAAAGCATTTAATAAATTCTTGTAAATGTGATATGTCTAGGAGAATTAGAATAATAATAATAAATGCATTTGTTTAATATTTTAAGGTTTTATAAAGTGCTTTCCCCCCAAACAACCCAACGAAGCAGTTTGGCACAAATATGACAAAATTAAAAAAAAATAAAGAACATGAAATAACTTGGGGTTACTTTGCTAGGAAGTTTTAGAGCCAAATTTAAAACTAGATCTCCTGATTCCAAGATAAGCATTCTTTCCTCTGTATCAGATGTGTTTTCAGCATAGTAGATGATCTAAATCATAATTTTAAAAAAAGATAACTCAATAGTCATACCTAGCTGAGAAAGGTCCAGCCTCATCCAATGCATTCCTGTTGGACAGCTTTTAGACAATGTTCTGATAAACACTTGTCCAAAACTATCTAAGCCCCATATGGCATCTTGGCAGGCAGAATATGCTATCATTTCAGTATCAGGTGGAAGCTGAACTGTAGAAGGACGGAATTGTGGATTCTGGTCACTCACACAAAACAGATCCTTGGTACTCTGGCACAGCCACAAAAAACTTCCTGTGGGAGAAAAAAATTCATATTTGTTGTTAAACACCATTTAAAAGTGAGTCATCTGGTCTAAATGTAGAGCAAGACAGAATTTTACTTTTATGCACATGAAAAGTAAACTAACTACAAAAATTGTATAGCTACTAACAAAATGCAAGTTAGCTGGTGACTTATTATACTTCTATTGGTTAGCTAACTCAAACACAAACACAGAATCTATTTGAAACAATGCTGTCAATAGCTAGAATGACAAGGCCTTTTCACCCTTTACATTTGACAGAGGGTGTGGACTATGGCTTTTTTTTTGCACGGTTCCAGTGAACTTTTATCATGCATTACCTTGTATTTTTATTATTTGTATATTTGTCCTACCTGATATTTGATGTCATGGGGGCAAGGATAGTTTTTAAAAATAAACTTTATAGATATCTTTTGTTTTTTATCCCACCAAAATTCATGCCTGTATTATTCTGCCTATCTTCTCTCTCCCCCAAATAATAAATCATTTTTTAAAATTTAAATAGTTTATTTATTTGTTTTTCCAACTACATGTAATAGTAGTATTTAATCAATCATTTTTTGCAAGGTTTTGAGTTAATAAATCATTTTTAAAAAGGAAAAAATAAGGGGCGGCTAGGTGGCACAATGGATAGAGCACCAGCCCTGGAGTCAGGAGTACCTGAATTCAAATCTGACCTCAAACACTTAGTAATTACCCAGCTGTGTGGCCTTGGGCAAGCCACTTAACCCCAGTCCTTGAAAAAAAAAAAGAGAAAAAATAAGAGGGAAAAATCAGCAAAACCAATCAATTTGTCAAATAAAATCTGAAAGTATATGCAGTGGCAGCAGACAAACCCTTTGCCTCAGTTTCCTTAAGTGGAAAATGGGAATGATAGCATCTATCTCACAGGGTTAGGATGAGGACCACGACTGGCATAAAACTGGTGCCATGTGGGGCAGCTAGGTGGCGCAATGGATAAAGCAACGGCCCTGGAGTCAGGAGTGCCTGGGTTCAAATCTGGTCTCAGATACTTAATAATTACCTAGCTGTGTGGCCTTGGACAAGCCACTTAACCCCATTTGCCTTGCAAAAACCTAAAAAAAGACAAAACAAAAAAAAAAACTGGTGCTATGTGCCTGCTTACTTTTTCTCTCTCCTTCCTTCCCTCCTCAAGTATAGTGTTTTCTTTTTATATAAACTTATTATCAAACATAATCAAATACACATACAAGAATATTTTTAAGACTGTAAATGAAACTTTATTAGTTTTTTAAAATGTACATATTAATTTTAATAAGAAAAATGACACCATAAAAAGAAGCAACAATAAGATATTGAACAATCTCCCAAAAAAATCACAGATAAGATGGGACCTAGTATTTCAATGGTATAGTAAACTCTGACAAGGAAACTCCCTAAACCAATGCAGGTAAGCATTTCAACTTAGTCTTGGAACCCTGAGAGGTCATGTGACTAGCTCAAGGTTTCACACAGCCAGGTGTTTCAGTCATCTTGACTCTGAGACCTTCTCTATAAATTCACCTCTATCAAAATGAGTTACTAAATTTTACTGTTTATTTCTTTTTCAGTTTAGAGTTTTCTTCTGAGTTTTATTCTTTCTGTATTTTGTTGCTATTCTTATTTTTAGAATGTATTTTCTTTTGGTCCTAATTTTTTCAGCTCACATCATTTCATATCATTCTTCTCATTTCTTTGTATTATTCACATTTGTCATTTATGATACAAGGATATCTTATTATATTTACATATGACATTGTTATTTTCTAACTATTGGATACAAAGGTTATTTATGATTTTACATGACAGTTTCTGATGGCAGGACTATTTTTATTTGACATCTTTAATGTCAGTGAGAGGGTACACAGTTTTGAAGCTCATTTTGAATGTCAGATTGCTTTCCAAAATTTCCAATTCATAGTTCAAAATCAAATGGAATAAAGATCCTATCTTTGCACAGTCCAATTAGCTTTGAACTTTATTAGTCTTAATTATTTTTGCCAACTTAATGGGAATAAGATGGTATCTAATACTTGCTCTGTTCTTTAAAAATAGTTTAGAAATACTTTCTCTGTTTTTTAGAAAACAAATTTTTCAGGAGACTCTTGACAACTTAAGCCTCTCCTCTAGAGAATTTCCAGTGTGTAATTAATTTCTTACAGAGTAATAAATTTTATTTTCTGCAAACTTATTTAGATTTTTTACCTTTTATTATAAACAAAATCTTAAAAATATGGTTCAATTCAATTTTACTAACATTTATTAAGCACCTATTATTTGTAAGATCCTGCATTATGCACTAATGACAAAAATTCCAAAATTCAAGTTTCCATATTCAAGTTTTAAACTACATTTTTACAAAGCAGTAGTTATCATAACTATATGGTCTTTGTTAAAAATTAGAAATTACTCAAAGGGAAAGGTTAGTTGAATAAGACCCTGAAGCAACTGGAGAGAGAAGTCTAATGTTTAATAGACTTGGAAAATATGAACTGATGCAGAGTGAAATAGGAAAAGAACCAGAAAACTGACTCATATGATAAAACACAATAAGATGAAGATATAATAATGTGATATAATGCAATATAACATATGTAATATAATAAATAAAACATCAGAAGACTTGAGAATTCTAACCAATGAAATAACCACTCATGAGTTTGGAAGAATGCTGATAAGGTGACTCCTCCCTCGCTCTGCCCCTCTTCTCAGTGGAGAAGGGTCAGACTAAAAGTGAAAAGTGAGCCATTCACATTCAGTAACAGTTAATTTCCTAATTTTTTTTTGTTTAGTTATATGTCTTTACTATAATAGACGATTCTATTATAAGCAAAGGGATTACTGGAAAGTGAGAGCCAGATTTTTAAAGAGGGAGTTGATAACCATTTAACAATGATAAATGAATTTAATGATAAAAGAATTGAAGAAACCATTGAGAGAATATGTGTAGAGTGAAGAGGTACAAGGACAGTACTTGGGGTCATCCATGTTTGGTGGGGTAGGAACTGAATGATGATCCTTTGGATAAGGTTGCTAAGAGGCAACCAGACAAGTAAGAAAACTAAGAATGAATACAGTCATGAAAGACAAGAGACGAGACCCTATCCAAGAAGAGAAGCTTGTGTCAAGTGACAAAAAATGGTCAAGTCAAATAAGGTCAGAGTTGGAATGAAAAGAGTCAGGAAAAATCAGCAGTTTCAGTTCAGTGCTAGGCTTCAAAGCTAGATTAAAAGGGCTGAGAACTAATTGGGGGTGTACATACCACAAATAAATCAAAGACAGACAGAAAGATCCCATAAGGACAAAAATATTTATAACAATACTTTTTATAGAATCATAGATTTGGAAACAAAGTAGTTCCCCATCAATTAGGAAAAAGATAAACCAGATTTTATGAGTTGAAAGCAATGCATGATAAGAAATAGTGAATATGCCCAATAAGAAATGATAAATATGATATTAAGAGAAATATGGTAAGACTTACTAGAACCAATAGAGGGGGATAGGAACAGAATCAGGAGAACAATTTTTATGATCACAACAATATAACAGAAAATAATTCTGAATGATTACACAATTTTAATCAATGTAGTAACTAATTACTGCTTCAGAAGATTGATAATAAAGCAAGACAGCTACCTCTTGACAGAAAGATGATGGGGTAGAGCAGGGATGGGGAAACTTCTTTCTGCCAAGGGCCAAAAATGTAAAAATTAGCCCATTATCTTTGGCCAAACCAAAGATGGACATTCTTCATCCCTGGAGTAGAGGTACAGAATAAGACATATATTTTCAGATAGTAAGTTCTTCTCCCAGGAGCTAAATTCTTTGGGTTTGTCATAGATTACTATGGTCCTTTACCACTATTTCTTTTGTACCTAATTTATTCCCCTGATCCACTTCTCTATTTCTTAGCCAGTAGCAGATAGTTTTGACGTCTGTCATTTTATAATACAATTGTAGATCTGGTACAGCTAGATCACCTTCCTTTGTATTTTTTTTTGTTAATTTCCTCAATATTTTTGAACTTTTGTTGTTCCAAATGAATTCTGTTACCATTTTTCCTAGCTCTGTAAAATAGTTTTTTAGTAGTCTGATTAGTATGGCACTGAATAAGTAATTTAATTTAGGTAGAATAAGACATACAATTTCACACATGGCAAATGAATGGTGAAGAACTGTTTGCTTGAATACTTGAATTGAGTACTTGAATTAATGGACAGTTAAGGAGAGGGAAAAAAGGAAAAGGAAGGAAGGAAGGAAGAGAACATCAATAAAACATTTAATGGCTACAAAAAATAAAATGAAGAGAAATTCAAGTGACATAAACAAGGTAACTTTGTCACTCCCATGCTAAGTTTAATAAACAATTTTTAAAAAAATTTTTCAGTTTCATATACTCTTTATATAGTGAAATATTCTTATTTATTATTTATAGTTAAGTTCAACATAAAAAAGCCCCCCAAAAAATAGGCAAAGAACTAGAAGTAACAAACGGAAACAACTCTAAGATTTCGACAGGAAAACATAACAGCTTGAAGGGATGGAATATGAGTATTTTAGCAATGGAAGAAATCTGGATATATTGGTAAGCAGTAGGGAGAAGACAGTGAACAAGGAAAGAATAAAGATTTGTCTAGGCAGACAGAAAGAAAATGATCTAGGAAAAAATTCCCCAAAAAGATAGACAGCAATGGAACCAAGAGCATAAATTTGCTCTGGCAAAACAAAGGACCACCTTCTCCTGATATTGGAACCAGGAGTTCAAGCAGAAGGGTTTTGAAAAGTTTATGTGGAACAGAGAAGACACTCAAAGCAAATAGTGTCTTTTTTAATCAGTAAAATAGGATGGCAGCTAAGTGGCATAGTAGATAGAGCATTGGATTTGGGAATCTGGAAGACAGGAGTTTGAATCCAGCCTCATTTAGTCTATGACCTTGGGCAAGTCACTTAACTCATCTCCAGTTACCCTGATTCATATCAGGCCACTGGACCCAGATGACTCTGGAGGAGAAAGTGAGGCTGGTGACTGAGCACAGCCCCTCACTCAAATCCAATTCATGTGCTTGTCATGGCATCACCTTCCTGATGTCATAGTCTTTCTTGAGAATGAGGGACAAACATCATCATCAAAACAGGAGACAAAGTTTCTTACAGAAGGAAAGGAGGAGATGGAACTGGAGTCCTGAGAATTATACACTGTGAATATTGCGATAAGAGTCAATCTGGGAAGAACCTAAGTATTGCAGCACAGTAGTGAGGATCCATCAGAGATTAGATAGTAAATTTTAGCTTTCAGAAGCAACTGAATAGGAGTAAAGTAAGCAGATGGGTGGCAGGGTTTGGCAATCCAGATTGGAATATGTTAAGGCATAAGGATAGACAAAGGATTAAGAGATTTAGAATAGAAGATAGTATACAGATGAACAAATTACACCAAGACTGTGAAGGGAAGAAAGTGAGCAGAGCAAGAACAATGGATAACAGAACAGGAAGAGGGAGAGAAGAAAGGTAATGCTAAGGACAGAAAAGAAGTCTAAGATTAAGAAAGAAAAGACAGGAAATGAGATTATTGTTCAAAAGAGGAATTTCAAAGGGCAAAATAATGCAAAGGATATTTCTAGGGGACTGGTCTGAGTGGAGAAGACAAAGGGTTGGGATTTGGATAACCAGAGGGAAAATAAAGGCACTGGATACTTAAGGATAAGTGTGAGAAGAAGTTAGGAAGTTAGAAAGTGGTACCCAAAAATTCTTGGGAAAGATAAAAATCACCTACCCCTCAATTTTCTAAAGATTATTTTTGTGTGCCATTGAACATCATCTGATGCCTTTTTCAGACAACTTTGTCTATTCCCTGTATTAGTGATAAGGATATTATTTTTTAAAGGATATTATATTTTTGAATATAAACATGCTTACCTTTGGCAAGACACAACTCTATTGCCTTGCAAAAACAACAACAAAAAAACAAACAAACAAATATAAATATACTTTAGGAAAATTGATCTTTTCTTAAGCACTGGCTCCCTTGGATAATCTAATCTAAACTGCTTCATATGGCTGGTACTATTTTGCTCATGGCAATGTTTAATAATAATACTTTTAAAACTGCATTATCATATCTGTTTATGTGTCAGAGATATGCAAGATGACACCATTCATTCATTCATTCATTATTGTAGAAAACAATAAAAAAAATTTGGCTTGAAATCATTTATACAATTGACCTTAACTAATCAAAAACTAACCAACCTTCTTTTGTAGGAGCAGCAGAAGCCAACACAAACACCCATTTTGTGGCTGAAGCAGTACCACGTGGAACAACATTATTCCAATATGTCCCTGGAAACAATTAAGAGAATTAATCGTTTTGGTTCCTCTTCTTATCTAGTTTTTAATTAATCAAATTCTCTCACAGTCAGTTGTAGATTATCTAGCTAATACAGAAGAATGAATCTTAAGCTTTATGTCTTGTTTTGCTTCAGAACACTGTCAAGACAGATACACACAAAGATGTTTATGAACTCATTTTTTCTGAAAGTAAGGGGGGGAGAGGTGATAGTTGGATTCAGTACTGTGACAAATTCACAGAGTAGGCAATTCATTCACAGAAAATGGACTTACTACATTTTAATTCAAAAATTCTTTGAAGAATCTTTACAATTATTCCATTTTAAGCAGTGGCACTATTTTTTTTTCTCAGGGAGAACACAGACTATTTTCTGATTCAGTAAAAGAGAGGTTAATCTTCATTCAAGACAAAATAGAACTTCTTCTTCCATATTCTTACTGTCATACATTTGAGAGGTAGTGGGAACAATAAGATATACCTTGTCCAACCTTATGTATTGACAGATAAGGAACTGAGGCCCCAAAAGAACTGCTAATGTAAAATTTGAAGTTTGGGTGTATTTATTTTTTCATATAAATATAAAATTTATATAAAGGTCATTTAAGAGTTGCACTATTCATAATATATCATAATACATCATAATACATTTCTGATAGTAATTCATCATTTTACATCAAGACACACTGATTTTTTTTTTTTGGTTTTTACAAGGCAAATGGGGTTAAGTGGCTTGCCCAAGGCCACACAGCTAGGTAATTATTAAGTGTCTGAGGCTGGATTTGAACTCAGGGACTCCTGACTCCAGGGCCAGTGCTCTATCCACTGCACCACCTAGCTGCCCCTACATACTGATGCTTCCAAAAAAAGTAATGTCAGGTTTTAAAAAATCGAAAGTAATCATACAACTTTAAGACCCCTTTCTATTAATCTGTCCTCAAAGCACCATCTTTAAATCTTGTATCCTTTTCATTTGAGGATATAAAAGCTTATCTTTCAGTATTTACTCTTAGAACAAGAATTAAAAAATCCACTAACCTACTAGACTTCCTTTTGCTACATGGAATTCATTCTTGCCTGATGAAATCCAAACGCCACTGTTGTTGACACCAAGCAGGCTCGGCTGACACTGAAGCTGCTGTGACCAAAATGCCATTCGTAGTTTGTCTGCCACCTTCTCCACAGGAGCCTGTGCAACTGTTGCCACTGTGTGCGTGGCATGAATTAGTGTCTGGAACAAGCTGCATTGGTCAAACACCACATAATCTGTGATGCTTACCTAGAGAAAATACCACAGAATATGACAGCCAAGAGTTCATTTACACACTTGCTTGTTCTCTGATTAGTTCCTATGCCTCTTTCTCTCTGAATTTCTATTCTCAAATTCCCTTAATGACCTGGGTCAAATACCCATTCCCTAAGCCCTTTGGTTTTCAAAGCATGGTCCAGAGACTCCTGAGGGTTCATGAGATGATAACAGGGAGTCTACAAAGTCAAAACTATTTTTATAATAATACTAAAATGTTTAATTTTGAATATAAATATCTATAGGTACAACACACATAAAACCAAAACTCTTGGGGGATGGGGGCTCAAATAATTTTTAAGAGTATGAATGGAACCCAAGATCAAAAAATATGAGAGTCACTATGCTAGGCTATTTAATCTAATCTAAAGAGCATTTATTAAGCACCTGTTACAGACAAATTTGAGTTAGGTGTTGGAAATACAAAAACAAAAAGAAAATCAGCCCCTGTTCTTCATGTCTACAAGGGAAAACCAGTAAATAGATAAGTTCATTCGTGATCATTTGATAAGGAGAAAGTACTAAAAATAAAAACCTAGGAGAAATCAAGAAAGGGCCATGAATTGAGTCTAGAAAGCAGCTATAGAATCCTTCTAAAGGTATAGAGGGAGCATGTTCCATGAATGAAGGGGAAAGACTACAAAGAGGCATGGAAGTGGGAGACAAAATAATAAATTTGAAGAATAAGAAATTAGTCAGTTTGCCTGGAAGAAGCATTTAGTAAAAATCCTCTTTCAAATCCAACCAGAAAATAACAAAGACTATATACAAAAAATCACTGAGATTACAGGCCTTAATCAGTAAAAAAATGAATGCTTTGTAAAATATATGGGCAGATAATATTACATAATGGACACTCTTTACACCCCAGAATGTTTTGCCCACAGATGTGTTTATTTAAATCATAAAACACAGACAAAAGAAAAACCTTTATTTTTCTGATTCAGCAAGTATTAAATTATTATTATTAAATTATTCAGCAAATTATTAAAAATGAAACAGGACTTCTTTTTCCATATTCTCACTGTCATACATTCAGAGGTGGTAGGTACAATAAGGGTCACCTTGTCTAACCCTCCTTATTTGACAAATAAGGAAACTGAGGTTCAAAAAGAACCTTGCATATATACATATATATATATATATATATATATATATATATATATATAATCCACAACCATTTAAAAATAAGCAGTATGGTTGTCAATATAAATACAAGTCTGAAGACTGAAAAAATTTGAACCTCAAAATATGACATACTCCAAAACTTCACTTTTAGTGTTATTCCCTATTAACTTTTACAATAGATCTTTGATGATTGATAACAAAATTACATGAGGAAGGGAAAGGAAGAGAAAGAAGAAGAAGAGGAGAGGAGAGGAGAAGAGAGGGGAGTGGAGAAACAAAGAGAAACATAAAGACAAAGAAAGAGAGAACTTGAGATCTCCTGAGAATACATATTGAATGGAAAGTGTCCCTTATTGATAACTGAATGCCTACTTGCCACCAATGGTCATCATCTCCTTGAGGTTTCTTGGAAACAACTCCAGTTCTGAACCAAAGATTTCCATGGATGTCCAAAGCCCATATGGTTTGTTGATCTCCAAGTGTTATACATACAGGTTCCAAAGCTTGCCTTTCACTGCAGACATTTAGAAATATCAAAGGAAAAAAAAAAAAAAAAAGCAAATCTGAGTAAAATGACTGAGCCATAGTCCTATCCTTAAGGATCTAACAACATCCAAGGAAGTGAGGGGTGTGGGAATTTGTACATCACCATCATGTAGCAAAGCACATAGCTCTGAGAAACTGATATCACCTCCATGACCTAAGGAGGAACCAGAGTTTAACTTCACAGAACAAAAAGGGAACAAGAGGAAAGGTGGCAATGTGATAGAAGAGCAGCAAAGTCTCCTTAAGTTCTCACTCTTGTACCACAACATAACAACTCAGAAAAAAAGAATCATTGAGAATTCTAGGGAAGTTCAAAACAACTTTTTTCTTAGAACTGTGAACATTTATATACCCAATTTTAACAGAATTAGATGAAAATTGAAAGTCTGATACTAGGCTAATGTGGATTCTACTCAGTTTTCCTAAATGTGGAAAAAAAGAAATCTTTGGGAATAAAAAGAAATCAGATTCTGAATAAAAAATTTCTTTTATCAAAGCTTATGGCATCTCAGACAAAAAGCAGTTTCAGTACACTGGATTATGAATATACAATATTCTTCTACTTCTTAATCCTTACTAATGTTTTATTACCTTATAATATCACATTTCCATTGTTCTCCTTCAGGACAGAAGCTGCTCACTCCCTCTCGATAAAGAAGTGCCCTTTGTTCAGTTAACGCCCATACCACATTGTTTCGAGATGTGATCTGGGACAGAGGATATGGGCAGTCAATCTTCACAGCTCTGGCACAGGGACGATCCACACTCAAACCTTTAAGTAAAATAAGATATAAATCCCCAAAGAATCACTATTATTTTTAATTTCTCATTTATGCCTATAGTTGCCATGCTAGTTTGGATCCTTATTATGTCTTTCCTGGATCACATCAATATTCCAGAGTCTAGATCTTCTTCTCCTACAATTCCCCCTCACACTACTATGTCTCTCTGATCCTGTCCTTGATTTGTCCAGAACCCTTCAACAAACCTCCATGGTCTACTAGATTCCTTATTCTGGCATCCAAGGTTTTCCATAATGTAGGCTGCTATATATCTTTTTTTTCAGGTTGTTTTTTATTTTTTTGGTACAGCTAGGTAATCATTAAGTGTCTGAGGCCGAATTTGAACTCAGGTACTCCTGACTCCAGGGCCGGTGTTCTATCCACTGTGCCATCTAGCCACCCTGGCTGATATATATCTTTCTGTACTTTTCTAATCCTACACCTTAACATTTAGTTAGGCTTTAGTCAAACTGAATTATTCACTTTTTTCCCAAATATAGTCCACATTTTCCTGTCTATACCCTTGATCACACTGATAGTCTACTCCTTAAATGTCCTCTCATTTCCATTAGCTGATATCCTACATATTTTTGAAAATTTAGCTCAAATGCTACCTTCCCCAGGAAGACTTTCCTGATTCCTTCAGTGGGAAAAAATTTTCTTCTTTCATCAGATAGCACTTTATATACCTCCTTAAGTACCAATCACAAATTAATTTATATTATATTTACATATGAGTCCACAGGCACACACAGCACAACATAACAAATGATATCTCCTCTAATGTACTATAAGTACCAAGTGACTTGACCAAAATCACAAACCTAATAAATTACATAGAAAAACTGGAACTTAAATCCCAGTCTGACTCCTCATTAAGTTCTGTTTTCACTACATTGTGCTGCCACCCAATCATGAGGAAGGTATTAATAAATTCAGTTGAAGTTTTCCTGGTAGCTAATAAAATTCTGTAATACTAAAAACTATGTAATCCTTACTTTCAGACCATGACTAGGCCCTATTACTTGAACTTGCTTCCAAGGCAATCACATATTACCATGCTGATGCTTCCAAGCTTGAACATTCTCCCATACCTAGGTTCTTAGACCTGTTCCTTCATTGTACATTTGTGATGACTAAGGGTCAGAGAAGTTAAGAGACTTCTATCGGGTCTTTCAGGTGATTGGAAGAGCAAGTATTCAAATCTTCCAGACCTCAAACTCAGTGTTCTTCACATTATATGAAAAAATTTCATTAATTTGCCCTAAGTTGTCAAAGATTGAAAGCCAATTTAGAAATATCTGAGACCTTTGACACTCACCTTCCTTGCTGTTCCCCCAACAAGACACTCTGCCCACTCCAGGTATTTTCTTTGGTTGTCTCCCATACTGGAATATTCTCCCTCTTCATCTCCACTTTCTGGCTTCCTTCAAATCATAGCTAACATCCTACTTTCAAAAGAAATCTTTCCTGATCACCCTTAACGCTACTGCCTTTCCTCAGAAATTATCTTCAATTTATTTGTCTTTATTTATATATAGCTGTTTGCATGTTAATTTCCACATTGGAGTCTGAGCTAACTGAAAGTAGACAGTTTTTGTCTTTTTTTTATGTTTCTAGTATTTAGACAGCACTTAACAAACATATGACTGACCAAATTAAAAATTAATGTAATTTCCAGAAGTATGACAAAGTAAAGGTATCTAGAAAAGTGTGCTAAGTGACTTTTTAAAAAAAAGAGTGATAGGACATCTTTTCATACCATATAGGAACTTCCTACTCTTATTTACACTTAAGGACAATTCTGGTTCTTGCTAGGCTGACTGTTCTCTTAAGAATTCCTATTCGGTTAACAATACCCTGATCCCAACAACTTTATGTCAGAAAAAAAGAGGTAAGAACCTTAGGATACTATATTTTTGAAAGGTTGCTAACAACTGATCTAGATGCTCTCTATGACTTATTTCTAAGTGTTGCTTATTGGGGAAAAAAATTGGGAATCAATCATTATTTGTTGAAAATCCAAGTGATTAAATTATTCTTACAGACTTATACTATCTACAAAATTTATAGTCATTTACACAAATCCATTAGGGCAGGCTAAGTGGAACTTCTTCCCATAATCCATCCCAGAGACCGATAAATGAAGTTGCTATTGTAGAGCAATATTTCAGTTGTTGCTAATAGAACTTATGTGAATCTCATTACTATTTCCTACTAATAAACAAGCCCAATTATAAGTCTTCCAAAAGTTAAAGATTTCCTAGGATCAGGTGAATTGTTATTTATTAGAAATACTTCCTCTTTAGGTTTTCTGGACATGAAATGGAACAGTAAGTATATTCACTATACAGCCTAAGAAGGGGAAAAATGATTCTATTAATTTCACATCAATTGTCACATTTTAGATCTGGAATGACAGTATAAATGATCTGCACAGGATTCATTTTAAGAAGAAATTAACAATCTGCAAATTTAACTCAGTTCAACAAACATGTATACATATTAAACTGTGCTACATGCAAGGGATAATGAAGACCAGAAACAAAATAGTTCCCTCATTAAATAGGCTTACAAAATAACAGCAAGTAAGGAAAGAGTAATAAAATATGTACATAAATAAGTATAGGATGAAATAGAGTAGGATAGAGGCAAAGAAGGACTCCACAAAATATTCTAAGAAAATCTGAGCAAGTCAAAATGACTTTCATCCATGTAGAAGAGTGACAGGGAAAACTTCAAGGGACTGGTGGCAACTGAATTAAACTTTAAGGAAATGAGGAACTGACAGGCAGCATGGTGCAGTAGAAAGCACCCTGGATTGGAGTCAGAGGGTCTGGTTTAAATTCCTGTCCCTACTAAACTTCTATGTTAACTGATGGTACCAAGACCAATTATTTAACTGCTCTGGACCTTAGTTTCTTCAAGAACGTTGCTCTAAACTTCCAGTCAAGATGGCAGAGAGAAGACAGGCATTGTGTTAAGTGCTCCTGGTGTCCCTTCAAAAACAACATGAAAGAAACCTCTTAACAGAAACTTGATTGACAAAACCCAGAAAAAGAAGCTAGGAGAAGAATACCTACCAACAAGGTCTGTCTCAGGGGACTGTGGGTGAACCAGGAGAGGAGACCTGAGGGCCAGCTCAGGGACAGCAGTGGGGGGAAGCCACAGGACTGTCATTAGCCTCAGAGACTTTGGAAGGTCAGAGAACCCACATTAGCCTAGGAGTCTTTGGCCAGGGGGGAGGGGAGGTCTGGGGGACCCAAGTTCCATACTTTTAGCAGAGCATTTTTCCAGGAACAAATGGAAGCCAACCCCCACCCCCTCAGGATCAGGTGTGGACTACAGAGCATTCAGTCCATTGTTTAAAGCCAGCTCAAACCCTGCTGCTCCTTTTCACTCCCACCTCATCACCTCCTTACTCCCTCCAGGATAGGGAGAAGGCTTCAATCACTCCAGAGAAAACAACCAGCATGCTCTACTGCCCAGCCCTTGAATTACTAAGTCAAGTGGACAAAGCCTCTAGGGCTTTCAAAAGCAAACCTCTGAGAGCCAGACTCTCTACCAACACAATCCTAGGAAAATGAAGAAAAGTCATCAAAAAGGGCGGCCCATGGAGAAATACTTAGAAGAAATAGATTCTAACCCAGAGAGATCTAGCACTTTTGAGGAGAATATGAATTGGTCTCCAGTCTAGAAAGACTTTCTTGAAGAAATCAGGAAGGAGTTTTAAAAATCAATTGGAAAAATTTTGAAAAAGAAACTCAAGAGAAAATTAACATATTGCAAGAGAAAATTAACATCTCACAACAAGAAAACAAATCCTTGGAAAATACAATTAGACAAATAAAAATCTCACAACTACCCTTGGGCATATGAAAAACTCCTTCAAAAATAGAATTGACCAATTAGAAAAGGAGTTGCAAAAGGTAAATGAAGAAAATTCTTCTCTAAAAAAAAAAAAAGAATGGAATCTGTGGAAACTAATGACTTCATGAGACAAAAAGATTCTGTTAAACAAAACCAAAAGATCAAAAAAGAAAAAAAGAAGAAAATGTAAAATACTTCATCAGCAAAACCACTGACCTCAAGAAATGATCGAGAAGGGACAACCTGAGAATTATAGGACTTCCTGAAAACATTGAAGAGAAAAAAAAGCCTGGACTTAATAACACAGGTTTTAGTGATGGAAAACTGCCCTGATATTATGGAACCAGAGGGCAAAATATTTATTGAAAGAATACATCGATCTCCTCCAGAAAGAGGTCCTAAAATGAAAACACCAAGGAATGTTGTGACCAAATTCCAGAACTATCAGATAAAAGAGAAAATCCTGCAAGCAGCCAGAAAGAAACAATTTAAATACCAAGGAGCCACAGTAAGGATTATGCAGGACCTGTCTGCATCAATATTAAGGGATTGAAGGGCCTGGAATGAGATATTCTGAAGAGTAAGGGAGCTTGGAATGCAGCCAAGAATCCACTATCCCGCAAAGCTGAGCCTTCTCTTCCAGGGGAAAAGATGGACATTTAATGAAATGGAAGACTTCCAACATTTACTGAGGAAAAGACCAGAGCTAAATAAGAAAATTTGGATATCAAACAGGAGGTTCAAGAGACACATGAAAAGGTAAAAAAGCAAAGCAAAACTACTATCCAATAAGATGAAACTGGTTATATTCCTATCTGGGAGAAAGATTCTCATAACTCTTGAGAACTGTAACTCTATTAGAGAGAATGTACTTAGCCAGAAGTGATGGACACTCATGACTTATCCATGAGGTTGCTACCCAATAAGCTGAAACTGACTATATCCTTACCTGGGAGAAAGACTCTAATAACTCTCGAGAACTGAAACTCTAATAGAGAGAATATACTTAGCCAGAAGTGACAGACACTCATGACTTTTCTGTGACTCAGATTGAATGATTTAAAAACAATACCTCATTAAAAAGAGGGACAGTAAGGAGATGGGAGGATGCAGGAGATTGAATGGGGTAAATTACATTACATTAAGAGGTACAAAAGACCTACTGCAATAGAGGGGAAGAAAGGAGGAAATTAGAACCACCTGAATCTTCTAATCAGACTTGACTTAAAAGTTAACTTACACACACACTCAGTTAAGAAACTTTCTTACCTTTCAAGTATTAAAAGGGGAAAAGGGGAGGGGGATGGGAAGGGGAGAAAAAGGGGAACTAACAGAAGGAAGGGAAGGAGGAAGGGGAAAAGGGAAAGGGGAAAGAAAGGGGAAGAGGGTTGATATAGGAGAGCAAACACACTGAAGGTGGTGGTATTCAGAAACAAAATACTGGGGAATATGGATAAAAGGATAAAAAGGTAAAAATATAAACAGAGGGAATATAGCATGGAAGGCAATAAAGCATTAGTAATTATAACTTTGAATGTGAATGGGATGAATTCCTCCTTAAAATGTAAGTGACAGCAGAGTGGATTAAAAACCAGAATCCTACAATAGCCTGCTTACAAGAAAAAACTCATTTGAAGCAGATATATGTGTGTATATATATATATATATATATATATATATATATATATATATGTATATACATATATATATATACATACACACACACACACACACACATATATATGTAAAAGTAAAGGTTGGAGCAAAATATATTTTGCTTCAGCTGAAGTGAAAAAAGCAGGGGTTGCAATCCTTATCTCAGACAAAGCAGCTGCAAAACTAGATAGCATTAAAAGAGATAAAGAAGGAAACTATATCCTCCTAAAAGGTACCATAGACAATAAAGTAATTTCATTACTAAATATGTATGCACTCAATGGTATGGCATGCAAATTCTTATAAGAGAAGTTGAAAGAGCTACAGGAAGACATGGACAGCAAAACTCTACTAATGGGAGACCTCAACCTCCCACTCTCAGATTTAGATAAATCTAATTGTAAAATAAACAAGAAGGAAGTTAAGGAGGTAAATAGATTTTTAGAAAACTTAGATATGATAGACTTATGGAGGAAATGGAATGCAGATAGAAAGGAATATACTTTTTTTCGTACAGTGCATGGCACTTACACAAAAACTGACCATGTACTAGGGCATAAAAACCTAGTGATTGATTGCAGAAAGGCAGAAATAGTGAATACATCTTTCTCAGATCATAATACAATAAAGATCATATGCAATATTGGGCCAGGTAGGGGCAGCTAGGTGGCATAGTGGATAAAGCACTGGCCTTGAAGTCAGGAGTACCTGGGTTCAAATCTGGTCTCAGACACTTAATAATTACCTAGCTGTGTGGCCTTGGGCAAGCCACTTAACCCCATTTGCCTTGTAAAAAAAAAAAAACCTAAAAAATATATATATATATATATATATATATTGGGCCAGGTTGCTATAGACCCCAAACTAATTGGAAACTAAATAACCTCATTTTAAAGAATGAGTGGATCAAACAACGAATTATAGAAAGAATTATTTCATCCTAGAAAATGACAATAACGAAACAACATACCAAAACCTATGGAAAACATTCAAAGTTGCTGTCAGGGGATATATCTTTAAATGGTTACATGAATAAATTAGAGAAAGAGGAAATCAATGAACTAAATATGCAACTAAAAAAATAGAAAACTATTGAACTAATAAATAAAACTAAGAGTTGGTTTTATGAAAAAACCAATAAAATTGATAAACCTCAGGTCATTTCATTAAAAAAAGAAGAAAACCAAATTGCTAATATCATAAATGAAAAAGGTGAACTTACCACCAATGAGGAGGAAATTAAAGTAATAATTCAGATTTTGCTCAACTCTATGCCAATAAATTTAACAATCTAAGTGAAATGGACAAATATTTACAAAAATATAAGTTGCCCAGATTAAATGAAGAGGAAATTAATTACCTAAATAACCCTATCTCAGAAAAAGAAATATAATAAGCCATTATTGAACTCCCTAAGAAAAAATCTCTAGGGCCAGATGGATTCACTAGTGAATTCTATCAAACATTTAAGGAACAATTGGTTCCAATTTTATATAAGCTCTTTGGAAAAATAGGTGAAGATGGAACTCTGCCTAACTCTTTCTATGACACCAATATGGAACTGATACCTAAACCAGGAAAAGATAAAACAGAGAAAGGTATATCTCCCTGGTGAATATAGATGCAAAAATCTTAAATAAAATCTTAGCAAAACAATTACAAGTCATCACTAGGATAATACATTATGATCAAGTAGGATTTATCCCAGGAATGCAGTGTAGGTTCAATATTAGGAAAACCATTAGTATAATTAATTATACCAATAACAAACCTATCAGAAATCATATGATTATATCAATAGATATTGAAAGAATTTTTGACAAAATACAGCACTCATTCCTACTAAAAAGACTAGAGAGTGTAGGAATAAATGGATTGTTCCTTAGAATAATAAGCAATATCTATCTGAAGCCATCAACAAACATTATATGCAATGGGGACAGGCTAGAGGCATTCCCAATAAGATCAGGGGTGAAACAAGGATGCCCACTATCACCACTACTATTCAATATTGTATTAGAAATGTTAGCTTCAGCAATAAAAAAAAGAAAAAGGAATTAGAATTGGGAAGGAAGAGACAAAACTCTCACTCTTGTCTGATGACATGATTGGTATACCTAGAGAATCCCAAAAATCATCTAAAAAACTAATAGGAAATAATTAGCAACTTTAGCAAAGTCACAGGATAAGAAATAAACCCTCATAAATCCTCAGCATTTCTATATATGAATAGCAAGATACAGCAGAAAGGGCTAGAAAGAGAAATCCCTTTCAAAGTAACCTCAGACAATATAAAATACCTGGGATTCTACCTGCCAAGGCAGACTCAAAAACTTTTTGAAAACAATTACAAAACACTTTTCACACAAATATAATCAGATTTAAATAACTGAGCAAACATCAACTGCTCATGGATAGGTCAAGCTAATATAATAAAAATGACAATTCTACCAAAAATAAACTAGTTGTTTAGTGCCCTATCAATCAAAATTCCAAAAAACAACTTTAATGAATTAGAAAAAATTGTAAGTAAATTCATATGGAAAAATAAAAAATCAAAATTTCCTGGGATTCAATGAAAAAAAGTGCAAAAGAATCGGATCTAAAATTATATTATAAAGCACCAGTCATCAAAATTGTCTGGTATTGGCTAAGAAACAGAGTGGTGAATCAGTGGAATAGACTAGGTGCATTAGCAGGAAATGATTATAGTTATCTGCTGTTTAAAATACCCAAAAAGTCCAGCTATTGGGATTAAAAAAATCTCTCTTCAATAAAAACTGTTGGGAAAATTGGAAGTTAGTATGAAAGAAACTTGGATTAGACCAACACCTCATACCCTATACCAAGATAAGATCAAAATGGATACAGGATTTAGACATAAAAAACAATATTATGAGCAAAGTAGAGGATCAAGGAGTAGTATATCTGTCAGATCTATGGAAAGGGAAGCAGTTTATGACCAAGGAAGCGATGGAGAACATCATTAAAAACAAAATAGATAATTTTGATTACATTAAATTAAAAAGCTTTTGCACAGACAAAACCACTGTAACCAAGATCAAAAGTAATATTAAATTGGGAAACAGTTTTTACAACCAATATTTCTGACAAAGGACTTATTTCTAAAATATACAGAGAACTGAGTCAAATTTTCAAAAGAACAAGCCATTCCCCAATTGACAAATGGTCAAAGGATATGCAAAGGCAATTTACAGATGAAGAAATCAAAGCGATCCATAGTCATATGAAAAATTGCTTTAAATCACTACTTATTAGAGAAATACAAATTAAAGCATCTCTGAGATACCACCTCACACCTCTCAGACTGGTCAATATTACCAGAAAAGACAATGATCAATGTTGGAAGGGATGTAGGAAATCTGGGACACTAATACATTGTTGATGGAGCTGTGAACTCATCCAACCTTTCTGGAGAGCAGTCTGGAACGATGCTCAAAAGGCAACAAAAATGTGCATACTCTTTGATCCAGCAATACCATCACTGGGTCTAAACCCTGAAGAGATTATGAGAAAGGGTAAAAACATTACATGTACAAAATTATTCATAGCAGTCCTGTTTGTGGTGGCAAAGAATTGGAAATTAAGTGAATGTCCTTCAACTGGGGAATGGCTTAACAAACTGTGGTATATGGATGTCATGGAACACTATTGTTCTATTAGAAACCAGGAGGGATGGGAATTCAGGGAAACCTGGAAGGATTTGCATGAACTGATGCTGAGTGGGATGAGCAGAACCAGAAGAACATTGTACACCCTAATATCAACATGGGGGTGATGATCAACTTTGATGAAGAATACCATCTGTATCCAGAGAAAGAATTGTGGAGTTTGAACAAAGACCATAGACTATTACCTTCAATTTTTGGGGAAAGACCCATTATCTTATTATATAATTTTGCTATTTCTTATACTTTATTTTTCTTCTTTAAGGATATGATTTCTCTCTCATCACATTCAACTTAGATCAATGTATACCATGGAAACAAAGTAAAGACTAACAGACTATCTTCTGTGAGGTGTGGGGGGAGGGAAGCAAGAATAGGGGAAAAATTGTAAAACTCAAACCAAAAAAATCTTTCTAAAAAAAAGAATGTTGCTCTAGACAATATCTAAGATCTCTAAAAATGAGGAAGAAATAGGTTTCAGGCATGGAGATGGAATTAAGTATATCAATAGCATTGAGTTATCAATATATCACAAAAGGAAACATAAGAGCATCATAACTAAACTTGATACTTTACAACCCTGGCAGAAGAGCTAGGATCCCATCATCTTCAACATTCTGTTTTAATTTAACTAAGACTACAATTACTAAGTAAAAGTGCAGCTGAGGTTCGTTACCTGTCTGTAAGTACAAATCTCCATTAGTCCTAATGATCCACGCAGCATCATCACTTAAAGCTACAAACACAGCCTGTGGCAGTGCCTCATACCAGTGCCGCTTCCCTTTGATAGTGACTTTTCCACAGGCAAATGCCTTGTTGGATTTCTGCTCAATCTTCCAAAGAAGTGCACCTACAAAAAATACAGTAATAAAAAAGGATTCAGCATCTATTCTATGCAATATCTTGGGGCAAATATAAGAATGGATATGAGACTCTACCTCCAAAGAGCTCTCAAATCTAATAAGTAAGAATGTACAAATAAATTTAACATGAGAAAGTGTAAGCTTGTGCCATGAGTGGTGTGTAATAGACAGTAGAAATTATTTTTAAAATTCTGAATGTAAAAAAAAAAAGAGCATTCTCATATATGAAGTAGAACCAAAAAAAGGAAATGTCCTTCTGTTCTGGGAAGTTTATTTAAAATTCAATGGTCTGGGGCAGCTGGATGGTGCAATGAATAGAGCACTGACCCTGGAGACAGGAGAACCTGAGTTCAAATGTGGCTTCAGACATTTAATAATTACCTAGCTGTGTGACTTTGGACAAATCACCTCATTACCTTGCAAAAAACCCTTTTTTTTGTCCCCCTCTTCATTTTTCAGTATTACTATCCCCAATTTACCACAAACTTCAATTTAAAAAAAATTTATAAAGAATCCTGGGTCAGATAAATAGTCAAGGAAAACACATCCACACATTGGCTTCATCCAGAAATGCTTTCTGTACCTTAATCCTTTCAGTCAAGAGATGGGTAACAAGCTCCATACAGGTCACTTGGGAATCATGTTTGGTCAGTGCTTTGAGGAGATTTCTTAAGTCTTTGAGAGTTGCTTTTCTTTTTATATATAATATAGATGTATACAATGCCAATTACAAAATTTATATAAATATATATATACACACTTTTATTTTATTTTCCCCAGTTACATGTAAAAACAAATTTTATTATTCATTTTTAAAACTTTGAGTTGACTTCTCTCTTCTTCCCACCCCATTCTCCCTCATTAACAGAGCAAGTCATTTGATATATTAATGACTTGCCCAAGGTCACACAGCTAGGAAGTATCTGAGGTCAGATTAACTCATGTCTTCCTGACTCTAGGCCTGTTGCTTTATCTACTGTGCCACCTAGCTGCTTGATAGTGATGGCTGTCTTTTGCTTATTTACCTCTCTAGCTTTTGTTATTGATTTGGACTGGGTGGAATGGTACTTTGTTAGCTTTTACCTGGATTCTTGGATTAATTTCTACCTAATCCTACCTTTCAGAGATTACATGCACTAAAACAGTCAGTAGATTTTAAGTCTCCTGGACATAGATCTTCAAAACCCTCTAAGGTATCCTAAGAAAAAGTGCTATAACTTCAGAACCCCTGGACCTGAGATGGCCCTGAATTAAATTCTTCACTGTCCAGTCTGGTTACTTTCAAAGTCCGGGCTACAGTTTTCCAGTTACTTTGGAGCTTTCATATCAGAAAGCACAATTCTAGTTACCTCCATCCTTTGGCCAGTGGTGTTAAAATGAGGCAAGAGGTTATAACTTAAACTGAGTTTTGAAGAATATTTAGGATTTTTCATAGATGAAGATAGGGAAAGGAAGGAATTACCTTACATGATAATAAGTGGAAATAAGATACCGAGAGAAATAAAGGCACAAAAGCAATAGAGGTTTTTGGGAAAACTTCCATTTAACTAGTGAGAAGTTCAGTTTAGTTAGAGAAAAAGTTTTGGAAAAGTTAACATTTAGAGATCAGGTGAGAAAAGTGCTAAACTGTGAAAAACCTTGATTGCCAAACCAAGGAATTAAGATAGACAACAGAAAGCCATCTGACAGTTTTTGAACAGAAGCATGACATGATCATAGGTGTATCTTAGGAAATATGAATCAGAAGGAAGAGGAAAAAAATAATTTAGAAATGAAATCAATCAATCAGACTCAATCAATGAAATTAAGAGGAAAAACAGTTAAGAAACACTTAATTAGATGAGTCAAATATTAGTCAAAAAGATAAAATATTACAGTCAACTGGATAAATACCAATACCTCTAATTTGATTTATTATCAAAGCTACCCTCAGTGGAAATTCTTTTATAAAGAAATCAGTGTAATTAGAGAAAGAGTCAAGATGTGACAGTAAAGCTAAGTAAGCACTGTTGTGAGCTCATCTACAAACTCCACCACACACATCCAGAAAATGCACCACTTCAAATCCCTATTGGGGAAATCCAGAAAAAGTCAGTGAGTTCTTGGTCATCTTGGTTCAGCAAAAGGAAAGAACCAGAGAGGTGGGGAGTGAGTTCAGCCTGGAGTACCATGGTGTAAAGTACTCCAGTGCCCCATGGAGAAGCTGTGAACTGGCCCCAGGGGAGCTTCCAGACTCAGACTAGGCTATTCCCAAACACACACCAGAGCAGTTGTTACAGGTATCAGTGCAGCCCCGGTTGTGCACCATCTTGCTCTGCTTAGATCTTCACAGATCTGAGTGATATTACTGAAAATGGGGGAAGTTCAGAAACCAAGAGACTGAGAGCTTCCAGCACTGAGCTAAACCAGCAGAGGATTCTCAGGTCAAGAATCTCAGACCAAAGGGAAGCTTACAATTCTGCCACTCTGAACCAAGGAGCTTTTCAACTTGTTGACAAGGATGGATTCCAGCAGCAATCTACTCTTGCTCACACTCAAACTCAGATCAGGAATTCAATTCAGGGAGGCAACAAGAAGACTTTGCCCTAAGTCGAACCACTTTGGGAGCACTGAAAGGTTACAGGTCCCTAGCTGCTCCCTGGAGTAACAACACTCAATACCCCATGAAGGCAGCAACAGGACTAGTCCATACATTCCCTTCATAAATATAGCAGAATCCAGCTCTAACATCAAGCCTGAAGTCAGGAAATAGGTTGAAATGCAAACAAACCAATAAAAAGGATTCTTCAAGGCACAAACGCATAAGGGAATGATGCTAAAACATTTACAAAAGAGAAACACAGCTTGGGAACAAATGTAGAGAAAAACAGCTATTCCTAGAAAAGATGAAGTTTAAAAAAAGTTCTAAAATTTATAAATAAAATGAGTGAGCCTGAGGAGGAAAAAGTGGAAAATGAGAGCTATGGAAGAAAGGACTAGAAAGGGCAATTAACAGTTTGGTCCAAGCAACAAATTTCCTGAAAATCAGATGAATCAAATAGAAACCAATGACTCCATGAAGCAATAACAAATATTAAAACAAAGTCAAAAGGTTTAGATGAGAGGCGGCTAGGCAGCGCAGTGGATAAAACACAGGCCCTGGAGTCAGGAGTACCTGGGTTCAAATCCAGTCCCAGACACTTAATTACCTAGCTGTGTGGCCTTGGGCAAGCCACTTAACCCCATTTGCCTTGCAAAAAAAAAACCTAAAAAACAAAAAAGGTTTAGATGAAAACTTAAGAATTATTGTACTTTTAAAACAGCTTTAATATAGAACTATCCAGATCTTTTAGAAACCAAGGGCAAAGGGGAAGAAAAAGGAAATCCTCATTCACCTCCTGAAAGAAATAACAAAATGAAAACAATAGGGAACATCATAGCCAAAATTAAGAGTATTAAAATCAAAAGGAAAAAAAAATTATGGAAAGCAGCCAGTAATATTTCAAGTACCAATGAGTCACAGTCATTATCACACACCTTGGCAATCAACCCTACAGACAGAGAGCTTGGAATGATATTCCAAAAGGTAAAAGATATGAGCTTACAGTCAAGAATAATATATCCAGAAAAACTGAGCATAATACCATAGGAGAAAAAAAGAAACAGAAGACTATCAAGTATTCTAGATGAAAAGACCAGAACTATATAGAAACTCTGAAGTTCAAACAGTGAAGAACAAACATTAAAAAGTAAACATGAATGTACAGTGATAAAGAACTACACTAATATATATAGCTTACATTCACAAACAGGGAGATGATACACCTGTCCCTTCTGAACCTACCATCATCTGAGTTAACTGAAGAAGTCCAATTAGCCCTTGGAATGTTTTTTTAGTCTTGATAATCTTAAGAAAAGAAAGGAAAGAAAAGAAAAAGAGACATACCCTAGGTGGGAAGGGGTGAGGAAGGAAAGAAAGGTTAGGGGAAATTATCTTATAAAATCAAGGTTGTGCACATAAACAAACAAGGAGGAGATGGAGAAAAGGATCAGCTGACATTTGAACCTTATTCTGATCTAAACTGTTCAAAAGAAGGAATACAATACACATATACACACACGGCATTGGGTAGAACAATCAATTTCATTCAATAGGAAAATAGGAGGTAAAGGGGAAAAGAGGGGCAGGGAAACAAGAGGGTAGATTGGAGTGTGAATTAGTTCTAAGCAAAACAACTCTAAATATGTACAAAAATATCTATAGTTCTTTTGAAATTGCAAAGAATGAGAATCTGAGGGTAGATGAACAAGTTATAGTATATAAATGTGATAGAATATGATTGCACTAAATTCTTATCAGTGTAATGATCAACCAGGATTCCAGAGGAATAATGATGAAAGCTGCTAGCCACCTTCTGAGAGAGGTGAAGGATTCAGAATACAGAAGGAGGCAATTGTTTTTAATGTGGAAAATGTGTTGATTGACTATATCTATATCTATATCTATATCTATATCTATATCTATATCTATAGCTATAGCTATATCTATATCTATTTTTTTAGTTTGCTTTTGTTTTTTTGGGTTTATTTTGCAAGGCAATGGAGTTAAGTGGCTTGCCCAAAGCCACACAGCTAGGTAATTATTAAGTGTCTGAGGCTGCATTTGAACTCAGGTTCCCCTGACTCCAGGGCCGGTGCTCTATCCACTGCGCCACCTAGCTGCCCCAATTGACAATATAT
This sequence comes from Macrotis lagotis, assembly GCF_037893015.1. Classification (NCBI taxonomy): domain Eukaryota; kingdom Metazoa; phylum Chordata; class Mammalia; order Peramelemorphia; family Peramelidae; genus Macrotis; species Macrotis lagotis. Next base: position 429,276,443 of record NC_133658.1, on the reverse strand, counting down.
GTTAATAGTGGGCTTTATTTTTCTTGTATTCTCACTGTAGGGAAAGGAGGAAGATGTGTGGTGGGAGGGTAAGAAGACAGATCTTGGCAGATTAAAACAAATATCTTAAAATGTGTAAATGATTAAATAAATAATTAAATCCATGCTAAAAAATAAAAAAGAACTATCAGGAAGTCATGATAGCTTCCAATTTATAAGCAAGGAACTGAATTATATCATGAAAACAAAGGTAAAAAGAATTTTTGACATGGCCTAAAATAAACATTCTAATATTCTCCTGCCCCAATTTATCTGTTTTATTCTTTCTAATATGTTAGCTGAGCTCAAATAAATACTACATGCAGATTCATTCTGTTTTATCTAACTCCCTGCCTCTTTCCCCTTGAGTAGAAAGACAAGTTGCTAAGCAAATTACTTCATGCAATTGGGAGTGGTAGTGGTAATTTAAAACCATTTGGCATCATTTAGTCAATTTCTGCTCCAATATATCAAAGACAGTACCTTAGTGACTTGAAAGAATTGATGAGACTTCAATATATAGTTAGGAAGCAGCTTAATTGCTCAGAGGATCTGACCCATTAACTATTTAAAAATTAAGCATATTTATATATTAAAAAAAGAGCAGAAGTTAGCATAGGGTATTTGCAAATGAGATCTGAAGTCAGAGGATATGGGCTTGAACCATAGCTCTGTTACTTATACTTGCTCTTTCTCTGTCCCTCAATTTCCTTAATTATTAAATTATAGAATAAAACTAAGTGATCTCTAAAGTCCTATCGCAGGTCCAAATTCCATGATTCAATCTGAATATATCCAAAACTTCAAGAGCAAAAACTTGCTATTCACCAATCTAACCAAATTCAAAAAATGAAAAAGTATTTTAATATGAAATAAACCACATTCAATGAACTAAAATCAACAATTTAAAGTGATATTTGAAAACAAAAAAAAATAATAAAAAAGTTTCATCTAGGAGTTTGGCATAACAAGCTCCTTTGAAGTCCTAAAATAAATAAAATTGAAAGCAAAAGAATCAGGCAAAAAACTGGGATTATAAGGGAAAAACTGGGGCAAATTTGGGAAATACAAAATTGCAAAGCAGAGCAAAATTTTTTTTAGTTGTTTTTTTTGCAAGACAATGGGGTTAAGTGACTTGCCAAAGGTCACACGGCTAGGTAATTATTAAGTGTCCAAGGCTAGATTTGAACTCAGTTCCTCCTGACTCCAAGGTTGGTGCTCTATCCACTGTTCCACCTAGCTGCCCCATAGCTGAGTTTTCTTTTTAATTTAAAGCAGAGCAAAACTGAAGAAATAATTCTATCAAATGTAGTATTATAATTCAAAAAGCTGTGGCAAAACAAAAAAATGACATATATACTTATACTTTTGTATATTTCTATATCACATCCAAATAACCTACCCCCATCATCTCTTTGCCATCTACTCTAGCACCTTATACATTCCATTTCCCCTTTCTATCTGAGACCAAATTTATGCAACCAGTCCTTTAGGAAAGTGCATGTCAATTGATCCCTTCTAGTTACCACTCACCATTTCCATCACTTCTCAAACCAAAGCACCCTTTAATAGCCACAGTACCTTCGACAAGGTATCTTCCTCTGTAAGTTCCTTGAGTAGAGAACATAGCATGATGCTTGGTACAGAGTATGTTCTTAATATATGATTTTCAATTCTTCTATCTTTCCTTTATTCATATTCACATATTTATATTAACATTAATAAAGTTAATGACAGTAATTGCTGCTACATTAGGTAAAGAAAGCTGAATGCCTGGGACTTGGGGATTCTAACCTGAAGGAGAGACTGCCACCTGCTGGACTGCATCTTCAAATTTCTGCCACCGTATTCCAGCACTAGGAAGACTGCTACAATACAGTCCACCTTTGTAGTCTAGGCACCATATATACTTCTCTGAAACCACAAGGCTTAGTATTCCATAGCCAGGACCAGAGTATCCCATCCAGCTTTCTGCAAACTAAGGAATAGGGATTAGAAAAGAATCACATGGATTTATATATAGGACACAGGATAGCACAATACATGTAAGAATATTTTTCAATAGGCAGTATTTGCTTAAAATGATAAAAAACATGAGAATGAAAGATCTCCCTGTTTTGGGGAAACAGTGCAACTAAGTTATAGAATGACAGGTATCTTACCTCTTTAAATAAAAAGTTCAGAAAATGATTTATAATAGGCTCTAATTTTCAGAATGCTTACCATCAGGGAATTCTTAATGTTTAATAATACAATCATGATATTGAAAAATATACTAAAAAAACAATAAAAATACAACTATCTAATCCTATACAAGATAAATGTTCCTTGAAAAGTCAGGAATAAATCTGAGAATTTAATCCATACTTGATACAGGATTTCCTTATACAAAGACTCATGTTTTACATTAAATGTATACACAAAAGTGATGCATACATAAGTATCTGAGAATATTTCTCTCTACCCTATTTACAAAACTAATTGGTCAATGTTTCTAATAAAATCTGAAACCATTTGGCATATTATCTAACTTCCCTAAGCTCCCAGATGGAAAAAAATAAAATTGCTGAAAAGAACAAACAAATTAAGAACTAAAACTGAAGAACTACTAATATTTTTTAATAGAGGTGCATTGAATTAGACAACGGAAACTACTATTTGCCTCTTTCCAGCTCTATCCACCTCCTCAACTGTGGGGCCCAGAAGTGAACACAATAATGCAGACAAGTCTGTAAAATACAGCAGGAACATCATTTTGACACAATGATTCTCAATACAGTCTAAGATCACATTAGCTTTACAGCACTGCCATATCAAATACTTACTAATTGCTTTGTAAGTATTTAGGCAAAGACTGAGTTAGGATATTGTAGAAGATTTTGTATTCAAATAATTCCAAGACATTCTAAAAATGAGAAGGATGACAGAAATTTTGGAAGCTGTTCAGAATTTTCATGGAGTTTTTTAAACCAGACAGTTACAATTTTGTATCTTTGCAAAAAAGAAAAGAAAATCCCTTCCCCACCAGTACTTAATTCCACATGTGAATATTAACTTCTCTGAGATATTTTTTGGTATTTAAATTTGGGACAGTTAAGTTATCCCTCCCCAACAACTCCTCCACCAATGTCTCACTTTAGCATAGAAAGAACTTGGATTCTCAAAGGCTAAGCCACTGGCACAGGAGATCTAGTAGGTTCCTACCCAGCTAGAAAGATTTACGATAGTCTGGGGATAGGAAAAGTGCTAATCCTCTGAAGATGAACCTGGCAGTTAATTTGGAAGATAAATAACACTAGTTTGATTATGAGCTAAATGTATTTTGTATTGTGATCTTTGACAAAAAGAATAAAATCACAAATAGGTTATTACATTCAAATGTTTGAGGTTCTTAAGTTTCAAATAAGAAGACTTAACAGCTTTATTATTAATTTGAGAAAAATATGCAGTTAGAATTCTAACTTATCATAATTGCCTATACCAATCTATAGACAATTTCTAGTTGTACCATGAGAGAAACATATAGTTGGATATTTACATAGCAAGGAAAAGTACATGGTTGCTTTTCTCATTTTTCTACACAAAGAACTACTTCATAATAGTAAAAATATCTAATATTTCTATAGGGTCTTATAAGCTACAAACTTTCTCACATCCACATCATCTTTTGATCTCCACAATTCTGCAAAATAAGTATTATTATCCTCATCCTAAAATAAGGAAGCTGCAGCTCAGGGAACTGAATTACATTCCCAAGGCAACACACCTAGTAAGTTGCAAATCACAGATTTAAATCCAGCTCTTTTGATTCTAGGTCCAACTCTCTATCATACAAGGATACAGAGTCAGTTTTGCGGCTTTGTCACAAAAGTGCAGTGGTTTTTCTTTTATATCAGTGTTTCTCAGTATTATTATTGCTCATTAGCACAAGTAATAAATAGATGAACAGACAAGAAGAGTAGCACTAATGATCTAATAAATCTTTTAAATTTAGCTTTAGAATGTAATTCATCAATTATAGATGAATATAAGTGAGATTCAAGTTCTCCACTTCAAACTAAATACTGAAGCCACACCATAAAGGTATGATGACACTGATGAAAGTCAGTTATCTTGACTTCTCATTCAGACATCCTTAACATAATTTCACAAGCAGCACCCCTTTTTCCCAGTTCCAATCTAAAACAGACAAATTTCTATGATGCAAAACTACATCAAAATAGTCTACAAAAAAAACAGATTAACTCTTTCTTTAAGACAAGGGGAAAATTAAGTAACTTATTTTTACCTACTCTTCAAGATTCTGTTAGCCAGAATAAACAAACACCCAGATTTTGTCAAGAAAGAATGTATTAAGCAATGACAACAGCACTAAGTATTTGCAAAAAGATTTGCACTGGATAAATTTATAAATAACTGAAAATATTTTGTATTTACATATGGGCTATCACTTCTATAACAAGATTTTTAACCACCAGTTGGCCAATTTTCTGAGTATGGGATAGATCTAGAGCTAGAAGGGATCTTAGAGTGTCTGGTCCACTCCTTTTATATTCCTGTTGAAGAAACTAAAACCCAAAGATTTTAAGTTAATTGCTAAATGTCATAAAAGCAGTAAATATCAGGTTAGATTTGAGCTCTGGTCCTCGGATCCAAGGTCCACTGTGCCTTTGGAACCTTTTTGTTATCTGGCTTGGTTCTGTTTGTATACTGTCAGGGCTATATGTTTAGCCTTTTTCAGTTAGCTCTGTGTACCACTGGAATAGCCTGTAACAAGCCAGGATTTTTCATATTATAATGAATCTGGAAGAAGCAGAGGGTGATCTTAAGTTTAAAATAATTTGTAAACATTTTAAGATAGATAACTAGTTAAAAAAATAATCCATCATTCCTCCACCAACTCTAAAAATCTTTCCTGAGTGATCTAAAAATCTTTACCCACCTGATCTGATTTTAACAACACTGTTTCCTCAATATTTGTTTTGGCCACATCCTGGAGAGAAAGACTGCACCCAAGTTCAGCTACACTAGCTTCAGATGATGAATAAGGCAGTCCACGAGCATAAATATCCTCTTCATCACTGGATGTTAACACTTGCTCTTGTAGGGACTGTTCAATCTTAGGTGGTGAAACAGACACTTGAGGAGTTGATTCTGTTCCAAAATCAAATTCAGAAAGTATAATGTTTTTCTGTTGATCAAGAACATTATCTTTTTTGAGACTATGGCAAGGATTTGAACTGAGATTTTCTAGTGTCACATTCACTGAAAAACATTCTGGCATCCCTGGCACTTCTATCCAGTTTTCATCATTTTTTCTCCCAGGCAGCAACTTCTCAGTACTTGATAGGGTAGTAGGACTCGAAGGCACTGTTTGTGTATCTGTGCAATTTTTTTCAGAAAAAGTGCTTTCAGCAACTTGAATTTTCAATTCATGTATTGTTTCATCTGCTTTTTGTAATTCAGTAAAATCATCTTGCTCTTGGCTGACAGACTCTTGATTATTTTCCTCATCATCCATAAGAAAATGTCTGAGTTTGAGTTCTGGTGTGTCATCAACATTTACATCTTCAGTCAGGAGTCTAGGTAGTCTAGATACTAAATTATCTATTCCACTTTTATGGTTGCATTTTAGCATTTCATTTTTACTCTCATTTTCTAAATCTACTAAGTCTGGAGTAGATTCTGAAACTTCAAGAACACTAAATGCTTCAGAGTCGTTATTTTCCTGTAGAACATTATGCAATTCCCCACTGAAAATGCTCTGCTGATCAGGAGAATCTGTACTTGTCTGATCTAGACTACTGTCCAGAAAACTTGAAGTTATGGAACATTGGTCTGTGGTTGTTGAGTGAGGACTTTCATCAGAAAAATGATGCTCATAACATGGAGTTCCTTCAAGGGAGCTAGGTGTTTTCCTGGTCCCACTTTCTAATTAAAAAGAAGAAAATCATATTGAATAAGTTAAGAATATGGGAAATACCAAGAAAATGCTAGAAATGCAAATATCTGCTTCTATTAAAAGGGAAAATAATTTGATATTCTAAAATTTACAGTTAATCATTCATTAAGAGAAAAGAATCTTGGCAATGTAAATTATCTCAATTCAGGACAGAAGAATGTTATGTGTAGGTGAATTTTTGATTTAAATTATTCTGTTCTGGGTACCAACACTTGTCTAAGTTTATTCTTTGTTACAAGTACATGCCTGTGCAATGAGGCACACATTCTTCATCTCCTTCATGTTTATGCTCTCTGGATGAGGAAGAGAGAATAGGCTTGGGACTATGTGACTGCATAGTTAGCAATTATACAGCACTTCAAGTCAAGATTCGTGAAGCATGAGGGGGCAGCTAGGTGGTGCAGCAGATAGAGCACTGGCCCTGGAGTCAGGAGGACCTGAGTTCAAATATGACCTCAGACACCTAATGCCTAGCTGTGTGACCTTGGGCAAGTCACTTAATCCCACTGCCTTGCAAAAAACAAACAAAAAAAATTTGTCAAGTACTTTATATATATTTTCTCATTTTATCTTCACAACAACCCATGGAGGCAGGTATTATTATCATTCCTATTTTACAGGCAAAAGTTAAGTGACTTGACCAATATCACATAGCTACTAAGTTTCTGGGGTCACATTTGAACTCAAATCTCATTGGTTCTAGGTCCTGTGCTCTATCCACATCACCAGCTCATTCACACCTGTGCTCAGATACAAACATAAAAGCAAGTCAGTTCATGCTCTCAAGGAGCCCATATTCTAGAAGATGAGAAAATACATAAGGAAGGTTTCAGCTAAAAGCTGTAATTCTGGCAAGTTACTAAGAAGAAAGGATACACTGGTACCCTGTCCAGACCAAAGAAGACAGCAGCATATTGTGGAATGTTGAACATATTTTTTAAGGGGATTGGAAGGAACTAAAAATCCAAACTTAATAATTAAATGAGTAACCCAGTTTATTCTTTGTAGATTTCTTTTATATACCATGCTATATTACACAATAAAGGTATTGCCTGACATACAAGGTGACTAGTCTTAACAGTTTCTTAAAATTTCTACACTTAATATTTGCAAAACATGTCATTTAATAGTTAAGCTTTTAAAAAGCTAGAAATGGAAAGCTTTTGAGAAAAGGATATAAAGGTCTATTACATTTTTCTTAAAGACATTTTTTTATCCTCATGCCCCTAACAGTCATGTGTCTGTTAGTCTATTGCTGGATCTCTAATGCCTAGTAAGTAAAGGTCAAACTCTTTTCACTTGGCATTCCAGACCCTACATAATCTTGTATCATCCTATTTTATCACACATTACTTCCCTCTGTGTAGTTTACAATTCAACAAAATTCTAATACTTAAAACACTCTCTGTACTTGCCCTCTTCACTGCTTTTATTTATTTTTTTCTTATCTGTAGGAAAAATATGAGATGAAGTTCAAAAGGAAGGGTGATGCCAGGTTTTGGAATGTCCTAAATACTATTCAATGAATTTTATAATTCACTAAAATAAAACAGAGTAACCAGCTAAAAAAATTTAAATGGCAGCACTATCATGATAACTAAGGTAGACTAAGACAGGTCCCTGCCATCACAAAGGGTAGCAACCATTAGGGTAGTAAGACACACATACAGATAACTACAATACAGTAATATAAAACAAATACCTATAGAGTTATGAATAAGAATAAAAAATAATTAAGAAACTGGTTAACTGACCAGGAATATTAGGAAAGGTTCAGAGAGGAAGTTGCATTTGAATTCAGCTTTAAAGGACAAAAAGAAATTAAATAAAGAAGAAGGCATTCTTCTTCCCTGGTGATAAACAAAGGGCTTTGCACACAACTAATATTTAATAAATATCATGAATGAATGGATTTAAAAAACTAAAACATGCAGATACCTTGATCAACTCTTATGGAACAATATAAATATTCAACAATATTCTAAAGGAGGATAAGGCATTCAAGCAGTTAAAATTTCATATAAATTAGAACATTTCAAGCAGAAATTGTAAAAGATGCTACAATACCTTGCTTTTTCTTTTTCTTTTTCACTTTAATGGGTTTCACAATAAGTTCTTGGTCAAAGTCTTCACAGCTAATTACACTGAACCTCTGAGAAGGTTGGCTTTCTTTCAATACTTCAGAGGACCCTTGGTCTCCAATTGTGAGGAAACTGGAACTGCTGTCTACAGAGTTCACAGAACTACTCCGACTTCTCGATTCACTGGTGATAGAGGAGCCTCTGTTTCTGGTTTCATTATTATAGGTCCCTAGCTTATCCAAACTTTGCAGATGGATTTTCTCAGGATATCCCAAGATTTCCATGCCATCTCTACCTATAAAGGAAGAGTCAATTTTTGTTACTGGGAGAAAAATCATCTATTTTATTTTTATATTGTTTTCAAAACAAGAGGCAGAGAGATGATATGTGACAGAAGTCTAGCAAAGCATCTGAAATTCTGAACCTGGAGTCAGGAGGCTGGTAACCTCAAAAGAATTAGACAAACCAAAGGCTAAAAGGCAGAATATTAAACAAAGGTTATAAGAAAATCTTTTGATTTCCAGTGAATCTGTCAAAAGTAGTAAAAGAATTCATCATTGTTGTAAATTGATTAATAAAATAGGACAGCATTAACTTCATATCATAGTATCTCATTTAAATTTATTATTATTATGGAAATATGTCTATGAATTGAGAAAATATTTAGGGCAGCTTAAAAAACCAAGATATCAGATCCTGGTATAATTAAATTATGTTCATATAGCATATATGAATATTATATAACTATCAAGTCAAAGTATATGACTATCAAGGATAAAAAGGATATTTGAAAAATGTAATTAAAAATGTAATGAGAGGCCACATGAAATAGAGAGGAAAGAGTACAAGATATGAAGTTAGAAAATCTAGATGAAAGTCCCAGTTTGACAACTTACCAATTAGACAATGAGTAAGTTTGTTAACCAATGTGAATCATGGTTTTTCTCACTTGAAAAATAAGGGTAATCATTCTTGCACTCTATAATCACAGGATTACTGCAAAGAAACTGTTTTGTAATATGAAAATTGCTAAGTAAACTTTATGAAACAGTTTTTCATAGTCATAACTAGTAATTTTTAGAAGGAAAAACATCAAAACAGAGCAATTTAATCAACCTAACAAAGATTATAAATTCAGTTAGATTTTAAAAACAGACATTCAGAGGTTATGTACAAAATACTACATGAAATCCAACATACTCTTTAAGATATAATTCAAATAACACTTCTACACAAAATTACAGAATCTCAGAGTTAGAAAGAACCTCAAAAATCATTTAACCTAAATCACACATTAACAGAAATTATTCTACATCCTGACAACTGAACATCAGAGAGGCTTACTTCATGAAGGTTCCCTTCTACAAAGTTTCCCCTGATCCCCTGAAGTTTGAATAATCTTTTCTTTCTCAGATCTTCCATACAACTTTGTTGTACTTCTCTTTTGATACTTACATATGTCCTGGGTTATCTCCTGTTTCTTCTACCTATCTGGGTGATCCTTAGGTTCTTTTGCTTGCTCATTATCCATGTCATGCCCACTAACTGTGGGTGTGAATCAAGGTTGTATCCTGGGTCTTCTTGTTTTCCTATATGCTCCCTCACTTGGTGACTTTTTCAGCTTCCATGGGTAAAAATACCATTATTTATGTCGGTAATTCCTTCTACTACTCTCTCATACACAAACCCTAACCTTCAACTCTAGTCCCTCACCTGAGTTCCAGTCAGGCATCATCAGCTGCCTACTTATTTCTAAACGGATGTTCTACAGACATCTCAATCCCCAATAGAGCTCACCTTCCCCCCAAACCCATGCTCTGCCAAACTCTCCTTATACTGTCAATAATGCCATGATCCTCTAGTCACTGAGGTTCATAACATGTCAGTCTTGACTCCTCATGCTCATTCATCACATACTTCTAATCAATTGTCAAATCTCTCTTCTAGTTCCACAATATTTCTCCCTTATGTCTCCTCCTCTGCACAATGGCAAGCTTAATTGAGATACTTATTGCCTGTCATCCCAATTCTTGCACTAGCCTTTTTAGTCTCTGCTTCAAGTCTCTTCCTCACATTAATCCCTACTTTTTACAGCCACCAAAATAATTTTTTTAAATGTCATTAAATATACTATTAAATATACTCTGATGGTTCTCATTATCTCTGGTATTAAGTTAACTGCTCTGTTTGGTATTTAACGATCTGCACAATTTGGTCCCTTCCTACCTTTCCAATCTTTTTTATATATTACCCCATTCCACATACTGTACTGTCAACACATGAGCCTTGTTATTCTTTTTGCATGACATCCTACTTCCTGTCTCTGTCAAAGGAGCAGTTAGGTGGCACAGTGGATAGAGCACAAGCCCTGGAATCAGGAGGACCTGAGTTCAAATCAGGCCTCAGACACTTAATAATTGACTAGCTGTGTGTCCTTGGTCAAGAAACTAACCCCATTGCCTTAAAAAAAATGTAAAAAAAGACTCTGTCAAGTCTCTAATGTCAAGACTTAAAATGAACTAGACTTAGTCAAAATTCCACTTTCCTAAGTGACTTAACTCACAAAACTATTTTTATTTACTTTGCATATGCAGTTCCATATATATCTACTTTCCCCCTTGATAGAATGTAAACTCTATTATTGAGGTAAGGATTATTTCATCTGACTTTGTATATCCACAGTGCTTAATACAGAGGGTGCACTGAATACTTGTTCATTGCTATTATGCATTAATGTCTTCTTGTTATTTAGGTACAAGACCCAGAAGTATGTGCATATCCTCCAACACCTAACAGTGCAAAGGCACATGTGCATAAAAACCTACTTTCTGTTTAATTATGCAAACATTTATTGCCTGCCTATTATATATTCAGCTCTAAAGGCAAAGGTACTTTAAGGCCTAGAGTGAATCAAGAATGAAGTTTTCAGTTGGGTTGGATTCCTCTAATGCTTCTTGGATTGGGTCATAAATCATGAGACACATTGATTGTCAAAGCACTCCCCAAAACCAAGATAAACCCTAAGCTAGAACAAGCAGGTGGCTACCATCTCAAACTGGTTTACATCTGCAGGCTACTCACCACAGGTAAAAACAAAAGATTCATAAGCTTTATGCTACAAAAACCTTGGCTAAAGAATTATTGAATCACAAAATGTTAGAGCTAGAATGGATCTGAAAGATAATATAGTACAGCCTCTTCATTTTATAGACTAGGAAACTGAGGACTAGAAAGCAGAAGCTTATACCCAAGACTCTTGACTCCTAATCCAGGGCTCTTTCCACAATACCCATCTTGTCTCTCTTTTCAGATTGTATTTAATGTTAAATACTCCATTTGTTTCCCTTTTATCTTTAAATTTTCACAATATATTTGAGTGACAAATAGCTAAAAATGCCAGGACCATAAGTTTGAATTTTCCTATTAGCCATAATTGCCTTCTTATATTTTAACACTAGAGTAAAATGTGAAGATTTAGTTGAATTATAATAATTTATTCATTTAAGGGAGCAAATGAAAATTACTGAAGTTTATCCTTTAGAATCAATGATGACTATGATATTATCTGTGCTGAACTTTTCACCAAAATGAGTACTTTTAAAAATTATCTATACTTGTATGTGGGTGCAATGAATCATACACATTTCTGTCCATTATTTTCTGCTCCAAGCTTTTAGCACAATAATACCACTTTCTGGGTATTAGTTTGTGTTGAGAATGGTAATAATTATGACAGCACTCCTAAGGTCAGAGGCAGAGAAGGAAGAAAAAGAAAAAGAGGTGAATCATAGAATGTTAGAGCTGGAAGGGACTTCTTAGATCATGAAATCAAAGCTTCCTTCATTTTAAAATGAAAGAGAGTAATCTGGAAAACTTAAGGATGTAACCAAGGCTACATCAATCTAGATACAAATCAAAGAAATGAATCAGTTGCTACGGTCACCAATTAGTTGATTATATATTTGTGAAAACAAAATCTACCCCTAAAAATATTATTCTTTTTTTAATTAAAAAAAAAATGCTGGAATTTGAGCTTCTAAGTACCTGGAAAAATTATCTGAACAAATGAGAAACAACAAAATATATTTTTTTAGAGCACTAGAATTGGAATTTGTGGACCAGGACTGAAATCCCAACTCTGCTACTTACAACCCATGTGACCTTGGGCAAGTCACTTGACTTTTCTGGGTCTCAGTTTCTTCATCTGTAAAATGAGGGTGTTGGACTAGATGATTTTTTAAGGTACTTTATAGCTATAACCCTATAATCCTATGACTCTAGAAGAATAAGCTTACTGAGAGGGATTGTAGACAATAGAGAAGATGTAGGAAGTACATGCACAGGGAAAGCCCCTACAGATTAAAAAGTACCAAAATACATAAAGGGTGGGGGGGAGATGTTGGACTTTGAAGTCCTGTTTACCTTCTCAAAGAGGAAAACTGTTGACAAATGAAAGATACAAAAGCCTATTTACAGAATGAAAGTTTCAGAGTTGGAGGAAAAGGGCCTTAGAATCTAATATCTAGTTCCATTTCTTCACTGAGAACTTTTAGTACTAAGGATCTGTTCTTGTCTTGTGCCATTTAACATTTTTGTCAATGACAAAATTTCCAGATGACACAAAGTATGGAATGAATTGCTAACATGACAGAGCAGAGTGGATAGAACATTGAGCTGATGCTAATTAAACAAAACTTACTGTGAATTTAACATAAAATCTTTGAGTTCAAAAATTGATTTCAAGAGTACAAGATAGGAAAAGCATGACTATAGTATATTTGAAAGAGATCTGAGAAAATTATAAACTCATTATGAATCAACATGTACATGATATCCAAAAAAACTAATTAAGATTTTCTATCCTGCATTAAAAGAGGCATAGCTTCCCCAGTCCTGTCATATTCTATCCTAGTTAGATCACCACATTGGAGCACCACATTCAGTTCAGTGTGAACCAATTTAAGGACACTGATAAACTGAAAAATGTCCAAAGCAAAGCAACCAAAAGTATAAAAAACCTTGAGTTCATATCATTAGCAATCAATGGAGAAAATGAGAACATTTAGTAAAGAGGAGAAAATATGGATGAGACTTTACAACTTTTAAAATATTTGAAAAGCTATCACATGTAGGAGGAATAAGATTCACTGTTTGGCTGGAGAGATTAGGACTAAGTTACAAATAGGTATATTTATGCTTGATAAACAACTATCCCAACAACTAAACAAAAAGCAACTTTCCTAACGACTAAAACTATCCAAATGAACTCTCTTAAAGAGGAATGAACTGTCTTTGGAAGTATTGGATTTATCAGTCAGTCAACAAGGATTTTATTAAGTGCCTAATATATGTTGGGCACTCGGCTATGTGCTGGAGATATAAAGACAAAACCAAAAATAGTCCCTGTCCTCAGGAACTTTCATTCTATTGGTAGAAAACATTTATTTTGTTTTTGTTTCTTAACCCAGCCCAAGTACTCTGGTATTGAAACTTCATTGATCTAGGATAGCAACTCATCTTAACCAAACAATTTAGTTGCCTGGGGGGTATTAAAGGGATAAGCACTGTATCTTCATTTATCTATTATGTGACAGAGGTCCAGATGTGCACAAAAGTCAAAAGATAGGAGGCAGAATGTCACATTAAAACTGATTTTCTTTCTCACTGAGGAGTTAAGGAAGTTGATCTTCAAGAAAAGACTAGTTCAGGGCGTCTAGGTGGCACAGTGAATAGAGCACTGGCCCTGGAGTCAGGAGTACCTGAGTTCAAATCCAGCCTCAGACACTTAATAATTACCTAGCTGGGTGACCTTGGGCAAATCACTTAACCCCATTGCCTAGCAACCCCCCCCCCAAAAAAAAAGACTGGTTTCCCATTTGTCCATTAGGTTATAATATAGATTCCTCCTTACTATTCAGTACTTGTCAGTAAGTGACAGTCCTAGAGTTGGATAGAACCTGGGTACACTGATTTCGAGTCTAGGATTCTTTCCAACATTCTAAACCCTTTTTCCTAGGCCCAAAGATAATTTCTAAGCCCAAGGATTTTTTAAGCACTAATACAGAGTATCCTTGAAAGTAGTAAAAGAGTTCATTGAACACAACTGAGAATTTTTTTTAAAACCTTTCAAGCTGATACTGGTGAAAGATTTTAAATATGCAAAAGAAGAATGTTTACATCTTGCAATCACCAATATAGCTCATGATTTTCCAGAATAAATAGCATTACATTTTCCAAATACAAACCTATTGATCCTAGCCCTTCAGGTCTGCTCGAGATTCTTATAATGTTCCTATCCCCCTTTAAGAGGAATATTTCATTTTCAGTACAGGACACAGATACAATATCACCTGAACCTTCCAAACCAGCAATTGTAGCCTGTAAAAAAAAATGCAAAACCAGACATTAATTTAAAGCAAACAGCATTTGTCAGAATCTCATTATAAGTAAGTAATAATAATACTTTACTATACAAATTATTTGTTGAATGACTTCTAAGTAGCTGTATGCCTAGGGGCACCTCACTTAACCTCAGTGATTCTGTGTGCTCATCTGTAAGTGACAGGGTCAGCCAGATAAGGGCTAAGATTCCCTCCAATCTTGATGTTGTGTGGAAAGCAAATGGGAATCATACCAGGAAAGTGGCTAAAACATCCATACCCTGACCAGTCAGATCCCACTGCTGGCATATACCCCAAGAAGGTAAAACAACTGATGATCCCAGTCAAGCCAGCTTACTGTACATCTATTCAAATAAAACATACAAAAAATGCTTCTCTTTTACTTTTCTTTCTTAGGCAGGATGGAGGGTGGGGAATGAAGGGTTTGGGGCCTCAAGAGGCTAGGTCTAAGAGTAGCAGTTGTAGTACCAACATCTAAGTTCTGCTTCCCCTCCCCTCTCTAATCCCCCCCCCAAAAGGAAAATGTGAAATCACAAACAAGGGAGAACTTGAGACAGAGAAAAAAATAATTTCCCTCCCTTCCTTCCTTCCTTTTTTTGTTTTTTGCAAGGCAATGGGGTTAAGTAACTTGCCCAAGGTCACCCAGCTAGGCAACTATTAAGTGTCTGAGGCCGGATTTGAACTCAGATCCTCCAGAATCCAGGGCCAGTGCTCTATTCACCTAGCTACCCCCAAAGAAATTTCTAATAATAAATGTTGCTGGCACAGTGAATGAGTATAATTGCAAAGCAATTTAGAATCTTGTTAGGAAAATGACTAAATGTCAACAATCTTTGACAAATGATAAAGCTGGCAATAATCCAAGAACAAAGGAAAAGGAGAATCTCCAACAAAATTTTTATAATAACATACTGTAGGGGCAGCTAGGTGGCATAGTGGATAAAGCACCGGCCCTGGAGTCAGGAGTACCTGGGTTCAAATGCAGTCTCAGACACTTAATAATTACCTAGCTGTGTGGCCTTGGGCAAGCCATTTAACCCCGTTCGCCTTGCAAAAAAAAAAACCCTAAAAAAAAAGAAAAAGAAAAGAAAAACAATAACATACTGTATCACAGCAAAGAAATGGAAACAAAATTGATGCCTATTGATAAAGAAATTATGGTGCATTAATATGATCAACTATTATTTCATTGTAATAAAAGATGAATATGAAGAATCAGAGAAGCATGGGAAGACCTCTGTAAACTGATGAAACAGTAAATAAGTAGTACCAGGAATATAAATCACATACAATGACTATAATATAAAAAAGAAAGAACAGTAACAAAGTCTAAAGTATATACTATGAAATTAAAATTATCATGCTTGTACCCCAAAAAGTGATGAGAATGCATTTCTTCCTTTATTGCAGAAGTGGGAAAGTATGAATGTGAAACACTGACTGCATATACCATTGAATTGGTATGCTATTGGTTCTACTAAACTATAGTTCTTTGTTTTTTTAGTCTTTATTATATAAGAAATGCCTCTCTAGATAGGGGAGAGTGGAAGGATATACTGGAAAAATGAAGACAATAAAAAAAATTAGGATATCAACAGAATTAATTTTTAAAAGCTTCAAAATCATGAAATTGTAAATAGAAAAATCAGTAAAGCATTCCACAATTTTCCATACTAGATATAAGAAAGTAAACATTCTATTCATTATTAAAGTAGAAATAAAACAGAATAAAAATCTACATACTAAAAAATCTCTCAACTTAAAACAGATGCATACAATGCCTTTACCTACCTGATTTACAGTGTCTAATAAATAAATACTATACTCATTCCAGCTCAGTACCCAGCCATCTTGAAAGAAGCATGACACAAGCCCTAAGTGTTTTTCTGAGAAGGTGCAACTTCCCTTGTCAGCTGGTTCAAGCCGAGGATACAGTTCAAAGGGTTTTATTCCTCCAGCAAATACATCTTTTAAGATAAATGTAGCCTGAACTGTTCCATGGACATCAGACTTCCATAACCGTAATCCAGGCCTTGAAGCATATAAGGTGAGGTCACTTTGTTTGCACAATCCAGGTATAAAACATGCTCCAAATTTTCCTGTGCTAAAATTAAAGGGGGGAAAAAAAACCAAACAAGTAAATTTGACTTGGGAATACTACCATATAGTTTCATCAAGCTAGGATTTGGTCAGTCTAAACAGAGGGTAATTCTTTCCTTTAATCATTTATGTTCACCTTTTTCCTCTGTTCTCTTTAATAAGCTAATGTTTTTGACATTCTCTATAATGAAAATGTCAAAAACATTAGCTTATTAAAATTCCTCAATCTATCCTCTTAAAATCCTCATATAAAATAATTCTAGGCCTAATACTCAAAGTGGGAGAGTGTTGTCCTTTCATTTCTTCAAAGTTTAACAATATTAGGATTATTGTGAAGTACAAAATTACTGAGTTGACCAGGTGACCAGTCTGTTTCAAAGTTTGTTTAGAAGTTCCCCATTAGGGTAGCTAGCTAGGTGGTGAAGTGGATAGAGCACTGGTCCTGAAGTCAGGAGGACCTGAGTTCATATTCAAACTCAAACACTTAATAATTTCCTAGCTGTTTGACCTTGGACAAGTCACTTACCCCATTGCCTTAAATAAAAATTTAAAAAAGGAAGAAGTTTCTTATTAATGCCATTGGGATGTAACAGCATGAGTATTGGGCTTAAGCTCTGAGGTACCATCTCACACCTCTCAGATTGGCCAATATGACCATAAAGGACAATGCTCAGTGTTGGAAGAGATGTGGGAAATCTGGGACACTAATACATTATTTATGGAACTGTGAACTCATCCAACCTTTCTTGAGAGCAATTTGGAATTATGCCCAAAGGGCAACAAACATATGCATACCCTTTGATCCAGCAATACCACTACTGGGTCTATACCCTGAAGAGATGATGAAAAAGGGTAAAAACATCACTTGTACAAAAATATTCAGAGCAGCCCTGTTTGTAGTGACAAAGAATTGGAAATTGAGTGAATGTCCATTAACTGGGGAATGGCTTAACACACTGTGGTATATGTATGTCATGGAACACCATTGTTCCATTAGAAACTGGGAGGGATGCGATTTCAGAGAAACCTGGAAGAATTTGCATAAACTGATGTTGAATTAATGTTGAGAGAGAAGAGCAGAACCAGAAGAACATTGTACACCCAAACAGCAACATGGGAGTAATGATCAGCCCTAATGGACTTGCTTATTCCATCAATGCATCTGTACCCAGAGAAAGAACTGTAGAGTTTAAACAAAGACCAAAGTCTATTACCTTCAATTTTCTTTTTTTTAAAGTGTCCTATGTACTACATAATTTTGCTCTCTCTAATATTTTATTTCTCCTCAAGGATATAATTTCTCTCCCAACACTTTCAATTTCAACCAATGTATAGCATAGAAACAATGTAAAGATTATCAGACTGCCTTCTGTGAGGGGAGAGAAGGGAGGGGGAGGGGTGGAAAAATTGTAAAATTCAAAGCCTTACAGAAAATGATAGGTAGGAAGTACTATTGTATATAATTGGAATACAAATAAAATATTAATCAAAAAAAAAAGAAAAAAAGAGTATTGGGCTTAGAGATAAAAAAAGACTAAATCATCTGAGCCTTGGGGGTGTGTGTGTGTGTGTGTGTATGTGTGTGTCTACGTGTGCACACACAGGATCACAAGAATTACCAAAGGTCTACAGGTCTCTTTACTTCTTCCTCTCCCTCCTCCTCCCTTTCCTTTACCTTCCACTAAGTTCTACTGGTAACACTAATTCATATGACGAAATCACTTAGGTACTTCTTTTTTATTTCAGCAGCCTCAAAGATTTGTCAGTCTTAGTTAATTAAATCTCTTTACAAAGAATTATAAATAAAACTCTGTTCTAAAATGAAGATCATCAAAACAAACTTTTAGTGAGTTGACACTGAAGTTCTTTAAATGGCAAACCTCCAATTCAACATCATATCTGATCACTGAGTTCAAAGGAGAAATCCCTTTAGAAGATAAAAACCAAAAGACAGCTTTATAACTCATCTTTTGGGATGATATACAGGCCTTGTTCAGATACAAGTTGAACTAAATGGCCTCTGAGTCCCTTCCAATTCTCACATTGTGCATGACTGTGAATATCACAGAAGAGATCTCAATACTAAACAGAAAACATTGCAAGGTACAAAGATTACTTGAATGACAATCAGGAAATGATTGTAATGCCTATAGAACAGGGACTTTATGAGAAAAGCACTTTGAAAACTTTAAAGCACTATGTAAAGGTAAGGAATTATTAACAACTGGGAAGTTAAACTGTGTGATTTTTGAAATAATGGAATTGTGAGTGCAGCTAAAAACTGATGGTGAGAATGTGGGCATCTCCTAAATCAATATTTGTCTAGGACAATCTCTTACAAGGAAAGAAACTCCATGTCCTCCATGTAGCAACTGTAGATTACACAGCTATATTAAACTTCTCAAACTCAATAAGGGAAAATTAGACAAATATACACAAGAAATTAAATAAAAGATAAAATCCAGGAAATTATATGATTAGAAAAGTAGGTAAAGTAGGCTAGTACATACAGAGGTCAATGAATAAGTTGAATAGTCCAACTATCATAAAGATCCTCAAAAAATATTGAAAGTTTCAGGGGAAGGCCTTCAGAACATTGGGAAAATCATCTAGAAGGGTATCAAAAGCAAATGCATAAAAATCACATAGAATGAGGAGTAGATAGTTCATACGTAGGGGTAGAAAGTGGATTCACATTGAGATCAAAGATATACTTAAGTATCTGAACACATAACTTACTTCAAAAGAGCAAAGTAAAGACAAATTCTGACTTAACTGAGATAGTTTGAATTAAGGCATATGTCTTACTTTTTTCTTGGTTGAGTTCCAACTTGTTTGACTGATTTCTCTTCAGTGTAAAAAAGCAGACTTCTCTGTAAGGTGGAGACCAGAAGAACCTTCTGACTGTAATCTAGTTGCACAATTGAAGATGGCTCTTCTAACACCAAGCTGGAGTTGCAGACTCCCTTATTAAAAAAAATAAATACTCCCTTATTAAAAAAAGTAATAAATCTTGAACTAAAATATTCTAACACTGAAAATTGTCATTCTTAAAACAAAACATATCTGCTAACTCAGAAATTTAGTATTTGAAATAATTCACACCTTGAACTTCATGTTCAATGCTTTAAACTATGGCATCCCATTTGAAATAATTCTTTTGAAAATTTCTTGCTACTAAGAACATGGATATTTTCATTTTTGGCTCATGGTACTTTCTTTTTTTTTTGAAAAAAAACAAAGAATTTATTGGTGTCAGAAAAACTTTATAAAGTCTCAGAATCCTATTATAAATTTGAGTTAGAGTTAAGTTTTTCCATTCAATTATTGACCATTTATTAAGTACTTATTAAATTAGGTGATTAAGAAGATAAAAATGCCATTAAGGCATAGTTATTCTCATAGAGCTTACAATTATTTGGGAGATATAAAATATAGAAATTGACAATGTGATGAATCAATATCCAGAACTCCAGTGCAAAATAGAATACATAAAAAATTAAGATAAGTACAAAAGGGCTATTCAAGACCCAAGGAAAGAAAAGTAATTTCTTATTGGAGAATTTTAAGTCAAGCTTCCTGAAAGAGGCTACATTTTAGAAAAGTTGTTAAGTCTTCATGAAATGAAAGGATACAGAAAAATAGTGAGAGTAAAGGCCTGGGCTAATTTTTATTCTACCTTCTTGTTGGGACACCACAAAATGAATCAATTTCTTTTCAGTGACAGGGAAATTAGGTAGCCACTTTGTCCCATAAAGAGCTCAACATACTTCTAGTGCAACTCCTATGGCATACTATTACTTTCTGCACACTTGCAAATAATTAAGGCTTGTTTGGTCCTGAAAGTCACTTAGATATTCTTGGGTCCTTTATCAGGGTTCCAATTTTTTTAGTTCTATCAGAGACCTAAGTCATAATATTAAGAGATACAAAAGAGAGTAATGAGCCTATCTTGTTTTAATTTCACCCTCTTTAACAGATACCCTAATGTTGTCTTTTATCCTATTAATATAAAGAAATTATAGTTGGGTGCTGAACTAGAAAAGAGAAATGCAGAAAAAGCGATCTCAAATCAGAACTTCTGTCCTGGCAAAGAGAAAAAGCAATGTGAATGGTAAATTGTATAAAGCAACTGTTTGAGTGGTGGTGGTGAAAACTGACATTATAACAAAGGCTGGGTAATATTAAGCAAGAAAGCCAGAGACATCCTGATATCAAAATAAAAACCATTTCCTTCTTTTAATATCTAACTGGAAAAGTATGCTTTTATAGAAAGAGATGAAGGTTTTGGCTAGGAAACAGAAGCACCCAAATAGTACTGCTGGTTTGTCATAAGTAAGCATGAGAGTACTAGTTGCCCTAGGGGTAAGGTTCATCAGGAGTAGGGAAAATCCTGCAGAAAAGTAGAAGTGTGCCAGACTAGTTTTACAATTTTGCCCTGGTTGAACATTTTGGTTATCTGGGAAACAACAACAACAACAACAACAACAACAACAACAACAACAACAAAAACCCAACTACTTACTTTGTTTCAGCTATAGCCACAATGTCATACATATTGGAGAACTCTAGTTCTTTTGTTGAATTAACTCTGAAGTGAATTGTTTCTCTGCTCCCTGACTACTAGCTTATCAAAAACCCCACTGCTACTTCATATTAGTCTTGTGAAACTATTCTCTGAAGTTACCACCGACCTCCTAATTGCCAAACCCAGTGAACTTTTCTGTCCTCTTCCTTTGCCTTTTATGCAAAATCTGACTTGACATCCTCTTTACTCTTTGGTTACAGGGGCTTCATTCTCCTATCACCCCTTAAATGCAAAAATTCTCCCTTGACCTATCCTCTGCACCTTCCTTTCTTGGATTTATCTACTCCCAGAACCAGCCCTTATGCCAATAATTCACAAATGTCCTGTTCTAAGATACAATATTTGTTTACTGCACAGCTCCAACTAGACATCATAGACCAAATCAAACTCAACTCATTCCTTTTCCCCCATAAAATTCATCATCTTCCTAATTATTTCTTAATAGCACCATCATATTTTACTTTCCCAAAACTGGAATCTTGGGATCATTTTTGGCTCTCCCCAACCTCCCAAGTAAATTGCTATGTCTTACAAATTCTATTTCTGACATCTCTTGAATGATCAATACTGTCACCAATAAGTTCATGGTCTAGGTTTTTAAACTCATCTCTAAACTTGTTTCTCTGTTCTAATTTAGAGAGCTACTAGTCAATTTTTTAATGTATAGGCACATTACTCATATCTCTCCCTTGCTGAAAATTTAATAATCTCATTTTTTTTTCTGAATTAAAACCAGAATCCTCAGTCAGACATTTAAGATTTTTTAGCCTTATCCAAATAATCCTCCTTGAGGAACCCTGATAAAGGGATAATTCCCTAGGCCTTGAATTTTTCCCACCTCTCTGTTCTATGTTCTTGCAAGTTCCTATAGCTGGAATGCTAACTGACTATGTGACTTTGAAATCCTCCTTCTGTTTCCTCATTTGTAAAAGGAGGGATTAGATTTAGTGAACTCCAAATTCTTTCCTGGCTCTAAAATGTTGTTCTATATTCTATTGGGGTACACTTATATCTCTTATGCCCTTACCACACCAAATGCTCTTTGATAGTAGGAACTTATCTTTTATTTATCTCTCTGACAACACCAAATAGTTCCTTGCACATACTGGCACTTAAATGTATGTTTAATTGAACTGAATTATAACAGCCTAAGTTAAAGAAAACATTGCTCCCTGACTTCACTGTTGGAAGGTCCTGCATACAATTTACTGAGATATATACCTAGTGAAATATCCATTCCTTATTTATCTAAGTAGGCTGTACACATTTTGTGAGATCATCATACATATCATATGTATTCTCACAGCCTAAACTGTACTCCACCAAACCAAGTGTTCAGCACAGGAAGGCAGAAACATTTCTGTCTTTTTATTCCCACATAGTACTAAGTTTGTAACACATACTAGTCTGGACCACAAAGGGCCAGTTGAAGGATGGCAGAGACTTCAGGTAATGTATCAGTAGTCTTCAAAATATTAGCAGCAGTCTTAGTGCAAAATGCATGAAGGATGTTGACTGTGGGTAGAAGCTGTAGTGGAATGATCAGCTTTCCATGGCAAGGAAGGAATGAATAGAGTAAAAGAGAATTTGGTACCATTAGGAAGGAGATGAAAGGATAAGTAGATATTCTCTAGTATTTCTCATTTGTCTACCACAACCTCAGGGCAGAAAACTAAATGGCTTAAGTAAGAAGGCAAAGTTGGCCACTGAATGGAATTCAAAGTGGACAGCAAGAAAAAGAAGCCAGGTGCCCTGTGGATCAAAAAGTGTTCTTAGATGGTGGCTGCATGCTTTCCACAAGAAGACAGACAAGTTGTTCCAACTTCTCAGTAGCAAGGCACCCAGCCAACAGTACCTCTTCATGATTGGCTTTCTCCCGGCTTTCATAGTCCAATACTGATTTGTTCGTGATAAGGGAAAATCCAAAAACTCCAAGGCCACAATCACCTCTGGCACTGTGCTCATGCCAATGGCATCAGTTCCTAGTCTCTGCAGAAACTGACATTCTGCAATAGTTTCAAAGTTAGGCCCTCCCATCATAACATAGGTTCCTTCCTGCAGTGGTCGTTCCTTGTCCATTTGCCTCCATATGAAATGGGCATCCTGTCTCAGAACCCAGTCATGGGCATCAGACATAGGAGGAAACCTTTCTCCAAACCTTTCATCACTGGGCCCTCTGAGTGGATTATTGCCACTGAGGCCTGCCAAGAAGATATGATCTCAGATCAGCATAACACCCCCAACTTCATAATCAGGGTTCAGCCCACCAGCAGCATTGGTGACAATTAAGGTATGTATGTTCATTAGTCAGGAAACCCTCACAGGGAATGCTACCTTCCAGAGAGGGTAACCTTCATATGAGTGGAATCGGCCCTGCATCATCACACAGCATTTGTCATTTACATATCCAAACACCAGTTGCCCTGCATGTCCTGGTACTGTGCTTTGAGGGAAGTTGGGTATGTCACTGTAATCAAAGGCCTAGGGTTGGTTCAATCTCTCTGCCAAGGCTCCCAATCCAGACCCACAGATCACTGCAATTTCTGGTTGATGTTTAGTACAGGATAACAACCAATCTGCAGTTTTCTTATAATTCTCATATCTGAATTCATTATCCATGGCTCCCTCGTGGAATTCTCCTTCCTCTACCTAGGTCTACTCTTCACTGCTCTCTCATTGGTACTTTCAAGGGAAATTACCAGGTAATATTTTGGTATGAGCCAATTTTCAGCTAAGAAAATTGAGGATGAAAAGTGAAGTAACTTTCCTTGGGTCACTCAGCTAGAGTCATGTGCTATTGAGCACAGCACCTCAACAAGAGTTTAACTAAAATTGCAATAGTTTACATTTATATAGCACTTTAAAGTCTGTGAAGCTCTTTCACTATTATCTTATTTGATTCTCACAATCAGCAGCAATTGTGTTTAGGTACCATGAACTTTGCTGCATGATGGAAAAGCTATGGGGAATAGTACAGCATTACAACAGACTTGCACTAAGAAGATCTGAGTTCATGCTTCTATCATTTACTAGCTCTAGGTCCTTGGATGATCATTTCATTTCTGAACCTTAATTTCCTCATCTATAAAATTGAAACAATAACTGCCCTTCTTACTTTACAGCATTGTTATAGCCAAAAAAAAAAGCACTGTATAAAATATAAAACACTATAAAAAAAAGCACAGCTGCTCTTTTGGCAGTAAAGATAGGACTACATATTGTTCTTTCAGCTCCCTCCCCTGCTATCCACAGCACACCCTGCTGTTCTAGCTCTCACAATGGAATGGGGAGAAGGACACTAACAAGATTTGTTGAGTGGTCAGTTCAAAATCCACTGAAACCTTTGACACCTGTCCACAATTATAACTTAGGGAGTATTTCTATCACTTCATGGAATCTTCCCAAAATAGTGTGTACCCAAAGGGAGAACCATGTTCCATCAGAGATGCAGACCACTCAGAGAAGCTGGGTTTTTGAAAACATTTGAAAAGACTCTGAAGTAAATTGTTATATAAAAAAATTTGAGTTTAGAAGGGGATCGTTCTAAAGAATAATTAGCTGATTGGCTAAAAATAAAACTATCTTGAGTTTGGGGTTTAAGGTATTACAAAAACATATAGGTTAAAAAAACATTTAAAACTTAAAAAAAATATGTACCTGATCAAGATCCAAGGAAGAAAAGACAATTTTTCCTCTGTCATCTCCAGAGAATAACTTCATGCCATTGGGACTCCAAGCCAAAGCTGTAATGCTATTTTTGTGAATACCAGCTACATCAAATCTTCGAAGCTGTGAATAAAGGTTAATAAAGTACACAGAATAGAAAGAAAGACTGAGGTTATGAGGCCCAAGACATGAACTTGTAGATAAGAGGAAAGAAGGAAAGGGTACTTATTTCTATTTTATCTCTTGTTTCTGATACATAAATCAACAATTTTCATATCTAAGTTCTTATTGCTATATCACATTCAGTTCCCAAATAAGTGAGGGAGAACCTGTCTTCACATCTCTGAAATGAGAGTACTAATGGAATCTGTCCTTAAAAATATTAGAATCATGCTAATTTTCACAGGGTTTTGTTTTTTTTTTTTGGTTTTTGCAAGGCAATGGGGTTAAGTGACTTGCCCAAAGTCACATAGCTAGGTGATAAATATTAAGTGTCTGAGGTAGCCAGGGCCTTCTGACTCCAGGGCCGATCCTCTATCCACTGCGCCATCTAGTTGCCCACAGGTATAATTTTTTTTCTTAAGCATCTCAGTCTGGAATGAAAAGTGTCTAAGCAAGTCTTCAAGGTATTTTTAGGCACTTTAAAACTATTCATTATTAAATTGTTCTGAATACTTATTTCCCAGATAAAGAAGCATTAAAAACAAATCCAATGATTTAAGATCCATTTGGAATTTGCCAAAACATGTGAAATGTTTTTCCCCCTTTGATTCTTATTTCAGAGCAGAATTAAAATGGAAATATGTTTAACATGATTTATATGTATAATCTATATCAGATTACTCCCTGTCATGAGAAGGAGAAAAATGTGAAACTCAAATTCTTACAAAAAGGAATGTTAAAAGTCATTCCCCAATTGACAAATGGTCAAAGGATATGCAAAGGTAATTCTCCGATAAAGAAATCAAAGTTATCTATAGTGGTTAGAGAAATGCAAATTAAAACATTTCTGAGATACCACCTTACACCTCTCAAGATTGGCCAATATGGTCAGAAAGGAAAATAATTTTTGTTGGAGGGGATGTGGGAAATCTGGGACACTAACGCATTGTTGGTGAGACTGTGCTCTGGAGAGCAATTTGGAATTATGTTCAAAGGGCAATAAAAATGTGCATATCCTTTGATCCAGCAAAACTACTACTGGGTCTATACCCTAAAGAGATCATGAAAAAGATTAAAAACATCACTTGCACAAAAATATTCAGAGCAACCCTGTTTGTGGTGGCAAAGAATTGGAAATGGAGAGAATGTCCTTCAACTGGGAAATGGCTAAACAAATTGTGGTATATATACCTTATGGAACACTATTGTTCTACTAGAAACCAGGAGGGATAGGATTTCAGAAAAGACTGGAAAGACTAACATGAATTGATGCTGAGTGAGATAAGCAGAACTAGAAGAACAATATACACACTAAAAAATAACATGGGATGATGATCAACCATGATGAACTTGTTTTAGTGCAATATCAGGGACAATTTTGGGACTTGTGATGGAGAATGCTATTTATATCCAGAGAAGGAATTGAAGAGTTTAAATGAAGACCAAAACTTATTATCTTCAATTTTTAAAATTTGTCTTATATATTAAGTGATTTTGTTATCTCTAATGTTTTCTTTCTTCCTTTTGGGTCTGACTCTGCTCTCACAACACATTCAATTTTGATCTATGTTTATCATGGTTGCAAAGCTTATATTAGATTTCCTTCTGTTGGGGGGAGGGGAGGAATGAGAGAGAGGGAGAAAAATTGTAAAACTCAAAACCTTACCCCCCCAAAAAATGATTGCAGAACCTACCATTACATGTAATTGGAAAAAACAAATAAAATATTTCTATGATAAAAAAGAATGTTGAAAACAACCTTCAAGTGTAATTGGAAGATAAATAAAATAAAAGATATTTTTAAAATGAAAATTTTTTTTAAATTTATAAAGTATTCTAAAAGCTTTAGTACCTACCTGTTTATTTCTACCAGGCAATGAAGACACAAGTTGAAAGACTGCAACCCTCCCTGAGGCTGTGCCAGCTGCCACAAGATCATCAAAGCAGCTTAAGAGTTTAACAACTGTGATAGATTCAGTTTTCCCCTAAAGAAGTAAAAACAAACCTGTCAAACTAGGGAAATTGCACTCATCTATCCAAGCATTTTAAGACAAAAAGTAAGCCAAGATCACCAGCAAAACAGAAGGCTTCACTTTGATACAGTTTATACTAGTTTAATTAATAACATTTAATAATAACTGATCAAATTTATATAGTGCATTAAGATTTACAAAGCACTTTACAAATATTAAAATCTCATTTGTTCCTCAAAACAGTCCTGTATAGTAGGTGCTATTATTATTCCCATTTTATGGTTAGGAAAACTTAGACTGATAGCAGTTAAGTAACTTGTCCAGGGTCAAACCCTGGGCAGATGACTCTGAAGCTGGAAGGAATAGTAAATATCACCTAGGGCAACCCCCTCACTTTGCAGATGAAAAAAACAGAAGTAATACTTCCTATTAATTTTGTCTCCCCTTTTGCCAGATGTGTTATTTTGCATACAAGAGAAACACAATAAATCATTGTTAAATTCCTAGTGAGCAAGATTATACCTTTTTTACATACATACATACATACATACATATATATATATATATATATACTTAGTACTTAGATCATATAGAAGCTATTAAAATGATTATTACATTTCTGTGTGAGGATCAAACTGATGGAAGTGTGGCAGAGAGGCATCATGAACAAGAAAAAACAAATGAACTAAATATTTGTTGAAATGAAATGATTTTTGGCAAGGAAAATTAGAAGACCCAGGAGAGCACTGTATACCTTAAAAGCAACATTATGTTACAATCAACTATAATAGACTTAGCTCTTCTCAGAAATACAACAATCAAAAATAATTCTAAAAGACTTGTGATGGAAAATACCATGCAAATTAAAGTACACTATTTC
Source organism: Macrotis lagotis (assembly GCF_037893015.1). Taxonomy (NCBI): domain Eukaryota; kingdom Metazoa; phylum Chordata; class Mammalia; order Peramelemorphia; family Peramelidae; genus Macrotis; species Macrotis lagotis. The sequence continues at coordinate 429,248,612 of NC_133658.1, read as the reverse complement.
CCTCTTTAAAATTTGTTGTATCTTTTTTCTTTCTCACAGTTTTTTTCCCTTTTGTGACTATTCTTTCACAAATGACTAATATATTCATGGAAATATGTTCAACATGACTGTACATGTATAACCTATATCAGATTATTTGCTGTCTTGGGAAGGCGGGGAGAGGAGAGAGGAGGGAGGGAGAAAAATATAAAAATCAAATCTTACCAAAAATGAATGCTAAAAATTACCTTTACATGTAATTGGAAAATAAAATTAAAATTTTAATAAATAAAAAGGAGCTTCAGAATTTTTTTAAAAACGGAGTTAAGAAACTTGAATTCAAATTCAGTCTCTGTCAATACCTTGCTTATATGACTCTAAGCAAGCAAGAATCCTACTAGAATCCTACAGTATGCTGCTTATTATATATATATATATATATACATATATATATATATATATATATAAAATTTTTTTAGGTTTGTTTGTTTGTTTGTTTTAGTTTTTGCAAGGCAATGGGGTTAAGTAGTTTGTCCAAGGCCACACAGCTAGATAATTATTAAGCATCTGAGGCCGGATATGAACTCAGGTACTCCTGACTCCAGGGCCGGTGCTCTATCCACTGCGCCACCTAGCTGCCCCCGACCTGTATTTTTTAAAGCATTTTGTAAAACATAAATCAACATTTAAAGGTGTGTTATTATCATGAGTCTCAACTACTACTCATTGACAATTCAAAATTTTACCTTTTTCTGTCTACATAGAAAATTTTTGTGATTTTTCTGTGTTAATTAACTCCAAGGAATGGAAGAGGGGAAGGGAAAGAGAATAGATTCTACTTTCATACTCTACTGAAAGAATTAAAATATTTAGATTTTTTAAAAAAATATTTATCCTCATAAATGACAGACAAGACTTTCAGGGCTTGAAGGGGGTCAGAGAGATCTAACCTTACTTTACAAATGAGACAACAGGAATATAGAAAGCTGAAGTGACTTTACAGAATAATAACAAATCTGTCATTAAAACTCAGAATGCCTGACTTACAGTTTAGGATACTTTTCAAACTCTGCTTATATTTATATTTTTTAATAGCGCTTTTAGAAATGTATTACTATTTGATTTCTCTCTCATCACACTCAATTTGTATCAATGTACAACATGGAAACAAAGTAAAGACTGACAAACTGCTTTCATTGGGGGGTGGGGAGAAGGAAGTAAGATGGGGAAAAATTGTAAAATTCAAATAATATCTTTAATAAAAAAATAAAGACATAATAAATAAATAAATGAAAGAAATGTATTACTATTCATAATTTTGTTTCAAAAAGAAATTAGAAAACCACTTTTATGAATATCCTTTTAAAACATGAAAAAGGGACAGCTAGGTGGCATAGTGGATAAAGAGCACCGGCCCTGGAGTCAAGAGCATCTGAATTCAAATCCAACCCCAGACATTTAATTGTCTAGTTGTGTGACTTTGGGCAAGTCACTTAACCTCATTGCCTTAAATAAATAAGTTAGATTTTAAAAATGAAAAAAAATTTAGAAGTTTTTTTAAAAAATAAAAAATTGGCTACTAAGAGCATAAATGTTACAAATTACATTGTTAAAGGTTGCTTATGGTTGAGGTCATACAATAAAAACAAATTTTCCCAAAAAAAGGAAAATCTGTAATTTGAGGAGCTTGCCAAAAAAAAAAAAACACTCCAAATTGAATCACTAACCCTTTATGGGACCTTTGATAACTCACTTTGTCTATTATGAGTTGTTGGTGGTGGTCCTTCATTCTCTCTCTTTTTTTTTAAGGTTTTTACAAGGCAAACGGGGTTAAGTGGCTTGCCCAAGGCCACACAGCTAGATAATTATTAAGTGTCTGAGACTGGATTTGAACCCAGGTACTCCTGACTCCAGGGCTGGTGCTTTATCCACTGAGCCACCTAGCTGCCCCTGTGGTCCTTCCTTCTCAAAGAAGACCATGACATCAAGGATGCCATGACATGCAAGTGAATTGGATTTAAGTGGGGGGGGGGGCGTGATATGCAAAGTCACCAGCTTCATTTTCTCTTCTGGTACCATCTCGGTCTAGTGGTCAGATATGGATTAGGACCACTGGGATGGCAAGGGATGTAATGGGAGCCCTTGGCTTTTTAAAGCTAGGTCTTTTCCAAATCATAGCTTGACAGAGGTCAAAAATGCCCACTTCCAAAAAAGAAGGCAAAAAAAAAAAAGGTGTCATGAGAATAAGATCCTCAGGATATCTCATTGAATAAAGGCATAAGAAAGAAAAGCAGCAAGGAATTTCTTTTGCATATTCCAAAAAAAAAAAAAATGAAACTTGGAAGAGGAAGACTGTCAGGGTTTCTGGACAAAAAAGAAACAATCACTGTCTGACTTCACTCTGAACCAATCAGGGCCCAAATAATAAACAACTGGGTTTAGCCTGAGATCCAGTGTTGGCCAAGCAAGGGGTCTGTAAACCCCAAGAAATCTTGCCATGACATTGTGCAGAGCACCCACAAATATGAGAAGAAAAGGAGGGATGGAGGGAGGGAGGGAGGGAGGAAGGAAGGAAGGAAGGGTAGATAGATGGAAGAGAGAAAAAGAGAGAAAGAAATTAAGTAAAAGAAAGAAAGGAGCTGAGATCCACTTGGTCTCAGTTTTCTCAACCATAAAAAAATTTCATTTTCTCATTTCAATTCATTTATTCAAATAACAATCTATTTTTTTCTTTTTCTCACCTCCTACTACCTTTAAAAAATAAAAAGGAAACTAGGCTAAATTTCTTAGACATTTTTTAATTCTGATATTTTGTGGTTCCATGAATCTGAGACTCCAGCTACTTCTGACAGTCATTGTTCCCTTCAAATTTGATATTCTATATTCTACTAATGTAAATTAGTATTTTCAAAAATATGACTAAAAATTACATAAAGTAGTCATAAATATTATTCAATCTTCTTTACTAGTAATTTCAATTTCATAAAATTTGCTTCCATTAAAATATTGCATACTTGATTAACATGATACAAACCAAGCAATATATGATTTTAAAATCTAGGCCTAGAAGGATAATATTCAGAAAAGGAAGCCTTCTTAGTATAAATATGAATGAAAAATAAGGTCAGAAGTTTTTCACATTATGATTATTGTTCCTTAGGAAAGCAATGAAATACAGGGAATTGCTGGTTTTTCCTGTTATAAGTTGACAAAGTCGAATCAATGCAGTAGAGGTTTCTATAGTATAAATAGCCCATTTGGTAGGCCAAAGATTAATCTTCACTCTGAACTGCTAACATTATCAAATATCTATTAACTCAGAAATCTTTTAAAAAGTCTAGTAAGACTACTTAGATATAAAATAGATAAAAATAAGCCACCAAACTGATTCTAGTATTTATCCTTTTTATGAATTACGCGTACCACTATTTTCTACAAAGCAGTATTCAGATATTAACTGATTGATATTCAAATCCAGAGTTTTTCCATTATGTCACATGATTTTATTTAATGAAATCCTTCCACCACTTACCTCAAAATTGTATTTTTTCATTTGATTTAACTGTCTGCAGTAAAGATAGAGCATTCCAATGCTACTGCCCACTGCAATATAATCCTCATTAGTGTCAAGTGCTGTGAGATAAACCACAATGGAGCGAAAGCCCTTCTGGATCTTAGTTGGAATGGCATTGAGGAGATAGTATAAGGGGCAAAATTCCTTAAACATAACTGACTCAGTCCCAGAGGCCATGGTAACACTTAATAACAATGATCTTTAGAAAAGAAGATATTGACTTTGATGTCCACGGAAGCCTGGGGAATAAACAGAAAAAAATGCTATAAATTTTTCCTAATAGAACACCAAGGGGAACACCAAAAATTATGATCAAAATTATAATGAAAACTCACATTTACATAACTTTTTACAGTAATAAAACATTTGTTTCATTTCACCTCCTTATTAATTCTGAGGTAAGTAGTTGTACTAAATGTTGTTACGGATGACAAAACTGACAGGTGCCAAATAATGTAACAAAAAATGAATTCAAAACCAATCATTCTGTCTTAATACATTTAGGTGAGTAGAAAATATCTGGTTAAGAACAAATTTCAATGTAATTGAAATAATATTCATATATATGTGTATATATACGTGTGTGTGTGTGTAGGTGTGGGTGTCTATGTAGAGGCTTATATAAGGTAATGGGGTTAAAGTGACTTGCCCAAGGTCACACAGCTAGGTAATTTTAAGTGTCTTAGGCTGGATTTGAACTCTGGTCTTCCTGATTCCAGGGCTGATGCTTGACCCACTGTGCCACCAAGCTGCCCCTACATTCCTATATTCTATATTTTTTCAAAGATATAATCTGAAGTAATCCAAAGGACCATATTTTACTATCTTTTTAAAAATTAATTCCAATCTTAACTCATTAATATAAGATCATGAGCTCACTACATACAACTACAGAGGCAACTACAGCATCAGCAACAAGTCTTTTTTTGTCTATTAAAATATAATCTTGTTTCATTTTTTTATGGTACTATTTAGTTTTCACCATCTGGTGAGTTTTGAGGAAGGTATATAGGAATTGTACAAAATGGGCAGACAAGGATGGATTGTAATCTGCACATTGCAGGGATTGTCCAAATTAATAAAATCACATTTCTATGGAAACATTTAATTGTAATAAAATATTATTTTTAATGAACTAAACACTAATCAATAATCAAACCATTTATATCATTCTCTGTTAGGAAGAAACACATAGACACATATACTTTAATGAAATAAAATTCAATTCAATTCAATTCAACAGATATTTCTTGGGTACATATGTACGTACTAGCCTAAGTATTCAAAGATAAAAGAGACTGAGGCTAATAACTTTGCACAGCCCAGACTCACTTAAATCCATTTCACTTGTAAGTCATGACAACACCTTTCTGAAGCCATGGTTCTCTTAAAGAGAAACTTCTTAAAGAATGAAGGACAAAAAGCTTTAAGTGAGTAGTAGTAGTCACCTCATTGGAGACCCAACTGGCCAGTTCCAACTGGGCAACACAGTTCCTGCCTTCCTTCCCCCCCACTTTCCTCTCCCTCCCTCCTCTCCCTATGTCCACATAGGAAATCATATCCTTACCTGCAGATGCTCTGCCCAAAGGAAAATAATTTTGATTGCTGAAACCTCAAAATATATCTTGGGGTTTATGGGCTAGATTTCTTTGTAAGGACCATACCGTAAACTCAAGTCTCTCATAATTTGGCCAACAATAGACCTCAGCCCAAGCCCAGTTAGGTCATTTTTAGGGCTATGACAGTTCAGAGTCAGTGTAAATAGCAATTGTAGTAGTTCTGGTCCTAAACCCAGAGAGTCTTTCTATTTCACATAGTTTAATCTTAGCTTAAAAGGGCCAAGGTTTCCCATTGCATCCTGGGTCAACTTCAATCCTCCTGATCCATATCTGGCCACTGGTTCTGGACGACAAAGTGAGGCTGGTAACTTTGCAAAGTCCTGTCTCAGATCCAATTCACTCGTAAGTCATGATATCAGGAAGGCGATATCATGTCCTCTTCAAAGAACAAGGATAAACAACCACAAACAGATTAAAAACAACAACAACAGCAACAACAACAACAACAAAAAACAGTCTGGAGGGGTGGAGCTAAGATGGTAGCATGAGGGCAGGAATTCTCAGAAACTCATTCCCCCAATACTCCAAAAGCTGTCAAATTATGACTCTAGTCAAGATTTAGAGGGGCAGAACCCAGAGGAAAGAATAAGTGATACAATTTCCCAGTCCAAGACAATTTAGAAGTTCCATGGGGAAAGATCTGTTTCACCCGGACCCAGGGTTGGAAAAAGCTACTGTGAGCACAGCCACAGTGCAGCCAGGCTAAGCACCTAGGTACATGGCAGAGGGGGAAGTTTCCAGACCTCCTGGCCCAGGGATTACCCGGAACAGCTTGAAGGGGTGATAAGAGAACTCTGCTGCACCCGAATGAGGGTAGAGTGAGTGCCAGCCTCTCATTGGAAATTGGGGAAGCCAGCCTGTACCTCCAGAGCGCAGCTCACAGATGGTAAGGGGAGGGGGAGTCAGGGGAGACTGCAGAGGTCTCTCTCCTCTCCTTGGGGCAGGACTTGGCTGTTTCCCATACAAGATCCAGGTCTGAGCTCCCAGACCACCACAGTCAAGTAGGGATCTTCCTCACAGTTCCAGGGCAGAGAGGAGGGCCTGTGGTCATCCACATACCAGAGCACAGGCAAAAGAGCAGTCAGAGCATCTCATAAGACCTTGGAAGAATTAAGGTCGCTGTGGGTTGTGCCAAAACCCTCGCAAAGCCTTGCAAGTGAGGCAAATTAAGTTATAGGCTGAGGAAACGAGCAAACAAAAGAAAAGGAATCTGATCACAGAAAATTACTTTGGTCCCATGGAAGATTCAGAAGATATCAAAACCAAAGCTTCTGTATCCAAAACCTCCAAGAGCAATAGAAAATGGGCTCAAAGTCAAAAGTCAAAAAGAACTTTGAAAAGCAATTAAGGGAGGTTGAGGAAAAATTGGAAGGAGAAATGAGAGCGATGCAGATAAATCATGAAAAGCAAGTCAGCAGCTTGGTGAAAGAAATATCCCCCCCCAAAAAGTGAAGAAAATATTAAGTAAAAAACCAGTTTAGGCCAAATAGAAAAAGCAACACAAAAGGCAAATGAGGAAAAGAATGCCTTAAAATGCATAATTGGCCAGCTGGAAAAGGAGATAAAAAAGCTCTCTGAAGAAAATAATTCCTTCAAATGCAGAATGTTACTAAAGGAAGCCAAAGACATTGTGAGAAATAAGGAAGAAATAAAACTATACCAAAAGAACTAAAAATTAGAAAATGTGAAATATCTCATTGGAAAAATAACTGACCTCAAAAACAGATCCAAGAGAGATAATTTAAAAATCATTGTGTTACCTGAAAGTCACAACCAGGAAAAGAGCCTAGACTTCATTTTTCAAGAAATAATATAGAGGCGGAGCCAAGATGGTGACAGGAGAGGACCCACTCTTAGTTGCTCTGGAGCAAAACTTATAATCTAAGGACTCTAAGTACATTTTCGAGAGACAGAACTCACAGAGGGATCCAGTGAGGCAGTTCTCCAACCCCAGGTAATCTGGAAAAGAGCAGAAAGGTTCGACTCCATGGGGTCAGAGGGGTGGCCCAACAGAGGGGGGGCCCCCCACAGTGAAGGAACTTCAGCCTCCTGGAGGCAGCCCCAGGGCACTGGGAGCCAAGGCTCACAGCAGCGGGGGAGTTTCCTAACTTACACCCCAGGGAGCACCAAGAACAACTTGAGGGAACAGCAGGGGGGGGACCTCTGCCAGAGTGAGCACATGAAGCCCAGCCCTCAGAGCACACAGCGAGCAGCTTGACCATGGCAGCCCAGATCCAGGAACCAGAAGCTGGCGGAGCTGGCAAGCAGGAGCCCCCAGGGCATGAGCAAGGTGAGCCTAGGGAGGGAGCGGAGAGAGACTGCCGAGCTCTGTCATCTGTCCCTGGAACAGGACTCTGGGGTTCTGACCACATTCAGATCCTGATCGTAGTCTAGGGCCCCCATCTCAGCCCATGACAGAGGGGGTATCCCAAAAGCTCAGGAAGCACCCCAAAACCAGGCACAGGCTGGGGAAATGAGTAAGCAGAGAAAAATGAGGAGGACCATTGAAAAATACTTTGCCTTTGATCCCAAGAAGGATCAAAACACTCAATCTGAAGATGAGGAAGTACAAGCTCCTGCATCTAACTAAAGACTCCAAGAAAAACAGAAATTGGGCTCAGGCCAAGACAGAGCTCAAAAAAGACTTTGAAAATCAAGTGAGGGAGATAGAGGAAAAATTTGGAAAAGAAATACGAGAGATGAAGGAAAAAAACATGAAAATGAAGTCAGCAGCTTAGTCAAGGAAATACAAAAAAAATGCTGAAGAAAATAGCATGCTAAAAACCAGCTTAGGTCAAATGGATGAAACAGTTCAAAAAGTTAGTGAGGAGAAGAATGCTTTAAAAAGAAGAATTGGCTAGATGGAAAAGGAGATAAGAAAGCTCTCTGAGGAAAACAAATCCTTTAGACAAAGAATAGAACTCAGGGAGATTGATGATTTTATGATAAAACCAAAAGAATGAAAAATTAGTAGAAAATGTGAAACATCTCATCGAAAAAACAGCAGATATGGAAAACAGATTTAGGAAAGATAATTTAAAAATTATTGGAATACCTGAAAGTCATGACCAGGAAAAGAGCCTTAGCATCATTTTCAAAGAATTATTATAGGAAAATTGCCTTGATATCCTAGAAGCAGAGGGCAAAATAGAAATGGAGAGAATCCACCAATCTCCCGGAAGAAGAGATCCAAAAAAATCAACCCCCGGAATATTATAGCCAAGTTCCAGAACTCCCAAGTCAAAGAGAAAATATTACAAGCAGCCAGAAGGACACAATTCAAATATCGTTGGAGCTGCAGTCAGGATCACACAGGACTTAGCAGCAACTACATTAAAAGCTCATAGGGCTTGGAATATAATATTCTGGAAGGTAAAAGAGCTTAGAATGCAACTGAGAATCAACTACCCAGCAAAACTGAATGTCCTCTTCCAGGGAAAAAAGATGGACTTTCAATGAACCAGGGAAATTTCAAATGTTCCTGTTGGAATGGCCAGAGCTGAACAGAAGGTTTGATTTTCAAATACAGGACTCAGGTGAAACATAGAGAGTGGAAGAGAAAAGGAAAATATGAGGGACTTAATGATGATGAACTGCATGTATTCCTGTATAGAAAAATGATACTGATAATGCTCATATGAACCTTCTCATTTAATAGAGCAGGTAGAAGGAGCTTTTATAGATGAAGCACAGGAAAAAAACTGAAGATGTATTGTGGTGTAAAAATGGAGTCAATAGATAAAAGGGAAATGTAATGGGAGAAAGAAAAAGGAGAGGAGGAATAGGATAAGATATTTCATATAAGATTTTTCTTTATTATAATGAGCTATTGCAATGATATGGAAGGGGGGAAGGTGAGGGGGAATGAGGGAATCTTTGCTCTCATCAGAGGTGGCTAGGAGAGGAAACAGCATATATACTCAAGGGGGTATAGACATCTGTAGTAAAAAGGAGAGAAGGGGGACAGGGGGAAGGGGGAGAATGTGAGTGATGGAGGAGAGGATGGACCATGGGGGGAGAGTGGTCAGATTTAACACATTTTCTTTTTCACTTCTTGCAAGGGGCTGGGATTGAATGGCCTGTCCGGGACCATAGGGCTGGGTACATGCTGGGTAAGGGGTGGTATATGGGCTCGGGGCCTCTTGGCCCCAGGGCCAGGCATCTGTCTGCTGCACCACTCAACTACCCCACAGCAGAGACAGAATGAAAGGAGAGAGAAAATATAGTTCATGGTAGTAGAGAAGTATGAATGGAGGGAGTTGTGATCAGCAATGGCAATGGTGGAAAAATATGGAAGTAACTTTTGAGATGGACTTATCCTAAAGAATGTGATCCACTCATGACAGAGCTGATGGTGTTGGAACACAGACTGAAGCACATTTATTATCATTATTATTATTATTATTATTATTTTCTGGGGGGTATTGCAGGGCAAAAGGGACTGGGTGGCCTGCCTGGGGCTGCACAGCTGGGTGACTGTTGGGTGTCTGAGGCCGGATTTGGACTTGGGTGCTCCTGGCTCAAGGACCAGTGATCTGTCTGCCACCCAGACGCCCCTACTATTATATTACTATTTTATTTTATTTTGGGTCTTTTTTTTTTGGTTTTTGTAGGGCAATGGGGTTGGGGTGGCTTGCATGGGGTCACACAGCTGGGTGATTGTTGGGTGTCTGGAGCCAGATTTGGGCTTGGGTGCTCCTGGCTACAGGGCCAGTGCTCTGTCCACTGCACCACCTGGCTATACCTACTACTACTACTACTACTACTACTACTACTACTACTACTACTACTACTACTACTACTATTGTTACTATTATCATCATTATTATCAATTTTAATTTTTTTCTCCCCTTTATCACTTATGTGGGTCTATATTTTCTTGGGGGGAGGGGGTATTATGTTCACTCTTAAACAAGAATATTTTAGTAATGTATAAAAAAATTAATTGCACAAAACAAGAATAAACAAATAAAGAAATAAAAGAAATAATATAGCAAAATTGCCCTGAGATCCTAGAAGCAGAGGGTAAAATAGAAACCGAGGGAATTCACTGATCACCTGCTGAAAGAGATCCCAAAAGAAAAACTTCCAGGAATATTATAGCCAAATTCCAAAACTCCCAGGTCAAAGAGAAAATACTAAAAGCTGCCAGAAACAAACAATTCAACTACTGTGGCTCCATAGTCAGTATTACACAGGATCGGGCAGCATCTACATTAAGGGCTTGTAGGGATTAGAATATGATATTCTAGAAGGCAAAATATCTTGGTTTACAACCAAGAATCAACTATCCAGCAAAATTGAACATTCTCTTTCAGGGGAAAAGATGGATTTTCAATGAAAGAGGGGACTTTCAAACTTTCCTGAGCTGAACAGAAAGTTTGATCTCCAAGTACATGACTCAGGGGAACCACAGAAGGGGTAGACAAGAAGGACTAACTATGAGGAAGTTAATGATGTTGAACTGTTTATATTCCTGCATGGGAAGAAGATATTGATGAACCATATGAATTTTCTCATTTATGAGGGCAGTTAGAAGGAGCATTTATAGACAAGGCAGAGGAAGGAGCTGAATATGGTGATATAATATAGTAAAAAGATGGAGTCAATGGGTGATAAAGAAAAGTACTGGGTGGAAGGGAAAGGAGAGGAAGAAGGGGCTAAGTTATTTCACATAAGAATCAAAGTTTTTTCAATGGAATAGAATGGGGGAAAGTGAGGGGGAATGAGTGAGCCTTCATTCTCATCAGAAATGGCTCAGAGAGGAAATAACAAACACACAATAGGGTATGGAAATCTATCTTACCCTAGGGAAAAATGAGAGGAAAAGGATGGATAAGGGGGAATGGAGTGAGGGAATGGGGGGAACAGGTGATAGAAGAGAGAGAGAAGATCATGGGAAAGGCTACTCAGATACAACACACTTCTGAAAAGGGACAGGATGAAAGGAGAGAGAGAGAATCGAATATATGAGAGTGGGGGGGGGGAAAGAGTGGAGAGAAATACAGCTAGTGATAAATACAGCTATGATAACAACTATGGGGAAAATATTGAGGCAACTTCTCTGGTGGACTTATGATTAAAAAAGGCAACTCAACCCAGAAGCAGAGTCACTGGAATCTGAACA